>NC_089313.1:12972939-13340439 GCF_036669915.1 Pocillopora verrucosa
TCCACTTCGTTACGTAAACATATTCATGACTGAATCTATCAGACCACTATGGGAGGTTATGCTGATGTTTTTTCAGTTCCTTAAATCCTCGGGTTACATGTGCAACCTTTGTAGTCAAAATGAGACCTCCATAACAAAGTTTGGCCAATAACTTATCTTCAGAATGAACATTTCAGGACTTTTGTATGCTAGTTATCTTGTGTTATTGAAATATTGAAAACTATCGAATGGTAATCAGATATTAGCTCTTCTAATAGAAACCCAATGAGACACCAGGCACTAAAAAGCAGCTCAATTTCGTAAGCCACACATGTACGCATTGCGGACCTATTTTTGTACTCAGACATAGTTATTAAAACCTTGCTTGACAATCTTCACGAAGAAGTCTCGTGTTCCATGTGTATGACCATATTTGCTGAACCAAAACAGTTACAGCTACAGTTTCTGTCTTCACTGCTTGAACGAGATCTTACGAACGAATGCTCTACTCTGTCCTGAATGCAGAAGAGTTGTTTTTGTGGTTTTGGTGAGCTCAGATAGACAAGAATTGCAATTTTCCTTGGTTTTTGCCATGGTTTTTTTCTAATCGTCCGTCATTCAGATTGTATGTTGTTGCATTGTAATTGCATTTAAAAGTGCATTTGAAAATAATATGTGACGTTAATATTTTTTCCCAAATATTGGTCAAACTGTAACGTTATAGAAGCAGTAGGGGGTGGGTGGGGAGGCTCGTATTGCGGTGTTAAAGAGACTAATTTGTCAAGGAAGGCAAAAGCCGGTGAGGCGAAAGGAAATAAAAATGGAACAAGTCACAAATGCCACTCTTGAAAAAACCTTAAGATGATTTTTTCAAGATTTAAGAATCACATCTTGACTCCTATAAATTTAAGAGTAAAGACAAAATGGGTTATTTGGATAGTGAAAATTTCGTGGACAGCGAATGGCATTTTCATTTGCATTTTAGATAGAGATGCATGGAAATATTTTAACCATTTTGTTTCACTAATGATATACATTTTTTTATTTTAGAAAGAACTTTGAAAATCTAGAAACATTTGTTGGTATGTTTGTTTGTATGGAATTGTTGTGAATATACAAAAATCTTTAGAATTTATCCCTAGCAGTTTTATTTCAGTCATAGAATTTTATTCTGAAAATCGATCTAAATCATTTACTTAAGTTTACTCGTAATGCACAGTCTCGACTTAAATTGTTCCAGTACTTGTTTTTATTTAACAATGGGTCTCCTCTTCCCTCACTTCCCCCACTAATCTCCCTCTTCCCCCCACTTACCGAGTGGTGTCTGAGATTTTTTTCCTCACAAACAAATTTTATAGCAAAAGCAATAACATTCAATAAAGGAAAAGGAGGATCGAAACTGTTTATGACTTACAATTTTTGAGGGAGAAAATTGTGTTCTGTGACAGCATTTCATTCTAGGTTTGTAGATACTTTATCTTATGCAGAGGGCAGTAGTGAAGAGTTGTCAGCAGTTAACGTTATTAACATGACTTCTTGTTCTTGCCCTCCCTCAACTGATAAAGCAAAGGATTATAGTAGCTCTCTAGCAGATTAATGAGTTTTTTAAGACGCCCTCTGAGTCTTCCTTTCAATTTTTACAAATTTTATTTTATGATTTTAATGACAAAAAAGCAACAGGAATAAATATGGAAAATGTTCGCATTACATTACTATCTTTGGCGGAAATCTGAATTTCATCTCTTCCCTTTTCTCCAGGACAAAGGTTTCCGTTACACTTTGTTATGTGACATCTTTACCTTAAATTGCAATAAACAGAAAGGTGATAGCGTTACGGGAATCCCTACGGATAGATGTATATAGTGAAGTGAATTTCGAGAAGCGAGTGTTGCATGCGTCTCGTCAAAGGAATAGCAAGCGACATTAACATTGACAGTTGACCTGAGAATAGGGAGTAGTTATTTTGAGAATCGGCTCCGTTGTGCCTTCCAGAAAAGCGGTATAAAGATTGAAAGACGAAAGAGCAAGGTTCCCTCTGAGTTACAAGAAATTAGTTTTATTATCGTAGATCTTAAAACTTCCATCTGTGAGTAAGTGTCTGATAGAGCGTGAAATGTCCCCAACGGCCAAAAATTAATCTTTGGTAAAACTGGTGTACTGTCTGAGAAGAGATCAGAGTTTGTTATCAGTTTAGAAGCCGTCTGGCCATCCATACTTTCTCGGATCACTTTTCCCAAATATTTCTTCATCTTTTTCTCGAACAACCGCCTGCACAGATGCAAAGTAACTCTCTATTGTGATATTATGTTTGCGGGCTCTTAAACCATCTTGAATCCGTATGGGAATGGTGTAGGGGGACTCCTCTATAATGACCGTATTTGGAAAGAGTTGATGATGGACTCGTGGATCGTTGACAGCGTTAGAAATGCCACGTGACAACCACAGCTGGTTCACAACCGTCTGCAAAAGTATGTAGAAAATAATAATTCTCAGCAGATCAAATAACGATGTATTATTTTGCATTTTAAGAGATAAGATTTATATGGCTTTTTTTGGAATGTCTTAATTTTAACTTACGAGAGAAACCGCTGTTGTAATGTGCGGTCCTCCAGACGCGCCAGCCACCAGTTTTACTCTGCCACTTCCGTCAGTGAAAATAACAGGGCTAATGGAGGACTGAGGTCTTTTTCTAGGCTTGATATAGTTGCTCTTGGACGGTTTGATCTCATCTGGGTTTAACTGGCCTGGTGTAGAAAAATCACCCATCTCGTTGTTGTAGACTATCCCAGTTACTGTGGAACGAAATTTGCACCCAAAACTATCGAATGAAGAAAAAGAAGAAGTAGTTATACAACATACGAACGTGAAACCTTGAGGAACGTGGCAGCATAGGTTGTGCATGCGATGTATTTGGGATGAATCCATCAAAACAGATTAGGAACTAGAATGATAGTAATATACCTTTGCTCTCTCTGGTTGAAAACTTGGCCACTATTCCTTGATCATACTTTCACAATAATGGAACTATCAAGAAAACCTCACGAATTGAAAAGAGGGGGGGAGAGGGAAGATTGATATCAAATATGGACTTTCTAAATCATTTCATACTCTTGGTCAATTCATGCTGTTTAAACTAGGATAAGCTCTTTGAGCAATGAACCATTAAGCTGGTGAGAATTGTACTCTGTATACGTCATTTCTACTCGTATTTAGTTCCCCCTAGATCATTCCATATTCTTAGCCACTTTGTACCATGTAAATAATATCTGCCTGCAAAAAAGCTTTGGGCTAGTGAGACTTAAATTGTTTGGTCGACCATCATTCCTCGTACCATTTAACCCTTGACCCCTCAGAGCGACTAGCACTTTATTTCCCCCAACAATATACAACTGAATAAAGTGTGAAGGTCAAAAGAATATGGGAAATGATTACCCACTGAAGCAACTCTTGACTGTTAAAAAATACTCCTTGTCAGCACCTTAGGAACTATATAGAGAGCAGTATGGAGAATATGCATGCTGATGTTAGGGTGTAAGGGGTTAACTCACTAGTAGTTTATGGTCGATGTAAGAGCCACAGCATCACCGTTCGGAGACAAAACAGAGAGATGAGAAGTACCGTGGTCTCTTTCAAACTGGAATTTTCCGTAATAAGAAGCGTTGCTGTGTGTTTGGTTGTCCCAAATCTTTTGACGCAATAACTCGGCAAACGTCTGATTTGTCATCTTGGAGACTGTCTGTAAAACGTGAACACAGAAATTGAAGTTTGATTATTATACATGACTTCGAGACTCACAACCAGCTGTTTACGATGGGGCAATTTCAAAGTCATGCCCTCCGTTGAGGTTTCGAAGTAGTGGGAGAGGAAATGGGGGGGGGGGGGGGGGGAAAGGTTAAATTATTCGTAATGCGCATAGACGCCACCAAAATTCCACAAGCGGCTGAACTAACTACCTTTGCTTGCCACATTTAATTCCCATCATTACGATTTCTTATCTCTCCTCTCGTATAAAAAAAGTTGTCTCACTATTAAAGCATCCGAGAATATCACAATGACACCCCCCCCCGCCCCCTCCCCACTTGGAATGTACCACAAAAACGTGCGAGCAAGTTTGAGGTCTTCTTCTTGCTTATAACATAAAACAGCAAGTCATTGTCTCTTGGAAAGCCCCCATAGATTCATTTGTGTATTTTTGCCAGTTCTAACCTACAATTCGAGCGCATGATCGCAAACTTTTGCATATTTGCCTAATTACAGAGAAATACCAGGTTAATTGTTAACATATTTCTTACCTCATTCATGCCGACGTTAAAGGCCGGGTCCCCAAGGCGTGATCTCCAAGCAAAACCAAATTTGAAAGCCTCAATAATACGATGAAACGTCAAAGAATTACGCGATTGTGAAGTCATGTTATAACCTGAAAAAAAGCGTCATTCTCAAATGTTACTTCTTACACATAGTGTCATATCACAAACACTAGTAGTACTCTTTTCAATCCCTCTTTAAAAAAGATCAATAGACAGTCACCGATATTAGAATTTTGTTTCGTGAAGCTTCTCTTAGAAATGTACGAAAGGAACTTCGAAAAATAATTTTTTCTGCAAGTCATTGTCAGTGTTAGCAAGCCATTGTTCAGAGACCCCACCCTGCCGCCCTGTTTTTCAACTCCAAGAAGCGGTCTAAAAACCAATTTAATATTGGGTAACCAATCGGACGCATACCCCGTTTAAAATTGTTCGTACAGTTGTTCAAATTTGAGATATGCTGGAATAGGCCCTTCAAACGGTCGCCATTTTTCCACGCATGATTGGACCACTATAAAGGACTACAATTAGAAGCCAGTCACTCGCAATAACTATGATGAATCTGGCATAGTTATCAGCAACGGAGATGTAATGTCGTAATGAAAATTTTGGTTGTGTGACGACAAAATTTACCTGATCCCCCATAAGGCTGATCTCCTTTGATGGTCCCTCATTTAGACTCTGTTAACCCTTACCTTTCAGAATGTTCAATATGAGAGTTATCACAGGACCGCTGGCGGGCGGGGGGGCTGTATACCAAGTCATGTCATTCAACTGGTTAATAATTGCCTTTCTTCTGATAACTTTGTACTCTCTCAGGTCTTGCAAAGTGATGATCCCGCCTCGCTTTCTAATGTCTCGGACGATTTTGTTAGCCAAAGATCCGTTGTAAAAGCTCTCGGGATTGTCTCGTATCACCTCGAGGGATCTCGCGTATTGTAGGTTGGTGACATTGTCGCCTAATTGTCTCAGGTTTCCTTTCTTATCAACGAATAGTTCTCTGAAAAAAGAGTGTTATAAAACTATTAAGCGTACCTTTAAAGACCAAAAAGTTTCAACTAAGTTTCCCTTGATGGTGTGCTAACGCAGGTTACCTCTTAGTATTTCGTCAGGTTTTCCAGATATTTTGTCATTATCAATCCATACTCCTGATTGCAGAGAGGCACTATAAGAGTGAAATATCTTGCTCAAGAACTCAATGCTACGAGCCAGTTAGGCCTCAAATGTTGATCTTTCGATCCGTCCCTAACACACCAAGCAGTAGGCCACTGAGTAGCCCACGAGTATTTACTGAAAGGCGATAGTAAAGGTTATTTACCTCAGCCCGGGATCTTTCCTGATGTCATGTTCTTTTTTCAAAATCGTCAAGTAAAGCGAAGGATATATAAGGAAGCCATACTTTGCTTGGTCGATTGCTGGCTGCACCAGCTGTTTCCATGGCAACCGTCCATACGCTCTCCAGGCTGTGTGATAACCGCGCACTTCACCTGGGACACCTGTGGCTAGCGTACCTTGAAAAACAAATGCATAGAATAGATAAAGTGAAGATAAACATTCGTAGGTCGCGGTTTTTTTTTTTATAACTTTTATTTTGGTGAGGCGCTCAGAAGAGGATTCTACAAATTGAAGGGAACGCAATTTAGGGAGAGTGTTTGTAAGAGAGCGTGTTAACCTAGCTGTTTCGGTACCTGCGCCGAGATCTTGGAGACCAGCTTGAACGTCAATTCTTGAAAAAACTGCACCTTTTTTGTCTCAGCTAAGCTTATACCTCTTCTGTAGACTGAAATTTGATCAGCCCGAGACTTGAATCTGATTTGAATTACTTCAAATCAAAAGAAGCCAATATTTATCTTTTTAACTGAGCTATAACCTTGTTTAGAGGGGCTCTAAACGCAAGAGCCATGTAGGAGAACCTTTACATATTGTTGACAAAGAATTAATGACTAAATTTCAAAATTCATGGCAGTGTAAGGAGTTCACTTCTGACAAACGCAATTTATTTGGCCTCCTAGAGCTGGGGCAGAGTCGCGAGAAGATTGACCGCCCTTCCTTTCCGATGGAGAGGAAGAACTTCCTCGAACAGCTATTTTATTAAGTCAATCCATAGTGACGTCGCTTGCGTCAAGTCGCGATATTTACTCACTGTTCAATTCTTTGTAACTTGCATTCTTGAACATGTCCTTTGTCGCAGCGGCTGGAGCAGTTTCTCTGAAGTCAAACACCTCAGCGACTTGACCACTCCGATTGTATACGAGCATAAATCCACCACCTCCGATCCCTGTCGAATGTAAATTGATTACTCCGACACATAGCATCGTGGCGATTGCGGAGTCCACGGCCGAACCGTTTTGCTGAAGAATGTTCTTCCCGATGTGCGAGCACGGGCCGGCGTCTGATGCCACGCTTGCTTGCTTGTACGGTCCGCCAAGGGTGTCGGGATATCCGGGTGGGTAGTTGTCTTCCCATGATCGATATCTTGTAAACCAGTAAGCAAGGAAGATTCCCGTTCCCACCGCAACCGTGACATAGATGATTACTAAACCAATTGCCCAACGTCTTTTCCGCTTGAAGTCCGATTCAGAGACGCCCATCCTAATCATATCAAATAAGTCATTACTTAAGTGAAAGTTCCATTTGTGCTTCGTAGATTAGTTGGAAGTAGCGTCCAACCAGCACAGTCTCGGAGGCACGGGTTTGGATCTCATTTTTATTTTTAATTTTTTTTTCCTTTGCAATTTCTTTCATTATACTGTAACTCAACTGGGAGGATATTTTCTTTACTTTGTATTTCATACTCGGGTCAACTATTATTACGTAGGTCATTTAATTGTGACCAATCAACTGTATGTGGACGAGAATTTTTTTAAAATTTTCCTCACTCTCAACATGTGGCTTTGTAGCTCAGCTGGTATCTGTCTGGAATGGGCTCGAATACGGTCGGATTCTGAATTTTTTTTTTCAGGCTTTTTTTCTGCATTTCCTTTATTGCATCTCTTTTGTGAAGATAATTGCTTCACCTCCCAAGAAAAATGTTAAAAACAACTTTACTAACTTGCAAACTAGTAGGGGGGAAGGGCAACCTTTGGCTCAAATGTTTTCCACCGTTTTGTCGTATGTGTCCCAAGGGTTTTGACGAGAATTGTGGGCATATCAATCGAAATGTCATTTGAACACCTACAGCCACTGGTCGACTTGCGTGACGGGATTAAACACTAACTATGAAGTATGCAGCTATCGAAGCGTGACATGCTTATAACCGGTGTTTGCTTTCGTAAAGAAAAAAGGAACCAATATTTCTTAGCGAATTTTTTTGTTGTAAGCAAATATATATACACCCGTTTTCAAAAACGTTGCGATTTGAAACTTTACAATAAATATATATACCTTTTCTTTTCTCATCAAAAAAAACCTTACGGGTGTATATATCTATATTTATTCTCAGGGGTGTAAACTTATGAAGGACGTCAAAAATGTCGTTGACACAGCGAGTCACGTCACGAAATCTTCGATAATATCGGTGAGATATTCACACCGAGGATTCGAAGACTTCTATGTTTTGTTTTTACATTTATGTTGATTATCGGAGAAGATTATTCATCAATCGCCAATACGACCAACTCCAACTGCGAATTTAAAAACTATGTAAGTAGTTTCAACTCTTAAATTTAGAGTATCAATTAATTATTTGGTTGGCAGTTTCTTAATCACTCAAAGCTCTTGTCATCATAAAAACAATTCTTGTATTCAAAGTGTTCTTGCAATCTGTGATAAAATGATGGCAGTTCTTAACGTTTAGCGACGGGAGGGTCACCGTGTGGCGTGTCTATACAATCGATTTCAGCTTAATGAGCGGGGTTTCCATTCTCGGATAAACTCCCCGGACTTCGTCGGATAATTGCACCATAATGCAAAGGTATCCTACCCTCACCAAGTACTGTATATCAAAATTAAAAACGAATCACTACTTACTCGGCATCTGATGATGAATTTGCCATCGTCAAGTTGACTCTTTCCTTGCGCGTAGATTCGTTGCTTCACCCACGTTATTGTCACAAGACTTCACAAGATATCATGTTCCAGCGGATTTGTTTTATCAGAACGGTCTTTAGAAGAGATTTTTACCTTAATTGCAAGGATTCCCTCTTTTACAGGTCAGCCACACGAGGTAGAGGTAGCCAGTGAAAAAATATTTATAAGAAATCGTCGCTGCGTGACCCTCAATGTTTACTTGATCTCCTCTCGGCCTTTCTGGGCGGTCTTTAGTATGTCACGCAACGCTCTCCCCCCCGCACACCGCTTTCTATAATGCGCCAACGACTTTTTTCCGCCAACTAAGATGTGATGCAAGTAGTATGAAAAATACTCGATGCTTGGGAAGAATATTTTCTCCTTGGGATCCTGCATCAGGACTAAGATCCTTTCAATAGGATTGGGATCGAAACCTGAGGAGACCTTAGTGCAGTCTACTTCAAATACAAATGAAATTTTTCGTTCAAGCGCCCAAAAGGAGTTTTACTCTCATCAAAAAAGGAAAAGAAATATTACACCGAGAGAAATTATTTAAGTATAGTTGAATATTTCTAACATGAGATTGTTTTATTTTCCTTAGGTTTTCTCAGACGAGAAAGTCTGTCAAAAAGGGGAAATATTGGGTGCGTGTTCCAGCACCATGTAATTCGAACAGACTAGAGAATTTTTTTGTCGTCAGTCGACGTAGTTCGAGTCTACCCAAAAAATACTATGTTGTAACTTTTGAGACGGTTTTCGGAGAAACTTGGAGATAATTTTTAAACCGAATACTGCCATGAGACCATCTTTGCCCTCAGTAAACGTTTGATAGATTCACTAAAAAATTTTTCCAAAGGGGGTTGGGAAATGATTGATGGATCCTACGCGCGTAAGAACGTGGAACACCTTACATCCCGTCAGACAATGCGACTCGGATTGGGGTAAGAAATTCGACAGGATTTTTCTCGAGGTTACTATTTTTTACTATAGCGGCATCCCTTTCCGTTAGGCATAAATAGATTGTGCTCGGCAACTTTTGAGCAACTTTTTGTACTATGAGCAACTTAGAACAACTTTTACCTTCCTTGGCAACTTTTAATTCAACAAATAGCTAAAAACTGACCAAACCATCAAAAAGGTCTTTACTAAAAGGTTTTTTATTAAAAGTGGTCAAAACTAAGGATGTCGTACGTTCGTCCAAATAATTTATAAAATAACACGTGCGCCCACGAACTAGCCAGCAGCTATCTATATCACGGGCGCTTACATCCAGCGGTTATTCGCTCCAACAATAGAGCTTCCCCCCCACCATCTTGGTATTTGCGAGGCATCACAATTAGAGGCTGAAATGTCTGACGAGGAAAATTAAAATAATACAGATATTGACCCTATTGAGGTTACCATAGCCACTGGGGCAACTCTTAGTAGTCCTGCAAGAGCTTCAATTTCTAGAAAACGTAAAAATTCACGTCAACGAGGGCAAATACAAACAACGAGGAAGCGGTAGCTCGACCTCGTCCTCAGGGAATGGAAACACAACATGCGCCTGAGATCGCATGAAAGACTATCCAAAACAACATTTCGCAGTGGTGAGTGGAAATCTGCGTTGTAATGCTTGTAGTAAGACCCTTTCATTAAAGAAAAGCTCAATCGACAAGCATATAAAGTCAAGCAAGCACTGACAAATGGAGTTGCTCGCATCGGGTTGAAGACTTGGCCTTGTCGTTCACAGGCGGATGAAGAACGTAGCGTGCAATGAAGTGGACGAGTCAGGGCGAGCATTGCATCGAGCGTACACATTTGAGGTGAATGTATGAAGGACAAGTAACTATTGCTATTATTCTAGGTTTCAGATCAGTCTCCTACCGGCAAAAAGTTAAAAATACTACGCTCCTGACAATAGTTTGCCTATAACTTCACTGATCACCCTCAGTTTGCAGCATTCTCTGACATAAATATGTATCAGGTTGTCCGCTTCAGGTTTAACCTGTCCATGTGGTGCCACAGCATCACTATGCCTTCCCTCCCCTCCGCTCTCTTTATTGTCTATCCAATGCAGGAGCCTAAGTGGTGGGCTCCTGTCCATGATAACTCGTCTAAATTTTATGCAGATAAAGCCCAACTGATAAGAGACAAAAAGAAAAGATGTTAATTTCGTTCCGATGTTAAGTAGTTCGTAGTTGGCTGAAGTTGCTACGAAGTCACGTGAGATAGCACGCGGGAAACAAGCAGTCAGTTACGTTGGGTGGACTGACAGTAAGGCCAGCTCTGTTCTTCTGGCCCCCATTTGTTCGAGGGGTGATAACACTATGTACTAGCTAAATCTCTATCCTGTGGATAGCGCAGTACATTTTGTTGACAGTTTTCGAAGGATGGCGATAATCCGTTGGATAGCGTTAGCCGCTGTTTAAATAACCGGGCCGTGCCCTTCGACTGGCTACATTTTCACGGCTACTGAAAGGAATATATTGCGGTTTTTGAATACCAGTGGGAAAAAAAATTAGAAGCTTTAATTGATTGATCATTTACAGATCGAGAGAGACTACAACCTGGTGTTGTCTACTTCAGCCTCGAGATGGTACGTGAAGTTTAAAAACAGAAAGCTGAGGTTACCAGTATTGTTTAGCTTTATTTAGTGTCAACGTCTTCTTGTTTTCGTCGAGAACTGTTGAGTAAGACACGCCTCTACAGAGGTCATCCTAGCATGAAATGCCTACAAAGGAGTTGAAAAGGTAAAGAGATTTATAATCCAACGACGTCAAGGGTACCTCCATTGGTAAACCGTGTTATTGGCATATTGATTTCGTAGGTTATCGCCAGAATTTAAACGTCAAAAGTTAACAAACACAGGCTCAAAAATGTTGATCATCAGGGGGATTCTTCATTCCAAAATCTGCTAGTCAGTCGTACGAAAAATTCCTTTAATGCGATGGCCTCAATCATTTACTCGTTCATTTTGCATGAGCAGGAATGCTGAATTTCGACATTTTATCCTGGCCACAATCATGACAATCGCTGACTTATGGGGCTAGGCGCTGGTAGGATTGTGGCATGTGAAGAAACTGTGGCTTTCCTATAGTAGGTAGTTTCCAACGTTACGACCAGTCAAGACATAAGTTTTGATAGAAGCTCTTAACAAGATCTCGTTTTTGTTTTTGTCAAAGTTAGGGTTGCTTATTGTGATCTCTCTAGTCATAACTGAAATCACATCTCCTTTTTTTCCCTACCTTCCACAAGCTCCATTTCATATCAGTATGTTCCTTACAGAATTGAAGTTCAGGTCAGTTTATAACTTAAAGTTAGTTTTAACTTGTAAATTGTTCTTCAACCATGTGTGAGCATCGATGCCTGAGTAAAACAAACTATTATTTTCTATTTTTATTATTATTCATACTCAAATTTTCTATCGCATTAATGAGTTTCTTTCAAGAGATGGGGCACTAAATCTTTTTTTTTATTATTTTTCCTAGAACATTTGTGACCCTTCGCGCTATCCGAAACAAAATATGAATAACTTTTTATTTTTAGCTTATGCCCGCCCAAGTTGCAAACATTTTAAGATCATTTCTAGTTGTAGCCTAGTCCGTCGATGACTCAGTTGAAGAGAGTTAGGGATGTGGTGGCCAGGCCGAATCAGTACTAGCAATCATTAGCAAACACCGACTTTTGGACTTGAATACAGTCACATGAAGGTATAAGCACTAATTGTAACTCCTATTAGAGTCGTTTGGAAAAGTGCGCGAAGAATTCATTTGTCGAATAATTTTCGCAGCATCGTACCGAGAAAGCAGTCACAGTCGAGGCATAACTCCTTGTTAGGTGAACTACTATGATTTTGTTTTTGCTTTTTTTTTTGTTTTGTTTTGTGTTCTTTGTCACACTTTTCGATCGATAAAGGTTGATGTCTTTATTTAGTGGTCTAATTTTTTTATATATAAGGTAAGTATATATGACTTGTTGTCATGTTCAGCTTTTGACCAAAGATTGGATTGCATCGGAAGACGATGGAATGAGTCAACGATGAAATAAAATGGCTGATCTTAAATGATAACTACATAAGTCAAGTTAACAGACCTTTACCTCTCCACTCTTCAAGGGTTCCATCCTTGTCCGTTGTAAAGTAATAATTTGTTGGTGATTTTAGGTAAGTAATGCACAGCTTAATAGCCAAGCAATTTCCCCGCGTAAGCGTTGTCAACTAATATTGAAATTCAAGCGCGGGAAATTTGTTAGTGGTCTTGTTTCTTTTGTTCTCCTTTTTAACTCCTGGATACGCGACAGCGTAGGAACGAGTTGTTGTGGGCACTTTGGGATATTCAAATTGGCGTGGACTTTCGTAATTAGTCTTAATTAGTCGGCCACGAACTAGAGATCTGTCCTTCCGAAGTAGTCCGAAGTCCTGGCGCCATTGCGATTGCATCGATCGTCGCGATGTTTATTGCCTTCACGCGGCTGTTTCGATATTTACTAAATTGAAATGGACTTCTAATGTTTCACGTAACGAGGAGCTGCGAGGATCACGAAGAGTTTGTGAGTCAAGAGCAAAAAAAAATGACCCATGTACCCCCCCTTCGGGGGGTTTCCATCACATAATCAAATACTATCATTTCTATACTTGCAATGGTTCTACTTTCTATCTTTTTTTAACACCTTAGTTTACTGATGGCAACTTTACAAGTATATATCTCTTTAATACTTTATCCAGGAGTTGGCAACAGGCGCCCTTTGATTTTAGCTTTTTGTCACAATCGCTTCTTTCAGTCCTCTTTCTTTTGTTAGTTTGTTTTGTTTGTTTCCACTACAAATCCTATCTGTGCTTGTTGTTTTCTTATGCCGCCTTTTAATTCCAGTATCATGTCTCACAAAAATGATAAAACAGAAATTTATTGGAACACGATGAAATAGCTTGATGTTAACGTCACATATAAGCCAACAGGTAGGATTAATGTCAACGGACAGTTGATAATGAACTTGTTGGGTATAGGCATATTCGAAATCGCTGATTCTTCGCAACAACATCATATTTACGCAATATGCAGCTTGTACCTCTATATTTTTCCAAAGTTTATCCATCATGTGCGCAGTGCACCTGTGACCTATAAACTTAGAATTTACACCACAGTTCTGCTGGTAGAGCATATTGTTAAATGATGAAATTACAATTATAGTTAATCTACAATATCGTAAGGGTTTCCTTGTATTGGTGTCGGGAAAAGGAATGGAAATATTATATTATTTTAAGTCATTTAATGCAAATCATAAAAAGGGCAGGTTGATTACTTCGTACTCCTTCTTGGTGGTCTTATCTTAAAGGTTGAGTTTGGTAACGTTCTTCTTGTGAGTTTGGTCACGTTCTCCCAGTGAGTTTAATCACGTTTTCCTCGTTTTGATCTTGTGGTTGACATGGAACTCATGATAAGCCATGTTCCTAATTAAGTTAATTTGTTAGTCCAGGAAGAGTAAATCTCCCTGGTAATAGGTCGCGTTCGACACCTTCTTGTCCCCAGAGGTAATTTAAGGTGTAAACAGGTGATACCCCTCATGTTTCGCAACAAGAAGCAATTTGGGGGCGGTACTTGTGAGCGCCTTTCTTCTTTAACTCTTGTGACCAAGATGTTGTTATGTAACAATCTTTAAGGGTGGTTTTCTCATAAGATACCCTTTCAGGTATAAATAATACTCTGAACCAAGGTTATTTGTAATTTTTATATTAGCGATCTCGTTTCTGTTCTGGCCGATCTCAACCGCAAAGAATTGAAAAATTAAGGTAGAAATTGATTTTGTTACTGTGTAAACAACTCGAAGGTGCATACCCAGTATGTGGGAACTGTAATACATAGTCAAGCGTGATTCGCTAGTTGAGATGGTACGATGACGACACAAGAAGATTGACGGCTTAGAAATGTCATCCGCAGTGTCACCTTTATAAGCGGAGACTCTAGTTTTCCCTGTCAGATAGAACCTAGTCCCCGTTGTATCAATTTGTGAAGAAAGAGAATAAAGAAGAATTAACCTATCAAACGACGAGTGTTAGAAAATTTACTTCCAACAATATTACTGCTCTAGCGGTGTAACTGAGTTTAGGATCAAGTCCTAACGCGATGAGCATGTAAATTTTTTCATTTTTTAAATTCCTTTTTTGCTTATTTGTTTGTTTATTTGTTTGGTTTATCTTTGTCAGGCGTTACTATTACTAATTTTTAATGCTATTTTACTTCTTCAACCCTTAAACTTCCAGAGGTGATCAACACGTAACCTCTTCCTATAAAATCTATTCATTATCCAGGATACAGGTAATGAAACTATTCAAACTTATCAGGTAGAAGTTGTTATTTTGATCTAACACCAAATTCTCGCAACTTATTTACAAGGAAATCTGTAGCAGCCAGAGGAGAGAATTAACAATTAGATCTTGGGAGTTAAAGGGTTGATCCTCGCAATGCGCTTTACACTTGTTAGAGTTTATCTCAGCTGTGCGCTGAGCACTTGTTTCATAAAGACTTAAAAATTTGCAATTCCTAGCAGACTAGTTCCCCGCAGCAAGGTGGGTAGAGCAATTTGCAATTTACCGCGTAAGCGGTCTCTGCTAGGAATCCTATACTGGGAAACTTGTCAATATCTTAAAATTGAAGCTCGTTTGCAGACAGGCTCCCTGCAGCTCAGTGGGTAGAGCAATTTACCGCGAAAGCGGTCTCGGCTAGGAATCCTTTCCTGGGGAACTTCTCAATTTCATAAAATTAAAGCTCGTTTGCAGACAGGTTCCCCGCAGCTCAGTGAGTAGAACAATTTACCGCGAAAGCGGTCTCAGCTAGGAATCCTTTCCTGGGAAATTTGTCAAGTTTTTTTTTCTGTTCTTTTTACTGTATTTTGTCTATTTTTTTTCTCTTTTTCTTTCCTGTCTTGCTAACAATAAATGCTTGAAATCTTAAGTTTACTCTCTTTTTTCAGATAACGCAATTTTATTTTCGAATTGATGGTATGTTAAGCCAAGAGATTATAAAAATTTTATAATCTATTGCTTTTAACCGAAACTTTTAATTAGGAAACACTTTGAAATTTGCTAACGATAAATTGAGATGGCTGATAGTCAATAACAACTACAAATGTAAGTCGACAGACTTTAATTTCGCCGTGCCTCTGGAGTTGATCCGTACACTTTTTAGATGTAAACTTAAAATTTGGGTTCGACTTCAGACAAGTTCCTCGCATTTCAGTAGGTAGAGCAACCGACCGCGTTAGCGGTCCCAGCTGGGAATTAAATCCTTTGTGCGGTGAACTTGTCAATTGTTTTTATTTTGTTTTGCTTCGGTTTTTTTTTTATCTTTTTGGCTTGTTCCTTTTTTTATCTCTTTTCATTTCAGACCTTTCTGAAAATAATTTTTTTTAAATTTCTTCGAGTTCATGAAGAGTGTACGTTTTTCAAAAACTTCACAATTTGCGTTAGTGAAAGTCATCGTTAATTTCGTACTTCTTCTACTAATTTATTTCATTATGAATTGTTTTGAGGTTTCTGATACGTTCCCAAAAGGGCGTGGAGACAAAAATTTTGTCATATTTGTGACGAAATCGTCCCTGATTGGTTTGTTTCTCTATTCCATATTCATAGAAAATTCCAACTTTCTCGCAAACCAAACAGGCTTTGGACGGGTGAGGACGTGTTACTGTGAGGACGGTTTTTACCAAGAACATGTTTGAAGTTGGAACAAGACTGAAGCTGTCTGAAGGTGAGCATTGTGCTAAGATTTCAAAGTTGCTAGTTTCATTTTATTGCACTTAGTGTAAGAGTAATGAGCAAAGTTTAACAGTTAGTGCGCGTTCGGTTCGCTTCATTCTTCGCCTTCGACTGAAGCTACTCTCGAAGAAATGTCGTTTATTTTGTTCGTATGGCAGAGAAAACGTGCACCAGTCTCTAGTTGCAACAAATGCTGTGTAATATTTAGCAAGAGAGAAATGATTCATCTTTGGTTAATTTTAGAAGAAAAAAACAGCTTGGCACGTTTGCCACATGCCACGTGTTTCTGAAGTTTTATGGCACTGGGCACTGGTATGCTCTTCTAAACTCGCGGAGGAATTGTCTTGTACAATTTCGCAAATGTGTTTTGTGATGAAGTTCGTCAGTGTCCCTGACACCATCGTTTTAGCGTCTCAAGTTCTGCCACCTCATTAAACTCGCCCTTCCACTTTGTTTTTGTTAGATTATTTAAAACGTTCGACATTAAACAACTCACCAAATACTCTTTCGCTTATTTCTGTTTAGAGGGAAAATGATTCATGGAAGAAGACAACAGAATGAAATAAATTCAGGACATTGCACATTGGTGAAAACCATTCAATAGAGTTTGTTTCATTGGGGTGAAAGAATTAGGCCATTTAGCTGTTGCTTCTTGGATATCAGTTTGGTTACTTTAACGATACTTTCACCGCCATACACAACGACTGATATCGACGAACAGTACGCCGATATAATGCTCACCAGACAAGTTAAAGAGATGTTATCTCATCCTTTTAACTTGATTACGAATTGGAGGCAAACAACGCACCAAACAGTTAACTTAAAAAAACAGATATCAAAAACGTGATCACAACATAAATGATTTTATTGGACGAAACACCCACATTACCTCTGATCGTACTGATACGAAAACAGCTCAACTGCTAGGACAACATTTACAAGACTGTGCGTTGAGGGCACGCCCGAGATTGACCCAACAAATATACGACATCAGTGACCGATGTTTAAGAAAAAGATTAATCTCATAAGAAAATGTGCCGCAACTAATTGGAAATTTACTCTACACTTTACACCGGAGAGACTGGCAAACTCGTCACAAGACTAACTGAACATCTGCTAACCAACGACAGTGACTGAGACTCAGCTCAAATATTTGACATACAGCACCAACTATATTGATCGACTGCATTTGAACAACTAGTTCACTAGCGGACAATTCTCAACGAATGTCAGAATATATTATATTATACGTACCTACGCTGAACAATAAAGGGACTAACTTCACTATGACATAGCAAAAGGAACAAATCGAACGAACTACACTGACTTATTTCAACAGACAAACGCTGATGACTCTCGACGCAAATGGCTAAAACATACCCCCATCACTTTTCAATATAAGTACTGGGTTTTCTGTTGAAACGAGTGTCAGGGGAGATCGATTTGCCAACGTTCTCTTGTCATTTGTCATGTTACAGCTTTAGTTCATAAAACCTTTATGTCTGGTTCTGAGAAAGTATACAGACTCAAAATGGATCTTTAATACGCCAAATCATATGCACTGCATAGCTGAGAGAATTGCCGATTTTTTTGTGAAAAACTTTTTGCATAAAAAAAATTTAAATCAAAATTTCAATTAACGTTTCCTCGTATCTCGCGGAGACTACGAAATTTGTTACGATTTACTTTTCAAAACACAGTTCAGTTAAAGAGTTGTCAATAAACAAAAATATCCATGAAATTTCAAACGAAAGAAAAAAGTGGAAGCCGTAAGTTATAAATACCTCAGTTTTTTTCAGGTATTAAAAAAAAACAGTTTGAATCTTAAAAGAACAGCAAGCTTGAAAGTTTAAAAGATCAAATTGTGTTTTTCGAGAAAGCACTTTTTTCAGTTTTTTAAATTATTTTTTTCCTTTTAGCTTTGTTTGCATAGGTCATTTCTCAACTCAATAAGCGAAAAGGAACGGAATTAAGTGTCGACTGTCGTCATGATTTTGATCAGTATAAATCTTAAAGAATTTTTCACTGAATGTAGCATGATGCGCATGAAATGTCTACTCTAAATATTCTTTGAATCAGACGTTAGGTTTTATGATACTATTTGTAATTTAGGAAGACCTCTTTCAGCCATAAGTTAAATTGAATTGATTGAAAAAAAATGAGAATTTAATCAACCAGAATCTTACAACAGTGACTTGCATACTGAGGCCAAGAAATCGCCTGATTGTCTTAATCACTTATAACCAAAAGTAAAATACAGTTAGCTTGGCCCATCAAAAAGAGAACGTGAAAGTTCATTTTGATTATAAAACACCACTTTCGTTAAACATTTGTCCTGTGAAAATATCCCAAAAAAAGGAAAAAAAATTATGGCTGAAAAAGATCTGGTTTGAAGCAACATGGCAAGCTTTAGGTATTTTGTGAGTCAAACTTATATGCGAATCATAGCTTGCCATGTTGCTTATCTTGAATGTAATTTGTATACATCATCTTGTGCAAAAGAAAAAATATTTAAAGACTGAAATTACTCGGAGAGAAAATCCTTTCTTAAGATTTGTAATAAGTGAGCAAGAATTTGGTCAAACGTTGTACAGAAATTAAAACCAAAGGCTATTCAAAAAGTTGCTTGAAGAAAGAATTGCACAAGGAGATGATTACATGAATTTTGGCGGAAAAATTCAAGGGAATCCATTTTGAATCTTGTGACGAAAATGTTGTCAGGGGAAACTCAGTGCAAATTCTACCAAATTTTCCCGCCAAAAGTCTTAGTATATATTTGAACGAATTTTTCTTCACACTTTTATGATTAATTAACTGAAGTTTAATTATCGAATTAAGGATTTTAATGTGAATAGAACAATTGTAAGACAAAATATTTTTATTATATTTGACTTGAAGAATTTCATAGATGAAAAATGAAGATAACGCAATAAAGAAATGAACATACAACACTATTGAGTTTAGTGACTTTTATTAAATAACAACGTAGAAATTAAATCTTAAATATCACTCGAAAAGAAAAAAAATAATCGGCGCATGCTTATTTTGGGCGCCTTTATTTTTTCCAAGTTTTTTCGGCGGGAAAAATAAAATCTATTAAACAAATGTCACTAAGAAAAAAAATTTCCGTTGAAAATTAACATGGAACGACGAAACAAAATTAGTACTAAAATCGGAACGAGGTTTTGGCAAAGCGAACGAAACAAATTTAGCAAGGGTTTTCTTCGACTTCAAGTTGAGCTCTTGTAAAATATCTTTTCTACCTCTGCTTTGAACTTGTTTTGGAGCTGCAAAATGTTCATCCACACGAACTTGTGCTTGATTTGAAGTTCAGCTTTCCGCCATTAAGAAACCTTCAACAGAACGAACAAATACATCAACCATAACACGTTTAAGATTTAATAAACTAGCAAAGATTCGCCATCTGGTGTCAACGTCAAATTCAAGTTCAGCGTACTGATTAATCAGTGCAAATTTCAAAATTTACCGTCATCCGAATATTGCTTCGTAAGCACACTTGCCAGGAAAGTCACGGAATTTTTCATACTCGTCTTCTTCGATTATCCTCTTCATTCTTATTACTGACAATTTACAAAGATAACAAAATGTAACCTGTACATGCAGATTGCTGTGCGCCCGGTAAATCAAATATTCTATCTCTTGAAAGATGTGGAGATTTCCTTGCATTATATGTGACATGCACGGATCAAAGAAGAATTCTGGCATCACAATTTTCACAACGTAAGTTTTGATTGTTTTAAAGGTGACTCAACTCTCCTTGCTATGAAGCAAAATTCATAGGTTCCTTCTTGCTCAGCTCAATTACATTTCTTTGTTTAATTTTATTCGAACATAACAGCGACGTTTCGTGCCAGGAAGCCTTAACATTTTTTAACAGGATTTTAACATTTGCGAAAAGATGTGTTTCCACATGCAAGAGTCGACCAAAATGCACATCAGTTGATGCTTAACGTAGGAGGCGTCAAGGCATGTTAATTTAAAAGTGCATTTTGGGTGTTGACGGGAGCATACTTTTAATATTTGGTTTTTCAAAAACATAATAAAACTCATAAACTTTTGAACAAAATTAAATAAAATCAAGACTGCCAGCATATTACTTGAAATCTGTCTGAGTGCTGACCATATGCTTACTGATATACAATAAAATCATATAATCACATCCGTTTGACTTCATCGAAGACTTCAAAGATAAAAGTTTCAAATGTAACATCTCCACATCAGTAAAACTCTCGTGAATATTTTACGAATGTTTTACTTTGTTTTATTTTGTTCTGTTTTTCTCTATTAAATTTTTTTTTGCCTCGGCACTAGCAAACAAATCTATACGGAGAAGAGCGAGTAACATCCAAGTAACAACTCTTGTGTATACTTTTTAATTTCGCACCCTTGATATTTTAAACAAATGTTTTGCTTTGTTTTATTTTGTTTTGTTTTTCTTTATTACTGAAAACAGTTTTTCCTCATACAAACAAATCTATCTGAGGAAGAGTGAATAACATCCAAGTTCGCTTTAAACGTCACGCTTAAACTCGATATTTCTCCATGGTAAACTTAAATTCTAGATATTCCAAGAGACGATTGAAGGAAATGCAGCGTAGAATACCAAGAAAAAAACACAGAAGAAAATTAGACTTCGAAGCAAACCGTGATTTTCAAAAGGAACAAAATAATTCGTAAAAAAACATGAGCTATGGTCAAAAGCTCGTACATCGGGTCTCCACAATACTCTTCTACTTAATTTGTGTTGCCAATCAGTTTTGGAAGCCAAAGAGAAGTTTTAAAGACACATCTTGTCAAAACTACTTTATGCTGATAGCGATCTGCATGTACTGTTATCTATCCAATTAAGATTTAAGAAGAAATTAAATAGTAATAACTATTTATTCAAAACAACCAACTCACCTTGTTAAGAATACGTTATGTCGCGTCCAGTCTGTTCACGTCCACCATCTGCCTGTCGAAAGAAGAATGACAAGTTAGAATAGCAAGTAATAGGAGAGTTCACATAGTTTCTGGTGAAACTCATTTATTGGAATCTCACAACACGAATACTTGGTAAAGCAATCTTCAACTGAGTGTCAAAAGCGATCCGGAATTGCATTGCTTTCGTTTCACTACGCTCTATGATTGGTCAAGAAACTTCGCGCTAATCTCTTAACTTATCAGATGCAAAACTATAACCATTGCTGACTCAGTCACAGACGTTTTCCCGCGCTTCAGCCAGATTGTTTGTATCTATACCGAGTTTTTATTGGCTCCCTATGAAAAATTTCGTTCTTCCGATTGGCTGTTGCGACTACTTTGGTTTCAACCGTTCAACCGAAAAACACTCCATTACGCTAATTTAATCAAGTCAAGTTCAAGTTTATTGAAAACCATTAACTTAACAAAGAATAGATTAAAAATATAGAATAAGTGGTGAGGAGACCTCAAGAAGCCCTGGGGCTTATATTAAAAATTTCTCTAGTAAATTATTAATGAATTAAAATACCAGGTGGCAAGCTGAAAAGCATGACAAATTCTGACGACTGTTCGTTTTTATTTTTGTATTGTTTATTTGTTGAATTTCGTGGTTGTTGTTGTTGTTTTTCTTTTGTTTGTTTGTTTGTTTGAAATTTGTTGTATTTTGATTAATAATTGAGAAAATCAAGAAACTTTCTTTTGAAGGACGATCAACTCTGAGAAGAGGTGACTAAAGGGGATAAAGCATTCTATATTTTTGGCCCTTGGTAGTGTAAAGTGAAATGTTTAATGTTCGCTTTACAGATGTGTAACCTTGCACTAAATAAAGATAAAACATCTTGATCACTGTTCCTGATTTAAACGGCTTAATAACCGCTTTTTGAGGTCTGCAAGATGGCAATGAATGAGTTCTAAGACAATACGAGGCTTGTGGGTTATCATAATCTCTCTCTTTTATAAGACTCAATACTCTCCAACGATCTTCAAATATTATGGATATAAACTGATCTGACATAGATATGACTCGATTAATGATATTTTACCTTTCCAGCATTGCTTCAGCCCTTATTACCTATTTTAATTACCAGAACAGGAATAAGATGTAGACATAAATCGACTATATATCCCCTTTCTCCCCCCTCCCCTCCCTTCCTGATTTAACCCTTTAACTCCCATGAGTGACCAAGACAGAATTTCTCCTCACAATATCAATACCAAATCAAAAAGATAAGTGATGAGAATCAAGAAAAGTATCAATTAGGGGATTATTAGTTGATCCAATACCAAATTCTCAGAAGTAACATCCGAAGAATTGTATAGCAGGCAGTAAGGAGGATTACTAATGAGATCTTGGGATTTAAAGGGTTAAGACTCATCCACAGGTTAGCCAACAGTTTATCTGGTTATTAGCCTGGTCGATTATAATAATTCCCCTCGAGATTTCTTTGTTTTGAGCGATACTTCGGATGGCGTATTAAAGCTTACTTTTGAAAAAAAAAAAAGGAAATGAAAAGAGTATGTCGGTTACAGGTTCCCCCCTGCTTTCCTTCCCGATATGTGACTCTCCGTTTAAAAGCTTATCGCAAACCTCTCACGAAAATGTATCAGCCATGGTTTGAAGAGCGACAGCTTGTAGTGTAAAATTAATTGAGCCACTGAAAATAGAGAAAATGTCCCTGGCTGACCCTCTCTTAACCTTTCCACTCCCGTGATCTCAACAGTAATCCTCTTTACGGTCTGCTATATAATTCTTGTAACGTTACTTTGGAGAAATTAGTATTGGATCGCCTTATAGTCCCTTAATTGATGCTTTTATTTATTCTCATCACTTGCCTGATTGATATTGTATTGACATTGTAAGGAGAAATTCTGTCTTGGTCTCACATGGGAGTTAAAGGGTTAAACGATGCTGGTTGAGAATGCATTAGCGGTTTTGCCGCCCCTTACGTGCAAGAAAGCTTTCGGAAAGTTGCATGCGAAGCGATATCTTAAAACACGTGAATATCCTTATTTCTTTCGTGAGCAAAATGAACACGTCTTTCTTACATACCATGAACAGAAATAAGCCATTTGACTTTCGTCTCCGCTTCACACCATGATCATGTTCACCAAGGTTGCCTCCAATTCCATCGGTTCGCGACTTTCCTTCCGAAGAACGTGATTCAAAACTCCAAGTGGATGAATTTCTATGTACTTCATGACAGGCAACGAGAAACCTTGGTATTCAAGAGCTATGTTCGTCGAATTCTCATCGCAAGAACCTCAACTTTCAAACTCCTTGAAGATGTGAAGAATCAAACTGCATTCTAAATGAACAAAACGGAAAATTTGCAATGTAAATGAATTTAGTTCTTAATGCACGCGGGTATTTCATCAGCTACGCGAAAGGGAGGCACCGGTTAGGTTTAAAGAGACACGCCAACGAAAATTTTGCTTCAAATCAATAACGTTACGTAAAATATATTCTTAAGATGAAAGAAACCAAAAACTGTCCAAACAGCAGCTCGAAAGGAAAACCGCGGGGGAAGTTTTATTACGTTCTCCTAAAGAAAATAAAACTTATTAAAAAGTACAACAAACGTTAAACGTACAACAAAGTACAACAAACGTTAAACGAAAAATCAGACCTATGGGAGAACAACATTGGTATGAAGATCGAAACGCGCCAATGACAGCGCGCCGAAAAAAAAATTCAAAAGAAGTTGGACAATCAACCATATCAACATTTAAGTCAAAGGTAACAATTCGACCTCATCGCTTGACCATGCGTAGTAGTTAAACGTCGGGATCTGCCATGGATGACTTCTTTTAATTGTGGGACAATGATGCAGCGTTCGCTTTTCAAATTGATAATGCTAGTCCATCTGTGAACCAATCAAGTGCTAAGCGAACCAGTCAGTTAATTGGTAAATAATGGTAATTAAAATGAATGGAGTGCAATTTGTCTGAAATCATAGACGTATAAGTATGATTTCAGACCAAAATTGCAAGACACGAAGTTCGATTACCATTTTATTACAACCATTTTGAAATCGAAAAATTCAGTCACTCAGATACAGGATGTTTTAGTCTGGACAAATGTTTTATTGATCCAGTGGTGAGCTGGTTTATAGAAAGTTGATAAAGTTGTTTTTAGTTTCCTGCAATTTGATTGGTTTGTTCAAACAAGCGATTTGTTGTTGCATTTTTAATAAAGTTTCTTCAGTGGCTGGGGAAAAGATGCAATTTAGAGCAAAACATGTTGCAATTTAGAGCAAAACATGTTGCGATTTAGAGCAAAACATGGTGCGATTCGTGAATGAATCGCACCAATGAGAGCCAATCAGATAACAAGGTTCACCAGTTATTTCCGAATGAATGTAATAAACCAATCAATTGTTGAGTTTATCAATTAATCAATTAAATTGGACAATTAAGTAATGAATCTAGAAGTTAGTCAATCAATAGCCCACTCAAGTGCTAACCTGACCAGTTTTTTCACTCATTTTACCAATAAATTGATAAGCCAATCAATACATCATTAGGTTAGAAGATTAAGCTATCAGCCTCACAGTTAGCTAATCACTGGAATAATCGAGTCATCGGCCTCTTGGCTAGTCAATATTCCAACCAGTTAAGTAAAAAGTTTGCAGTCAGTTCAAGAGTTAGACAATTAACCTTTAAGCCTACCATTCTTTCAAGGGGTAAATCTTCTACCATATACAACTATAGTTCCATAAATAAGTGAGACTATTAATGGGTTTGTCTGTCATTCAGACAGTCAGTTGGTTAATCAGTAAGTCAGTTAGTCAGTCAGTGGATTTGTCAGTCTTCCAGACAGTCAGTTGGTTAATCAGTCAGTCAGTTAGTCAGTCAATGATTGGCTGAATGAGTTTGTCAGTCATTCAAATGGTCAGTTGGTCTATCAGTCAGTCAGTTATGAAGTCAGTCAGCCAGTGAGCCAGCCATTTGATAAGCCTTGCATATGTTCAATCAAACATCAGTTTTCAGTAAGTTCTAAACCTATTGATGGTCACAGCCAGTCAAATGTTAAACCAATCAGTCAGTTGGTCATTATGCCAGTCAAGTGATAAGCCTTTCATTGGCAAAAGAAACAGTCATACAGCACACCTCACAATCAGCCGTTGAGTAAGTAAGTCAATGAAGTGATTGGCCTCGTGGTCCATCAAAAAAAAAACCAATCAAGATAAAAACCTTTCCGGTTGAAAAAAAAACAGTCAATTCATGGACAAGCATCGTATCAAAGTTAAGAGTATCAAGTGATAGGTTACTGGTAATTACTAAGTCAAAAATTCCTGATCTTGTGAAATTTTTTTTGTAAAATTTACTACACTAAATCTTGTGTCACAGCTTCTTTAAATTCAAATCCTAAAATAGGAACCAACTTCATAGGGAAAGTTTCAGCCTGTCAGTCAATTAGTAGGCATATCAAGAAACAATCTTTCAGTCATTCATTGGATCAATCAATCAAGTGATAAATCCATCAGTTGGCCAGTCTCTTAGCCAATGAAGTGGCACAGCTCTCAGCTTGTCAATCAGCAAGCCAATCAAAAGCTTTATAAACCTAATGTTCACTAGCTATAAGTGAACAACAAGTGATTGGCCTGTCATTCAGAGAGAATCAGGTAAAAAGCCTTTACTTATATACTTGCCACTAATTGATTTATCTTATGAACAAACTGGGATTGGTAGGAATTTCATTCAAATGTGCATACTGTACTTTCACCATGATGCATGGAAATTTCCCAATCACCATGCCCCATCCCCTTTCCAAATGATTTTCCAATACTTCAAGCCATTTTATTCACCGGTTCTGAACAGCAAATGAGCTGGAACAGACAGCTCTGATAGCCCTGGTTCACTTGAAATGGAGTCACAGTAACAGAAAACACTGTGAAGAAGGAGAGATATGTGAAAAGGTAGCACAGCAAACAGGGAGCTCTTGTGAAATTGTGGGTTGAACACAGTAAGCAGCTTAAGAGCAAAGATTTGTACAAAACATCAAATTGCACCTAAGATTAGAAATTAGAACTACTTGGTATATAGCGACAAATCTATTTATGAACTAAGATAAAGTATCTGATTAGAATATACCATAATGTTAGAAGAACATGTAAAGTGAAGGACGAGAAAAGTAACTGATTTACTTTGAGGAAATATATCTGGTCCTTTGATGTAGTGAGAGGCTGTTAAGTATGGAGGGAGACTGACACAGAGTAGCTTAAGAACAAATTTAACAGGAAGGGGGTGAGTGGAAATGTAATACAAAATCAATTATCTCCAGATTTCGGATAACTAGAGATTGAGATCTCTGCCATTACTGACTTATCACTAGGACAAGCTTAGGACAGAATTAAACCTGGTTTACATACCATTAAGGTGGCTGGTTACAGTTTCCAGTACTTTTTAAGACTTAGAGTTTGATGGGTCATTATAACCATTCTATACCGGTTTACGCCAAAATCATGGTATCAACAAACTGCCCAATCATCGGAGAACAAGTTGCTGTTAATTTTCGAAAATTTAAGGTGGCTCTGAACCCCAACCGCAGAATTTTTTTAAACTTTGCAAAAAGTTGCATCTTATCATGTTAATTACAATTCGATAATAAAAAATGGGGTCACCAAGCTCGTTTTTGAGTTATAAGCGCTTAAAGCTAAAATTAAGGGTGTTTTTAGCAGGCCATATTGTTGCTATGGTAACCTATTGTGCCATGAAATTAACAGCAACTTGTTCCCCGATGATTGGGCAGTTTGTTGATACCATGATTTTGGCGTCAACCAGTATAGAATGGTTATAATGACCCATCAAACTCATAAGTCTTGAAAAGTACTGGAAACTGTTACCAGCCACCTTAAGAGGGAGGGGGAGGGAAAAATATTGCCACTCCCCATGCAGGATGGGCAAGTAAGTAAATCACAGGTTAACCTCCAGACAGTTTACCAGCATCCATTTATAATAAGAGTTAAGATTCTTGCAGACCTCATACTCCAGAGTCTGGAGTATGAGGTGGCAACTAAGTAATCCAAAACGTCAAGCATGCCATCTTTAGAGTGATATCAATATGGTCCATTCCTTGTGGTAGTGGTGTCTTGTGAGAAGAAGAATTTTGCTTTTGAACATAATCAGGGTAATTTAGTATTATCAACTGAGTTGATGATATGAATAGGGCACCGTAAAAAGTTTAATTTCAAAGCTGACGTTTCGAGCTTTAGTCCTTTGTCAGAGCGAATGACGATGAGCTCTGATGAAGGACTAACGCTCGAGACGTCATCTTTAAAACTCTGCGGTGGCCAATTTACATTATATCAACTCAGTTGATACTACTAAGTTACCCTGTTACACTCTCCCACCGATGCAGCACCTCTGTTTCTTTAGAGACTAACCCCCTTACATGATCAGCCATGTATGATCAGTTAACTCTCCCAATTCACTTAGTGTAGTAGTAGACTAGTAGTAAAATATGGGTTAGAATTGGTTTGAATACCAATTTCTCTGATTGCTCAGAGCTAGAGTTGTTTTGCATAATATGATGATCACAAGAATAATAAAGAAGTCTACAGAAAACAAATGGAGGAGGGGTCAAATGGAAGGCAAGCAGGTCCTCAGAAAGTAATTACCCATTTCCACACTCACCTTCATGACGCGGTTTGAATCAGTGCCACAGTTTCAACCCGAGCTTGTTCTCTGTGCACTTCTTTTTTAGTTTTGTTTTGTATTTCTTTAATCCTTAAAAATATTTACCTCCAAGGAGAAACGTCCATTAGCTTGAATAGCAATTTTTCTGAGCCGTAGATCGATGACTTTTGGGCTGCCGCAAACGCCGCCATGTTCTTTTTGGAGTTTATATTAAAATCAGTATACAGGAACGGACTCATTGACTACGGGTCTGGGATTGTTAAAAAGAAGAACCCAATTCATTAGACCTCTTCAGGACAGGGAATATTTTCGGTAACGGAAGGTTTCTGCGAAAGGCGTTTCACGAACGAAGGGACGCTGGTTCCAAAGGGTTCAAGTTATCTAAAGTTTCGACAAACCGTCTTTACAATGTAGCGTGCTAGCCCTATATAAGTCCTATTGAGCCGCTATGAACAAAGTCTTTATTTACACACGCCCGTGCGTAAATAATATGACTTGAGCATTTTTTTACCTGGCTTCAGAGTTTCCGTTTTGTTAAGCTGCAGTGCAGTTTTCCTTCTCTTTGAAATATGGAAGAAACCAGCGAAGAACTGCCTAATTTTTCTATCGGCATTGACCTTTTAGGTCCTGATCCGACAAGCAACAAAAATATAGCCGAAAAAAACTCGCAAGTTGCAAGTTTCGCAAATTTGTTGATAGACCAGCTGCAGCAAATTTTGCTTCTTCGCACAGATCCTTGTTGTCGCTCTGTTATAGAATAATTTGCTCATACTTTTAGCTGTGTGTATATAGAGTTATGGATGCACTTGAGAAGTTTGGAGAGCACTCATAAAGCTAGAGTTCCTCTCGGCTGCGCCTCGAGCTACTCTTACGCATTTTTCGTGCTCTCCAAACTTCCCGCGTGCATCCATAACTCGATTATACGCACGCTAAGCATGAACAAATTCTTAATTTCTGTTCGTCATTGTTTCTTTAATTTTATCTACCAAGAAATCGTGTGTAAGGGTTTTATTGAATTTCTTGTTGTTCTTGCGACCCACTGAAGATAATTTGTCAAAAAATCATCACCAAAATCTCAAGAAAAAAACATGAAATAAAGAACATGGTAGTCCACTGATGAAACGATGGACGATTTCAAGTCAACGTAATACGACACTTTCTTGGAGGATTGAGGGTCTTCAACAAGTAATATTTCATAAATTTAGGAATAAATTAAAACATTAGACTTGTTTTCTGAAGCAAATTCTGCGTTCTCGTTGGTCTACGAACTCGACCTACACCGGAGAGAGATTACGCATAAGAAAACATAATTTGGTTCGCCAATCACTGATGAATTCTTGATAAAAAAAAAAATTCAGTACAATACACACACACACACAAAAAAAACCTTTTTACAAAGTAATGATGTTGCAGTCTGTACCAAGAGAGTGAAGACCAATAGACAAGAAAAGCTGAAATACACGCCACCCATTGCGAAAATAAAGGACTTGGCTCTTAAACCCTAGTAAACTGTTGTCATAGCATCCTTCCCAAACCTCGATATCCTCTCCTTCTTTAAAATAATCTAATCGTTGAATAGAGACATTACAATGCAAGCGCTGGTCTTTATCAAGCCTTAACACCCTCGAGACAAAATGTGATGGGTCGTGTAGAACAGACATGCACGGCCTGGTAGTTTGGGTTCCAGTGAGATCTCAAATTAGCTTCAATGACCCACAAGGTCATATCGTCGAACAAAAAGAGCCCTTTATTAGAATTTTTGTGGACGTGTCTTAAGTTCAAGTTTAATCAACAGTACCAGTAGTGTTTATATACACCCTACTTCACTCACTCATCGGTTGCAGTTTGATCGGTTGTGGGAGGAGAAACAAATCAGTACGCTGAAGAAACGAAATCGAACGCTTATTTCATACGGTAAGTTAGTAATCATGTCCGTGAAGTTTAGCAGGCGTGCCGACTATAACTCGATTCGCGTCTGTTTGTGTTGCGATCATGAAACGACTGTTAACTCTATACTTACCGGCAGTAAATCTTAACTCAAGATCTGTTGGAGCGATTAAATGCAAAATGTTTCCGTAGAGTTAGCCTATAAACTCTATTGCAAATCAGCGACGGTGTTTAGTCAACTTCCATACCGCCACCAAGATTACTGTGCCCTTTAGAAAGAGTTCCTATTAACGCGATCATTTGCAGTTGATGATTTCCTTAGGGTATTTTTAAAACTCATCCGTACACAAAAGGTGACAAAACTAACAAGGAATTGCAGTTAAAGCGCCAGCCATTTTCCGTGAGTTTATTCCACGCTTGAGTTACTTTACAACCTTCATGTGCATAACTTAGCTCGTTGTGACGAAAAAGTACATATAGTTGATCACGCGAACTGAACATTTGATAGTGAACGCCAAATCTTTCTTCTTACATAACGAAAGCATGAATTTTAAGTTCTTAAATCGAGAGCAAAAAATCAAAAAATGTTTTTTTTTCTGAAATACAATTAGGCATGTACATGTTTGATTCGATGAGTTTTGCTCCGTTTACCGAATATTGCAGACATTATTGTGACATGCAAATACGAATATGGCAGTTAAGAGGCAGATAGGGTGACAGATAAAGAATTTCATTACCGCGAGTTAGCCCAGACAAACAATTTGTATTATGGCTACAGGGAGGTTATGCACATGAATGGACAAATAATACCATTTTAAGTAATCATCAGTAACGCCTAGAGAGATACACAATTCTCTCTTGAGAATTTTTTAAGCATTTATATTCTTTGGTATTTGATTCAATTTTTTCCTTAAGAGCAATTGATATTACGATAAAATCCATTTTGCTTTTTGTTAGACATATTTAATCCTAAAGTCCCGTCTTTGTAATTAATTGGCTTCAGGAAATTTCGGCCTGATTACTTTCGTTAATAATGCTCGAAAAGTTTCAGTTACCCAGAAGATCTCAAGATAATTCGATTGGCTTTTAAAAACATTTTCTATTGTAATGCCGAGACTGAAGAAGGTCATGGCTTTCAAAACACGCCAAACGCCAACAAAAAGCTAAATTCCGCGTAAGAGCTTGACATGCATTTTCCCGTTCATAATAAGCGAAACTGGCACGACCGTGAGCTTAACGTGTGGTTAAAGCGGTAGGACAGAGCTATTTCGGTGCGGATCATTTTGGAAACCAGCATAGTGCCGGCTCAACAGACGAGTCTTCTTAATCTCTTTCTTTTCCTTTTTTTTCTGCAAAAGAAATGGCAGCTCAGGTTACTTTGCCATGGTCCAAATTTAGCTGAGGCCAATGACGATGGGAAAAAGCGCACTAAATCATGAACAAAATTCAGAATTTAATCTAAATACTACCATAAAACTTGCCTCAAAATCTGCGTGCAGTCGATATCTGAGTGCAGAAAAAGCGCATAAAAAGGAAGAGTAGGCAGTCTCTTCTCAAACTGTTCACCAACTCAATTTCTGCTCATTAGCTTGTGAACAAGCGCATTGAAGGCTGACTTAACCACCCCCCTCCCCCTTAGTCACGCCTTTTTTGGCTTTTCTCTTAATTCTGGTGTTGTAGAAGAGAGAGATACCGGTGGTTATAGGGCTAAAATCTGGATCGAGAGCTCCGCTTTCCAGCCTTTGCCGAGACGACGGAAATCGGTGTAAACTTAGATGGAGATGGGCCTCTAGACTCCCAACCCTTGTCCACAATCCCCACTCAGGGTTATGCAGGCTCAGCGTGATAGAAAAACGATGATTTTGGGTCGCGAGCGTGTAGAATAAGGTTACAGATCAAAAACGCCTCTCTGAGCCTCTTCGATCTAAAGAATTATTATCTCCTATTGAAATCGAATTAGTTTACTCCATCTCCACATTTCCTCTGATCGTTAGACTTTGACATGATGAGCGGAACTAAGGACAAGGGAGAACTGTTGATTATAGCTAATTTGGCTGAGCAGTCAGAAAGATATGATGGTAAGTAACCCATTTTATTTTCCGTGCGTGTTTTACGAGATTATTTCAGAAAAGCCTCGTCAGTTTAACCTTTTCTACCCGGGAGGGGGGAGGGACACTTGGGTCGATTTTTGCGAGATATATTCCACTGACCTCTCAGAACTCCCTACCCCATGATAGTGGGAGCCAACTATAGAACCCATCTAAGTCACTCTTGGGCAAATGCGATTTTTGCGATCTCAACTTAGTCACTTGTTAATCGTGAATCTTCTCATTTTTAAATCTCTAATTACCAGAATTTTCTTACCTCCAAAATCCTTAAACTGTGCGACCCCACTCTATTGAAAATGCAATCCCATCCATTAACCTACCACCAGGAAGTTCCCCCCCTCCCCCCAGGTCACTACCCTGCCTCTGTCATAATTGGAACGCTGAAAGCATAGCCACAAAGGTGCTTATGGTCGACATAATCTAACTAAACCCTACAACTCCTATGCGTGACCAAGACAGACTAATGAGATCTTATGAGTGAAAGAGTTAAAGAGAATCATCAATCTAGTCTACGATTATTTCGACGCGGAAACTCGAATTCCAGAGTACATAAACGCAGGCATACAAACATATATTTATTTATTGTATTCTGCGTGTGACATCCTAAAAATTGCTTTGATATCAGTCGAGGAGCTCTTCTATTTCCTCTATGCCTCAGATTCATTTCTTGTAGATAATAACTACCTTAAGGATGAAATGGCAGCAAATGTAATTGAATATCGAAAATTATCCAGTGCTGGGCTTTGGCTAAGTGATTGGTTCGAAATTCTCGCCTTCTTAACCAATCAGATGTCGAACTGAGGCTATTCTACACCTCGGTTACTTGCGTTTCCCGCGCTTCAGGCGGGTTGCTGTGTTCACTTTGAGATATTTTTCTGATTGGCTGTCGTAATAGCTTGGTTTTGATTTTACGACATTTAATCGAAAAGCACTCTAGGTCTGATCGTTATGTTGCTAGTGGTAACCAAGCTTTATCTGAAATATTACTTGTAATTTCAGCCGACTTTTCACTCGACAGCTGAGAATAACCGTTACTGATGAACCGCCTTCTATTTTTTTTTTTATAAGATATGCTGGAAGCTATGAAAAGCATAGTGGTAATGTCTAAAGTTCTGGAGACAGAGGAGCGAAATATGCTGTCTGTGGCCTACAAAAACGTTATCGGTGCCAGACGTGCAGCATGGAGAATATTCAGTGGCCTGGAGGTGAAACACGAAGGGGACGCTAAGAGCAAAAAAACTGTGACAGAATACAGGGAGAAGGTAGAAAAGGAGATACAAGAAATATCCTCCGGAATTTTGAAACTTTTAGATGATCATCTTATACCGAATGCTGACACAGAAGAGTCTAAAGTATTTTTCTATAAAATGTAAGTGGATTTGAGATTATTGAAATGGAATGGGTTATATTTATTGTTAGGGACCATTCATTTATTACCGGGGATGGGGTGGAGGGGGGGTGAGGGTGTCAGAGGATTTTTGGGGAGGTCACATGGTTTTTCAAGTGAACAGAGGAGTCAGTCGGTCTTTAACAGGGGTCAGAGAGGGGACTGTGGAAAACTGATTGCCAATAAGGGGGGGGGGGGGTAGTGTCATTGGATTACTACAGAGCCTTTTTCAGAGCCTTATAGGGAGCTTAGGTATAAGTTATTGTGGCACGAATAAAACTCCCCCCCCCCCCTTGGCACGTGCGAAGCATCTCCTAAGTCTTCAGCCATTCGTTGGTTTTATAGTCATAGTTTTGTTTCATTTAGTCTTGTCTCAGCGATAAGTGGTCGAAGCTGAGGTACAATTTCAAGGGTAGCACGTGTTAAAGCACTGTGATTGTTGGAAAACAAATCTTGAAGTTCTCCCAAGCTCCCAAATATAAGAATTACGCCTAGAAGCGGATAATAAGAGCGTTCTTGCGCTTACATAAGATTGATAGCGCTAAAATGCAGTGAGGAATATCATAAGTAAAGCGTAAAAGATCACCCTTGGAAACAGTAGCAGGACATGCAACATGTCCAAAAACGTGGAGTACTATGTAAACTTTGGTCTATGAGGTAAACTTTCCTTCAACAAAAGGAAAAAAAAGAAAGAGCTACGCTATCACTAGCTTTAGAACAACAATTTCCATTTGAGGGCCTAAATTGATGCGGGGTTGATTGTTTGGTTTTTTTAGTACCCTTTGTGATTGGTCTGGAAAGCTTGCAGTAGCGTCTACCCCAACCAGTCATCGACAATAAGATGCAAAACCTTAAGTAATCGGGACTTTTCCTTGCATGTGTTTCCTGCGAAATTTCATTATACCTTCTTGGATACTTGTCTTTGTTTCGATGTGTTATTTTGATTATACTTAAATTTTGATTTAATTTACGACATTCGAATGAAAAGCGCACTACATCTGAATACACTTTAGGAGAACAGTTTACTGAAATTTAGTCTTTGAGGGAGAAAAATGCTAGCATGTCCGCTTGCAGGTGGAGTTCTGATTCATTCTTCGGGAATAGGGAGGGAAGTTTAGTTAATCAATATCTCTGGTGGCTCTCTGATCTTCGGCTGGCACTGAAGATAACGAGTGAGTGTTTCCTGGCCACGATTTATCTTTCCTCCCTCATCTCTGATTTCCAGGAAGGGCGATTACTACCGATACCTCACGGAGATTTTACAAGGCGATGAACGTAAGGCCCCATCAAACCAAGCGTTGGAGGCCTACAAAGCTGCAGATGAAGCTGCCTCCAGGCTGCAGTCCACGCACCCCATCCGACTGGGCTTGGCACTAAACTTCTCCGTGTTCTACTATGAGATACTCGATTCCCCAGGTGCTGCCTGTAAACTGGCGAAGGCAGCGTTTGATGAGGCTGTGAAGGATCTGGACCCGTCCGGAAACGAAAGCCAATACAAAGAGAGCACTTTGATTATGCAGCTTCTGAGAGATAATTTGACACTATGGACTTCGGAAATGCAGGAGGAAGGTGAGTGCGGCATAAACGATCGGTTTTGCTCTACCGCGCCTTCAGTAAGGATTAGTAATAATAATGTTAATAATAATAGCGGAGCTTGCAGCGCGCGCAGCGTATCAATGTGATTCTGTGGTCTGATCGTCCGGGTAAGTGAGGTCACTAACCAAAAATTCAACTTATCCCCTCAGTAATGAAAGCTGTTACAACGGGAGTTAGAAATATTTGTAAATCAGTCCTATTGTGTTCTTAAAATCCCATATGAATAGGTTAAAACGTATTTCAAACGAGGAGACTTATTACCCGTTCCTTAAAGACCTTGACGAAGCACAGACCTTTACGTGATTGCAACTTCAATTGAGACTTTTGTTAACGGAAAATTGGGTATTGCTTATATTTAACTTGGATTTGACGCATTGGCATATAAGAGAGAGGCGAAAGAACTCCATAGACGTTGTTCTGGAGAAGCGTCCCACAAAATTAGTGTGAGAGTGTACCTTATTATAAGTTAAACAGGGGTGTAATTTACCACTTATACTATTACCCAGGTAACATTGGAGGAACAGAAAGATGATTTCAACGAATTTACCAATCATGCATTTCGGTGTACGAAGATGCTACTACAGTTTCAGAATATATTTTGAACAAAGTCTCTGCCATGCTGATGTAGCATTAATACAAAGTTCGTATGAGTGACAAAGACGTAATTTCTCCTCACAATATCCATACAATATCAAGGAAAACGTGATGAGAATAAAGAAAATAATCAATTAAGGGATTATCAGTTGATCTAATACCAAATTTTCCAAACTAACATCATAACGATTGTATGGTAGATTGGGAGGACTAAGTAATGAGATCTTTGGTGTTAAAGGGTTAACTTAATCTCGTACCAAGATCTTACCGTTTAACTGTGACTGAAATGTACAACAGCTTGGCCGTGGAAGGTCTGAGTATGAGACTAGGGTTAAATACTTTACTGATTGATGCCATATTCTATTTTTCACTTTCAGGTGTAGAAGACGACTGAGTCAGCCATATCTATTATCAACATTGAAAAAATTGACCTTGTCTTAAGGAAAATTAATCTAGCTGGACGATAACTGAAACACTTATCATAGAAAGAATATTTTATTTCTTAACCTCTGACTTACCAGAATTTAGCGTTCTATAAATGAAGGAAAGTTGTTGGGAGGTTGGAAAGCTTCTAACAAAATGGAAAAACATGACACAAATTTAAACAACAGTACTGTCAACAGTGACACCCTTAATTATAGGCTATAATTAGGGAGGGTTTTAGCTCAAGAAGGGCCAACGATATCTTTCCATCCACCTTATGCTTTTGAATGCAAGAATTTTGTTCTTTCGCAATTTTACCGGTACGCTCTAATGCACGCCTCACTTTTCGGTTCCAAGCCGTCACCTGGAACACTAGAAAACAGCCTCTTTCCAAGGATTTACTGGTAATTTCACCGTCTGCAGTAAGAAGAAAGGGAATGAAACTGTGTATGATCACAGGGATATGTCTTTGCTCAAAAGTACGTCAATTTTTTCTTCGTTTAGCAAATCAGCGATACTCTGAGCAGTACGTCATGCAAGCAAGTAATTCAATAAAATTATCGTCCCCCCCCCCCCGCCAAGAAGACCTGCAATATGGGAACCGGTCATCATTTATCGCCGAAGGGGGTAGGGGTCAGAGGATTTTGGTTGTATCACGATAAAAACTGTTGGCGACGACTAGTACCCCTTCCGTTCCCCTTTAAAACCATGTGATCCTCCCAACCCCCCTCCCCCCCAAAACCCGGCAATAAATAACGGCTGATCCCTAATGACAATAACTTGAGAAGAAATTTACTAAAATCTGTAGTCTGATAAACGCCTTTTAGTCCTCTCAATTTATATTTTTGTAGTAAAGCCACAGAGTTTCAAAAAGAAGACAACTTGTCTTTTTTGAAATATTTTTGGGAGTTAGCAAGCGCCAAACGTAGACGGTTATGAATCGCTCATAGCCTCCTGTCAGAGAATATCATTAATGCAATTAGCTTTGCAAATTTAAACTTGAGAGCTGGTACTTTAGTGTAAATAAACGCCTGAAAACTTCACGTGATGACTTGCAATCAGCGACACATCGAGTTGGGATACGCTCGTACTTTTAGGATTATTTGACAAACTCAACTCCTCAACCATTTGATTTCACCCCTTCCTTTCCAAAGAATTTTGTATTTTTCATCGCCAAAACTTGGTTTGAATAGGGTAAGGTGGGGGAGGGGGAGAACAGGAGTAACAATTTGATTTGTGAGGCGATATCATCCGTCATTATAATGTTGAAGGCTACTTTGAAACAGCACCGTGTCCGAAAGAAAATTATACATTTGGCAAATATGTTTCAGGGTAATCAAATTCTAAATTTTTCACAAGGGGGAGGTATGTGAAAGAGGCGGAGGGGACGGATGGGGGAGGGGAGATGGATGCACACAGTAATGGAGCCACGCCCGATGAACGATTGCAACATGGGTGCACTGGAATTACGGTAGACGAAACATGCATGAGCGCTTTAATAATCCGGCCCTTGTTTCTAATTTGTATTCATATCTCGTAGTTTAGACTCTTTAAAAAGGTTAATTTTTGAGATTATCAAAATAGCACCTGCTTGCATAGATCAAATTTTTCATGTATCAATTTTAAGTGGCTTCGCTACTTGTCGTCTGAAAATATGCACGGATATTTGTCCGCGGACATCATCCGTTACCAAATGTTAACAGCTTTCCGAGAGCGACGCTCGAGGAAAAGTGTGAGCTTCGAGGAACTGCCAATGTCTGCAGACTAATATCCGTGCATATTTTCGCGACAAATGGAGTGGTTACATGCCACACACTCAGGTGAATAGTGCTTTCCGTGCACGCTGATTGGCTGGTTCGGAAGTGATTAGCAAGCACAATCACCAACAGCCGTCTGCAAAGTCACAGGGGTTTCCCAAGAGTTTCTAAAGTCCAAGTATGCCTGTTCAGTTATCTGAAAATTTTGATTTTCTATTTCCATTAATCCAGTTGCGCTGACATCATAAGGCCATCTTTCGACAATAAATTGTAACAAATCAAACACTTTCCTCAGGTCAACTTTATTTTGACTGCCTAAAATTTACAAACAATCTCTTGAACGCACTTTGAACTGACACATTTGCGTTTATCTTAACTGTCTCTATAACAATTGAGTACTGATCAAATATTCAAATCACTGGCAGCTTAAACGATGTTATAGCATGGTCCAATTATTCTCTCAAACAACTTTAGAAAAAGACTCTATATGCATGCAATTTAAGCTAACAAGAACAAAACAGTTGTGGATAATACTATTTTTTTTCATTGTATATAATCAACATAACAATCTATATATTACATGTCTTAGATAGTAGTATACATGTAAAAACTCTACGAGTATATATATGACCAACAGTGACATGATGCAGATTGTCTTCACACATCATCTTGATCAATATCTTGGACATTCATATCTTCTCTACCCTCCTCTGTAAATCAAACAGTTCACAGATCAATTTGATAAAAAAAAATAAATAAATAAATAAACAAAACAAAACAAAAACAAAAAACCAAGGCATATTTCAATAAAGTTGTTCAAGAAAGGAAGTAGGAGGATAACTTCCTCTTCAAAATGAAAGCTATTATGCCTTTGGGGCTGTGAAGATTGTTTTTTTGTTTTTTAACTCTATAATGTTGTTAGTTTTTTAGGGGGGGAGGGTAGGGTAGGGGTGTTTCAGCAGTGGTTCTGCTAAATATAGCAGTGGAGCTGAGTGAGGAATGAAGTGAGGAAAATTAAAACTCCCCTGAGACGAAAAGATTTCCACCTACAACTGTGCCACTAGTTTTTTGAATTCTGAAGCTTTTGTATTTCACCTGACTCCCACAAAACTACCAGTCATGTTTTGTGTTTGTGTTTGTGTCGAAATGAAGGCTTAATCTTATTGTGGCTGCAAGAAGACAGAGGATAGAGGCAACTCTGATTTTTTACCCCCCAACAAATGATTCTCCAAAGGGGTCGGCAACAAGGTGCTTAACTAAAAGTGGCCCTAGCAATAGGAGCTACAAAAAAGTATAACTCACCATCTCCTTGCATGTCACAAGTCCAAAGTGTCAAGTTGTCTCTCAGGAGCTGCATGATCAATGTGCTGTCTTTATATTTGTCTTCTTCCAGAGTCTCTATCTTGATAATGGCTTCATCAAATGCTGTCTTGGCCAACCGACATGCCCGATCTGGTGAGTTGAGGATTTCGTAATAGAACACAGAAAAGTTGAGAGCCAGGCCCAGGCGAATGGCATTGGTGGATGCCAGTTCAATCTCTGCTAGATCAGATGCTGCTTTGTAAGCCTCAAGGGATTTCTGTGCAGCATTCTTCCTCTCATCATCTTTACTAAATTCAGCCTTATAACGGAAATAGTCTCCTTTCCTGTGAAGTTGATACAACTCTCATCATTACTTAGCTCAATACGGGTTATGTTTTATGCTTAATTTTCTTTTCCGACAGTGGTGAGGGAGAATGGAGGGAGTATTGCTTAAGATTTCCAGCTAAAACACTTATTTCAAATGGTCCTCTAGGAACTATTTCATTTTAAATTTACAAGTTTTCACCACTTTCCAAACCTTCTTAAATTGCAAACCTACCCACCCCCACCCTCCAGACATGTTGTGTGGATAGTACCCTTTCCATCGCAGAGTATTTGAGTATGGGCACCACTGTGTAGCTTGTAGAGCCTGATACTCCAATCCAAGTGAGTTTAAACACTCTTAATCCTTTATACTGGAGAAATCGTTACATCCCCCCTCAGCCGCTCACACAAGTCTCACATGCAGAACAGAGTTTTCACGGATTGAAGTCCTTGAACTTGATAAAAAATTTCAATTTTTTGTGTCCAAGAGAACACACTACACCCGATAAGGTTCAAATGCACTGAATATAGGTCTGTAAACACTTAAGGATGGGATATCCCGTACAAAAAATTTTTATTTAGACTACATTTCAGTTGTTTTCAGAGAGCTAAAAGTAATGACGAAAATCAAGAAACAATTTTCCTCTGAGTAATCTAACAAGGAGAATAGATAAAGGTAAAATTAAAGATACTGGCCACACTGCCAAATTAACATTTCTGACACTGTATGCAGGCAGATGCAAGAATCAAGCTCCTTCCTTTGCCACATAATAACTCTTATTCCAAAGCATGGTCAACGTGACTTTCTTCTGGACAGGCCTTCTGATTAATAAACTGGGAAAGGAGACTTTCAAGGTTTTTTTTAATTTTAGTCATGAAATGATGCGTTACTCCTTCACACCTCAACAGCAGTCTACATATTCTCCATAACTCTCCCAAATAATAACAAGGAGCTCCTTTTGTTGGAGATCGTTTCCTCTACTCTTTTGACCTCAATGTGTGATACGAGGCTGGTATTGTAAGGAGAAATCAGATAGCAGTCACTCTTAGGAGTCAAAGGGTAGAGAGATCATTCTGAGCATGGTCAAGTTCTAAATTACTCACTCTAAGACTTCCTATAGAGCTATACTTTAATTTATTATCAAGATAATTATATCGGAATGACTTTGATGGTTACTAATCCAAAGTCTGTCAAATACCAGATTCAAAACATCAAATACACTAAATGACACTAAATGTTGCATGCTAGGACTGAACATGTTTTATTTCTACGATATCTGTTTTAAAAGTACTTTGTGAAAATGGACTCTCTCTCCTGATGCTCATCAACTTATTGGAAATACCAAAAGTAACTGACCCACTTCCAGGTCCACCTTAAGCTTTATTGCTAAAAAATGCATACGTACAGCAATATCTATACTTCACTTTAATATCTCAAAGAAGAAAGTAAATCATACAATTCCCTATGTACAAGGGGAAATATGGATGAAAATACATTTAAGACCTAAAATAATCATCACTTATCTCTTAGAAACACTAAGAATCCATGGAAAGAGAACTGGAAATAATTTACAAATTAGTTAGGCTTCCTTGCTGGGACTTTCTGTTGGAGTTTAGTTGACACAAGAGTGGCCTGAGCCATATCTACACTGCCATGTTACACTTAAATGTACTTCAAACTGATATGAAACATGGTTGTTGTTGAGAAATGGCTGAACAGGCACAAAGCCAAGCATGTGCTGCTAACTAAAAACCTAAGCATAAACCCATGCAGGAATCATTCACATTCCGTGATGCTCACTCTACAACAATGACAAAAAAAAAAAGATGCAAGTGGATATTCATGTCCTATAAACTAATTAAGATGTCTCCATTCTTCCTTGGAATTCTTCAGGAATCCTTGTCTTCTACATCTTGCACTTCAATGTCTATAATGTAACACAATCAAAGTTAAGAGGGCCTAAAACATCCACGCTGAAATTACTCTCAGTTATTTGCTATTGCCAGACACCTGCTACTTAAAAACGTAACCAGACCTTTCTAGTTAGTAGAGTCAAGCGGCTTGTACTTTGGGAATCCTATACATATAAAGCCAGTGAAATTTCCAGAAAATCCACACTGTAAACACACACTATGTTACAATTCTGTATTCATAAATAAAAGACAAATTAACTGTCTGGCAAACTCCAGCTCAAACTTAGATGTCAATATTCAATCATCTTCATGGAATTTCTGAAGCAGAGTGAAATATTGAAACAAATGCCTCAAATTATATCTTTCAGGGCTAAATTCCTGCATGCGTCACAAGCATTAAAGTTAGAGAAGACAGCTTCTCCAGATTTAATTGCTATAAAAAATCTTTTAAATTTTTGGAGGGCACAATGTCAAAAAAAAAAATAAAATGAAATTGAATTCTGCAGAAATGACCTTGCACTGTTAAAAAACTACTTAATTAAATCTGATTAGAAGGGTCAAAATCAAAACATAATTTCAATTAAGAGACAAAAACATACCTTCTCCTTGGGTCTCTGATGTCCACAGAGTCAAGTTGTCCCTAAGGAGCTGCATAATTAAAGTGCTATCCTTATACTTGTCCTCTGACAGTAGTTCAAGTGCAGCAATAGCTTCATCAAATGCTTCCTTTGCCAATTTACATGCTTTATCTGGTTCATTCTTTATCTCATAATAGAAAACGGAAAAGTTGAGAGCCAGTCCCAGTCTTATTGGATGTGTACATGGCAGCTCCTTGGCATGTTCATGAGCATCTTCGTAAGCCTTAAGAGACTTGGCAATTTCTTTAGGAACTGACTCATCATCCTTTTTGTCAGGAAGAAACTCAGCCTGATAGCGCCAGTAGTCTCCCTTCCTTCAAACAAAAAGTTACAGAAGGGAGGTTAGGAAAGAACAGGGATTTCCATAGACTGTTTTCTCAAACTGGTAAAGTGGTGCCCAATGCTAATCAACTCTTTTGTATGTAGGAATTAAAAGAAGAACACTTACAGATACATTAGAATGAGTCATCTAAGAGGATAACTTTCCTTGGCAGGCTGCAAGATTTCAAATCCCATAAAAAAAACAATTTTTTGGACAAACAAAGAGCACCCTGACTTCAATAGGATTTCAATAAACTTGTTTGTTGAAATACACTGAAACAGAATCTAGGTGTTCAATCTATTTGATAAGTGAGACAAATTGGAAAATAATGTTTGGAAACACAAAAAACAAAAAATTGAATACAATAAAACTGACCCAAAACAAAATGGCTAGGAGATAGAATTAATAGAATTTCATTTAAAAAACAGATGTGGTCCTTAATCGACATCTGTTTCATGATGCTGGAATTGTATCTGGAGAACCACTTCCTGAACGTTTCAAACTTTTGGCATTGCCCTTAAATTTTTCTTGCAACCATACGACTTAGTAGTTATAAATAAAGATCCAACATCTTTAATACAAAGATGGTAGGAAAAACAAGGGACACCAGTCTTGTGTGATGAATGCTGTAAATGACAGAAAATTGAAGAGAGAAGCTTCACAATATTTCAAGTTTGTACATGAGCAGAGCCAAGACCAAATTACAGCTCTACAATGTTGAGAATCAGAGCAGGAAAAAAAAAAGAAAAGAAAACTATGTAAATTTTGATTAGATGGACTGGATTTGCCAATTGGAGACTATCTTTTGGTTCTATAACTTAAGAATACAATAATGACATGCTATTCAAAACTTTTTTCAAATGAAATCTTACAGCTTACTTTGGATACTTAAAATAAATTTTACTCAACAAGATGGGAAAGGGTGCCAACAAGACAAAAGGTGTAACCCCTGCCAATTAAGAGATGTCAAGCATATGGTGAGGGTTGCCTCATCCACTCTCACTGACTTCAATTCATGTGATGGGAGACATTTTCCAGCAATTCACTGTAATTTTTTCCGTCTAATTCCTAGAAAGTGTGCAACTTTTTATCACAATTAACTAAACCTTAACTTGCACAGAGTGTAAGCTTTAAACAGTGCCATTTTTCTTGCTTCACCCTACAAAATAAGCTTGTTTTCTAGTTAAAAAAAAAAAACCCATGCAACACTTTTTACCAGTAAAAATTTACGCATGAATTTCAATAGTATCTCAGTTTCTTCCATACCTAAGGACACCAGACACTAATTTTGCTTCCTGTCATTTTCCTAAACCTGACAGGAACCAAAAAGAGTACTATTGCAAAGTAAAATGGCAACAATATGATCAATCTTATTGTTACCTAAGTTGTCCAAACTGCCTGATTTCAGCCAAAACCAAAGTATTTTCTTTGTAAACATATGGAAATCCCTGCTCTTGATATCATGAGATTTTGTTTCCTGACAACAGGAAACAATAGTGACATGCTTTACAACAACTGCAAGCCTTCAGAGTCTATGTTGTTGACAATTCTACAAAGCATGTTCCCAGAGTAAAAAATCAAGTATCAAAAATACTTTACATGGGAGAACTCCCTGCTTTCAATCAAAGTACTCTTGGAGCTACCTCATGGCACAGCAAATCTTAATAATTCACTTTTAAAATCCTTTGCCATTTCCTTCAATATTGCATGACATATCCTTACATGATCAGTTTATTCTTTACTTTAAAAGCCTTAGCAGTAACACTTAACCTTAGCCACAGGTTATATTTAAGTCAGATAAATTGATGGCCAAACAGGAAAAATATACTGAAGACAGCCAAATTGGTGCTGAAAATTCAATCTGAGCCCAAGCAAGTAATTAAATTTCAAGCTGCCACACCAGGGGCAAAATACCTCTAAAGGTAATTGCAAAACAAACAGAAAGGGTCAAATCCAGTGAAATCTGTAAAACCCCAAACAAAGATAAATCAGCTGAATGAAAACTGCAAAACCTCAAAACATGGTAATTTGCTGCCAAAGATGTGTAAAGACTTGAGACTTTGAAGCCCACTTCTTTCCAGGGGAGTATTCTTTAGCATGTTTGCTCTTTGTTTATGAGATTTACAAAGGTGTATTAAGATCAAGAATGGCGTGAAAAAAAAGAAATAACCACCTAAAAGATTTCAGCCTACAGTCTGACAAAATATTTCCATACCTATTATTGGGACTATTGTCATTGTCGATTTTATGACTTTTAAGGCCCTTTTCTCTCTGAATTGATACTCTCTTGAAAATTGCTCCTTCATTTGTGAGGTCTATTAAAGTACGCTTTGATCAAGAATGAAGAGAAAGGAAGGGAAAAAACAACCTGGATAATTTTTGCAAACCACACCCATGAAAGATACCATTTTAAATCTGTTGATCACTCCATGAACTTGCAAACATTCTTGCCTTTGTCCCACCCACCAGGTATATAAATAAAAGACAATAGCACGACTATGGGGACGGAACAATACCTAGTAGGAAAGGCAGGGGATAAAGCATTTGATCCTCATTCAATGCATAAATTAATTATGACAGATCAGAGAATGGAGCAGTGAGTGTATCTCAGCTAAATACCTAAACCTCATTGTATGACATCATACTGATGTCATGCCATAAGGCACAAACACAGATAGATGTAAGTTTAACACAAATTTGCTTAAGTTGAGTTCAAAGAAAAGCAAAGACAGGGAATTTGAACAATATTCACAGCATTTATCTGTTCACTTTGTTATTCAAAAGTGGCACCTACATTGAAATTAATAAATAATTATTTGTGGCTGATGTATCATCTGAAGGGGAAAAAAAGGTTCCTTGCGCTTGTTAGAGCAGACCAGCAAAATCAGCCTTTTCTTGTTCATCTGTTCCATATCAGGCCTAATTCCCCTTAAAAAACTAAACAATTTCAATCTTGCCCACTGAGTATACATACACATAACCCATTACAATATTCATCACTTTAAATTTTCCCTAAAAATTTCCACAAATAAGAGGCCCAAATTATAAAGAACTCAAGGCTGAAAACCTCAAGCATATTGGAAAAAAATCCATAGCATAGAGAAAATAATTCCTCTATGAATACTGTACATGCAAAAGTACAGCTTAAACTAAGAACAAGCTTTCAACTGTACACAAGGCAAGATATGTCTGACAAAGGGCTTCAACAGCTGATATGGAGAGGCCAAACATGTACTGTACATAGTATGACATGCGTGATTTCCCCTCTCGATTACAGGTTCACCTTTCCCTCCATTTTCCTCAAATCCTATGCTCACACTCCTGGCCTTTGGAAGACATAAGACTGACAAGGTATCAACGTTTGCCCACCTCGAATTTTTAATGATCAATGCACTTATTGAGATAAATCATACGCAGCGGTAATCTAATTTAATATACAAAAATTATTGACATGTTGAAACACTGTAACTTACATTTTGTGGTAGAAGACTTTCGATTCCGGATCTTTGGCGTTTTCTATCAGGTTGCCATCCAATAATTCTAAAATTTCACTGCAGATGCCCTTTAATTCCGTTTCCACGCTCTCTTTGTATGTTTTTATTACTTCCTTCTTGGGTTCGTCGTTTTGGGTTTTCTCCAGGCTTGAGAGAACGCGCCAAGAAGCTCTTCTCGCACCAATGACATTCTTGTAGGCAACTGAGAGTAAGTTGCGTTCTTCTATCGAAAGTTCTCCACCTTCCAGTGCAATTTCCTTCATATGATCTTTCATCTCTGTAATAAGAAGCAAATAGCACCTTCGAAATCCTTCGAAACATAGATATGTGAAGCGGCAAGTAAACATTACATTGATAGGTAGATCTGAGCCCCTGTCAAACTTCGACCAGAAATCACACTCCTGCTAAAATTGTCTACCATGATACTAGTTTGATACTAACAGAGACACTTATTTAAACGGTCATAATGTTGGTCGGCGAACTAAAATCACACAGTATATAGTCAAATTCCATGGATGACCCATCCTACAACTCTCTGCAAAAATAAAAAAGAGGCAACAAATCGTATACAAACCGTCATAACGCTCAGCCTGCTCGGCCAACTTGGCCTTGTAAACCAAGTTGTCTTTTTTAGACATGTCGATGGGCAAAGCTACGAAAGATACCGCTCGGATGAAACCGTTCAGTTATAACTTCCCGAACCGAAAAATTCAAGATGGACGCGGGGCGCGGTGAACAAGACGGAAATAATCACATGACCTATGACGTTACGTGTAGTCGGGGCAACCAAATCGAATAAAGTATCGAAGTTTTTAGTCAGCGGTCGGTACTTCCGTCATTGATTCATATAAAATTGTATATCGTGTCTCTAGTTTCGTCAAGTCCTTCAACCTGAAAAAAGTTAAATATAACAAAAAGAGAAACATCAATTTTGCTAGCCTATGAACAGGCACCAAATGATGCCCTGCTTAATGTGCGCATACCCCCGAAAAGAGAAGGCCTGCTTAATGCAAGCTTACCATAGAAATCCGATTGCATACATCCTCTCGTTGCTGTTTTATCTATTTTTGAAATAGTTTGCGAGCCTCTCGTCAAGTTCTTTTCACCAGTTGATGACATAAATACACGTAATAATGGGCTCCTGACCTCCAAAAATGTTTCGCTGTTATTGGTGTTGTCGTTTTTTTCAAATAAAACATAACACAAAAAAACACCTAAAAAAAGAGACTAAACACTGTATGCTATATTGATTAGGGAGCTTTTAAACTTTCCCACCCTGTCATATCTAGTTTGAAACTACAGAATGCCTTCCATGATTCATATCAACACAGAATCAGGGTGAGGTGAGGTGCCTATGATGTTGAAAATGCCTGATATTCTATATTCTTTCCTCGATTGTTTCAATACTTTATCCACGATTCGCAGATAAAAAATCACAGGGGCACTTTGAAGCTTTCTTCCCGGTTTTTTTTCCCCTCCCAGATGCGTTTTAAACTTTGCGCGTATCCTGTTTCCCAAGCCTCGCGCCGTCGTAGGTAGATCTATTTATCAGGCTGAGAACACGGAGACGGTTGGAATTAATTCAAGCACTGATTTTAATCTAATAATATCAAAAGCAGCATATCACTGAAGGATAGTATTTACTTATCAGGTTTGGAAGAACTGAAAGAACTAGTTCTATTTACAAATAACAGTTCTAAACTATCGTATGCAATATTGGGCACACAAGACATTGTCGCACCCCACGACTAGTTCCCTTAGGATTCCAAAAGCAGAAAACTTTTAACTCAGAGGACGAGAAATAATTTTACAAATCAGGCGTATTTCAACCCTTTAACTCCAAGAAGTGATTAACACGTAACTTTCCCCCGTAATATCCATACATTATCCAGCTAAAGGGTGATGAGAATACTCAGACTTATCAGGTAGAAGTTGTCATCTTGATCTAACACCAAATTCTTGTAACTAATTTACAAGGAAATTTGTGGGAACTAGAGAGGAGAATTAACAATCAGACCTTGGGATTTAAAGGGTTAAACGAGCGAACGCTACATCTTACGAGCGTTTGTTGAAGCCACCACATTAAACAGGAAAAATCGAGTAAACAAGATAATAACGTTTTATCGACGCGGTTGATAATGTAAATTGGCCACCGTGAAGTGTTTCAAAGCTGATGTTTCGAGCGTTAGCCCTTCGTCAGAGCGAATGACGAAGGGCTGACGCTCGAAACGTCAGCTTTGAAACACTTCACGGTAGCCAATTTACATTATCAACTATGTTTATAAAACCGAATTATTTTGTTATACCCCCCCTCTGACGCAGCACCACAGTTTCTTTAGAAACTTACCCCCTTTATCACAATCTAGTGAGGAAAGAGGAGAGAGGGGTCCCCCCCTCACTAATTTGTCATCCTCGCAATTAGGCCAGACTTCTAAGGGAAGTATCGTGAATTCTTGGAACACCCTTCAATTTACAAACAAGACGGTTCGGCAAGCCAGTTCTTACAAATTGGGAGTGATTTCTTCGTCATTTCCTAATTGCGTATCCACCTGTTTTTCACTGATCTTTCCCGCCTTAAGTTTTTTCACCAAGCGCGCATCACGCGCAAGATCCTCAAGTTCATCTTCATCAAACTGATGTTTTTGGCGCTGCGTTTTAAAAAATTCTCTACGTGCTTTCCGCTTCTCTCTTTTGACTTTTCTCTCTTTGTTCTTGGACCACGGGACGGTCTCCTTACGGAATTTCTTTTTCTTCGAGTCCGTTGGATAAAAACCATTCTCGCTCGATTCCTGCAGCATTCTTTTTCTCTGCTTTTCTCTGTTTTTGTCCTTGTAATAAAGTTTATCAACATCTACATCCACTGGCTCAAAATCCACACTCTTATCCTTAAGCTCTGGCATGATGGGCAACTTTAGGAGGCCAAATCCCGTTGCGAGTTTTCCGAGCTCCAGGTCTGTGGGCCAAAAAAATTCAAGAAAACGTTAATCGAGGAGCAGCCAATAGTTAGCACCTGGGGGGAGGGGAGGCGCGGCGAAGTTTTTTCGGGGGTCTCACATGGTTTTTAAGGGAGAACCGAAGGCAGGGGTTTCAAACCTACCCTTAACAAACACGTGGGTTTTTTACAACCAGTCTGACACAAAAATTCTTGTAACGACAGGATCGCATTTTACTCTTCAATTAACTGACTATTTCCCCTTTAGTACGTGTAGGATTAATATATACGGCGAAAGGCTAAACTGATGACATATGTCGAGTAACCGCAAGTAGGGGGGATGGGGGGAGGGGGGGGGGGGAAGTGGGTCAGTCGAGAGATTTGCCGATTTGTTTTGTAAAAGTTTGAACACCTCTTAATTTATATCCAAATTCCGGATCCACCCTTGACTGGTCAAAGCCACGGTAGAGTGGACTGTATGCGACGCAAGCTAATGACCACTGGTAGTGTGATTTGCATTTGATGCTTGAGAAGTTGACCCTTGTTACAAGACCAAAGCAAAACCGAATCAGATAGTGATTGCCAGCTTTCTACCCTCAATTGCTTCCTATGCTAGCGTTTTGCACAAATAGAAAACAACAGCCAAAGCAGGAGTTTAGCTTGGGTTCACTGAAAATGACTCGTTTGGAAATCAAAACAAATCTTGTCAAAATGATCGTTCGTTCGTTCGTTTCGTTGATCAGTGAATTGCTCATTCGGTTTTAAAATTAAAACTAAAGCAATCGCAACAGCCAATCATAACAAAACAAAATATCACAAGGAGCAAATGAGAACACTTTTCTATGCTGGATATTTGATTCCCATTGTAAATTAAAGATATTTTCCTTACCATTTGATCTAAAAATTAAACTACACTCGTGCTTTCTGTAGAACTGTACGAATGACACAAAAGCCTTCATCCCCTTTTCGTACACATCCCTAAAAAGAAATTCGAAAAAAAAAAAGACATAGGTAAAATTACTGAAAGGATGACAGACTTCAAAAATAGGAAGGAGGGCCATGGGGCTTGTAAGTCTATGACTTAGTATTTACCCTCGTTAGGTAAAGTTGCTCATTTATTTATCCCCAAATTAAAAAAAAGGGCTGAAAGCAGACGGCGAGAACTCGATTTTAGTCGTTTTCCGTAAGTTAAGCGTCGTGCTGAACCTCTTTCGTAGTAAAATATCTAAGAAAGGAATACTATAAAACGTCCCCCCCCCGAAGGTTAGTAGACGCATAACCGACGGGTAAGACATGTTCATGACGAGCAACCGCTACAGTGAGCTTACGAGGTGTGTGTTCGTCATCTCGGATTTTTTGAGACTAGAAAATTCGGGGAAACAAAGAGACGGGGTGGTCTAACGGCGGGGGGGGGGGGGGGGAAGAGAAGAGCAAGGAAGGGAAACTTAAAGGAAAAAGGGTTGTAAATGCACAGTTTAATGTAAAGTGCGCACAAAGGGATAGCTGCGTCAAGAATTGTTCGGTCACGTGGGCGAAGGAGCGCTCCCCATTAGTGGGAACTAACTGGTAAGATAAGTGCTTTTTTTAAAAGGGTTCTGTTATTTACCAGCACTATAAAGACACATCTGCAAAGTTCTATATTGCGGCCACTTTCAGTTTTAACCCTTTAGACCGTAACATTAATGTTCATATACTCTTCACTTTTCTCTTTACAAAAACTATGGCACTGACAAGAAGAATTTGTTGGACATTTGGGAGTTTCGTAAATTGGTGATAATTTCCCATAATCTCCTGACCTTTACATTAGATCCAAGGGTGACATTGCAAGGAGAAATTAAAAGCCAGTCATCCTCAGTGGTTAAAGGGTTATGGCACTTACAAAAGAGGTTACGTTCCCTGTAAATAAAGTAACTTTCTACGGGAACTTAGCAAAACATTTTTTCTGTATACAGTACCTGTCTTTCATAGCCATCTGTCTTAGCTTGGGCGTAACGTCTGTCACTTCTCCTTCTATTTCGAAAGATTGAAGAGGGACCTGTATTAAGGACAGAAAATACAGTGGTGCATCAATCAGAAGGGTGAGAAACTTCATCTCTCTGATCATTTAGCCCCGTCCTACCCCTGTGCGATGTTGACCACAAGAGCACTTTTGTTCAGGTCGCCAAACGTGCGGCCAGAAATGACGGTCAAGGTTACGGTCATCCTAACGATCACACTAGGTGGGATAATCCACAGTTAACCCTTCACACCTTAACATCAATCTGTATATTCTCCCATTCCGTTCTCTCTTCATTTCCTGTGGTACTGACAAGGAGAATTTGATGGAAAATCATGAGCTTCTTCAATCGGTGATCATTTTATTTATTCTCATAACCGTTACAATTGATTCAAGGTTGAAACTGTGGGAGAAATTAGACGCCAGTCACTCTTTAATGATTGAAGAGTTAACCTACCTTTTGGTTGATGGATATAAATTCCACGTAAGATTCTTCAGCAGGAAGCAAAAACAACAAAGCATTCCCTACAAAGTAACAGGATACAATAGAAGAAGAAAAAACGATTAGGAGATCAAAGTAAAGGTAACATAGGTTACATAAATGACTATGAATATATGAAAATCATATACAGCTATTTCAATTTACGTTGTCGGATCAAAGCCTCAAGCCTACAAGACAAGACCGAAGGGGAATATGGGATCTTAGGAGTCATATCTGTTCTTGTTACTCTTTGTTAAGACACGCAAGGCAATACTAATTGTATTTTCAGCCTCCATGTCCATCTCGCGCCGACAACCCCGAAAGCCTAAAATTAATTCTAATCTACCCATACCGCCTTTCGGTCTTGTCCCGTACCCTTGAAGCTTTGATCCGACAACGTAAATTGAAATAACTGTATGTGCACTGCGGATAAAGGCGTGAATATGAAAGCGATCTTCGCAGTTATGAACACGATCAACCAACAATCCCCTAAATAGTATTTTTCATTATTCTCATCATACCTCTGCTTGATATTGTATTGATTATATTAGGAGAAATTATTTCCTGGTCACTCGTGGGAGTGAAAGGGTTAATTGTGACATTGACCTTGTTTGGATCAATGTCAGTGTCTGACCAACTGCACACCTACCCCTTCCTTAACCCAAGATTAACCCTAACTTGTTATCAGCTGACTGTTGTTGGGCTAAAGGAGGGGTAGGTGTGCAGTAGCGCGGATAATGTCCGTGATTCATTGGGGTCAATGTCAGCATCAATTGTTTCGCTTGTCACATTCTGTCTTGATTCAAATAAACTCTCGCAAAACTCACAACAAATCAGAACCAAAACCAAAACCAAACCACATCCAAGATGGTTTCCCGCGTTTTCCCCGAGAGCCTCGCATAGGCGTAGATCCTGTCTTTTATCCCATATTTCTCATCCTCTCCAGCGAGTAAACCTTCATCAAACACTCATAACTGAGAAATTTTTCTTTAAGGCTACACGTAACTAACCCTGATTTCCAATTCGTGCCGTCCTTCCACAGCGGTGAACGAAAGCACTGCGAGGAGAAAGAATAAGATATCAATAATTATATAAATCACAATAGAATACCAGGACTTCTTTCTTTCTTCTTTTACAAGCGAAGACAACGATGTTGGCATGGCAATCGGGTTTATCGCCATGGCGGTTTTACATTTCACGAGGGGCTTTATTTGGTTAGCCAACATCACTGAACCTTAATTCGCCTTTTTTGATAAAAAAAAAAATGGAGAACTTTCGTTATCTTGTGTTTGTTTGTTTGTTTTTTAATAACATTTCAACAAGCCGCGCTTTATGTGCGAGTGATCAATGCATTAGTAGCCAGTCGTTTCGCCCCAATCAAACCGATTCGCCCAGAAACACAGTCAGCTGAACTGCATCTTTCCAACACAAACAAGCTACAACCGTTCTACAAATAGTTTGATTTCCTATATCACTAGTATTTCCTAAATATAACTGTATATCATCAGTACATGATCACTTCGAAAATCACTTGTGCCGGCTTGAAAAGATCTTGACTGAACTTGCGCTTTTAACGCCTTGTATTGCTGAAAGACTGCCCACCTCTGCTGGATAGTTGTGCCGCGGTGAGTGGCATATTACACACTTTACGAATTTTACTCCTCGTTGAGCATCAGGCTCAAAAACTCGAAGGTTAACGAATATGCTTAAAAATTCGGAAGGGTTTCTGATGAATATCTTAGCCGAGACGGAACGCCGCGTCACACCAACCACACACTACTTTTAACAAGTATTTGAAAACCCTTTTTTGTCGGAAATAAAAACCGTAGCAGTTTTGAGAGTATACGTCTCCTATCGGCTAACATACCTTGCACTACTGGGAGGATCAAACTGTATGACCCAGTCCACCTCTGGAATGTCCACTCCTCGGGCCATGACGTCAGTGCAGATCAGAACACCACTTGACACAAAAGGAACAAAAATGCGCAATTATGGTTGGTAAAAGCGTGGAAGAGGTTCTAAAGAGGAATCAAACCTCTGGATCTACAGGTTTCCGGGCAGGCCCTCATTATTGGCGCCGCGGCCCAAGCGTTTCTACGCTGAAGGCAAATTTTGAGGTCTTAAGCAAAGCGGGCTGGCGAGACATTTGTGAGGGGTCTGACACTAATAATGAAACAGACGCCTCGCAGACCACTCACCAGCTAGCTTACTTTGCTCAAAACCTCAAAATTTTTCGTGAGCGAACAAATGTATGTGCTGCAGCGCTAATAGGAACGGCTGGACTAACACGTTCGCAGTTTGATTCTGTGTCAGTCAGCTAAAGAACAATGGTTGGTGAGCACGGTCGTGTAGTAGGTTTACTTGTGACAAGAGTCGTGCTTGATCAGAAATTAAGAAAGCGCAGTGTGGGTCTCTAAATCAAGAAAGATGACGAAGTTGGGTTCGTTCCTCGAAGGAAGAGCTCGAAATCCGAGGATCTGGAGTTAGAATCCTCGTGACAAATGCCAACCCTCAACTGCATCTTGGCGCGGGAGGAGAGGGGTGGGCTTGCTCAACGGCCGGGTATACTTTAATCCCCTCCCCCCCCCCCTTCCCCCCACCTTTTGTAAAGATATGGCAAGGTAAACACTGACTAATTCGAGTATTGCTTTAATCCGTAACGACGATTCTGTAGAAGAACTTGACAGGTAGACGTACCTTTTAAGTTTTCTGAAGCTATCAAATACTTTATGCCGTTTTGACTTCATTTTTCCATGGATAGACAGCACTTTCACATTCGAAAGAAACCTGAAATCAGTTTATCAGAGTGCTTCAACGATAACGGACTGACAAAAAAACCAAAAAAAAAAAACCAGGTTTGGTTTGTTAAGAAAACACCTCTTGTCCCATTGAGGTTCCTTAGGTAAAAAGGAACCTGAATGGGACAAAGAAACCAAAACCAAAGTATTCACAACAGCAAATCAGAGGAAACAAAAATATCCTAACGAGCCAATGAGAATTTACAGTAAAAGTAACCAGACTGCTTAAAGTGCGGGAAAACAAGAGTGACCACAGGTAGCCCAAGCTCACAAAATGAGCTTCAGTAAATGTGCAAATATGTTTTCGTTGCGCAATGGCTATATTCGGTACTCAAAATTTGTTGTAGACTTTCTTAAACTCAAATGATATCCTCTAGTTGGTATATTTCTTCATTCCCATGACCTGTCTGCTGGGCAAGGTGTTTATATCGAAAGGAGAAATTACTTCAAGATCACTTTAGGAAGTAAAATGGTTTTCTTTGTATACTGCACTGCACAATGCTTACCTTTCAAGAGCCTTTGAAAAATAGTTAACACAAGCACATGTGCTGAAAAATACCATGTTCTTGCAGGTCTGTAAGACAAAAATTTATAGAATGTGATACATAACCTTCGGGTTTCCTTTATTCTTGTGACCCTAATATTTGATTCAGGGATGATATTATGAGGAGAAATAAGAGGATCAAAGAGTTAAAGTACATGAAGTCTATCAGCAGGCCATTGCTGCCTTGAGCTCTCATTGTATTTTAAAACTGACTCTGATTCTTAAATATTCCATCGAAAAAGTCAACTGAATATCCAATCTTAAAATTGAGTTAAAAAATTTAAATCCAGGTTCAACTAAAGTATGTTTTATCCTCTGTATCAAATACAACAACATTTATCACAGAGTGAATATAATGACAGAAATATATGCACAACTTATGTGCATCATGGTACAAACAGTGGCCTAGAGGTTAACAAAAATAGGCCCCCCCAGTGTAGAGGTGAAGGCACAAGACCTGGCCAAGTCACTGTGTTATGTTCTGGGACAAGGCACTTTACTCTCTCAGTGCCATTCTTCAACTAGTAGACTAGGTAATCATTTTGGGAGTAGAATACTTATAACAGGTTCAGTAGAATCTTCCATTTCAAGTTCCTCTTGTGGGTGACTACTGTTCCAAAATGATTCCATTTTCCTCTCAAATTCCTTTTTCGTCATTTCAACTTCTTGTGAGCAAATACCACATAATTATAGGCTGCAATGGAAACTTTTCTTGGTGTTCTTAAGCAAGGCACTTTACACTCAAAGGGCCTTTCTCCACCAAAGAGTACCCAAAAACTGTCACAAGAATCTCGCGAAATCTTGAGGGAAGGGAGGGGAGTGGGTGGTGGTTAACCTGCAATGTACCAGCATCCCATGCAAGGGATGAAGCAACACTCCTAGTTCTTTGGATCAATGTCAGTATCTGAGCAACTGCTCACCTACCCCTCCCCTAATCCAACATTAACCACAACTTGTTATCAGTAAACTGTTGTTGGGTCAGGGGAAGGGTAAGTACACAGTTGTTCAGATACTGACATCAACCAAGTCCTTTCATGCCACAGAAACTAGAATAAACTCAGACCAGATGGGTAACTTGGCTCAATTGCTGAATTTACCTCTTCTTACTAAACACATCACATACCTTCCTTGCCTTGAGGAAGGACACTAATCTTGAGAACTTTCCTTGACTTTCACATGTCTACAAATAAAGGATTTTAACTCACTCAAATTTACTTTAAAACCTTGAAACTCAAAATTACCCCTCATCAAAACCACTGCAAATATTGTTAGTTGATCCAATACCAAATTCTCCAAAGTAACATCTTAAGAAATGTATGGTACACAGAGAGGAAAATTACTAAACAGAGGAAAATTATTAATGAGATACTGGGTGTAAATGTTTGCCTAAACCTTTCACTCCTGTCTTTAGTAAGCCTGCCTTTGAGAGCCCATAGATTTATTTGTAATTTATTGAGATTGTTTAGTGTTATATTCAGTCATAATACCCAAATTTGCGATAAGCCAATCAGAAGTCTGACATACATTTTGGTATACTACAATATCAAGTCACTGATCTGAAATGACATGATATCATCATTTAGTTACAGAGTGAAACTTTACTCTAAGATCAATTGAACAGAGGTTGAACCACAAAAAAAAACACAGAAAGCTTGAAATTAAGAATTAAACAGTGTTCCCAGTCATGAAAGGAGTAAAGGGTATTTCCACTCAAATGAACCATGGTACAACCAGAACCCCTGATATGATGCATACACATACCAAACAAGTACAATAAATTATGGTAATAGGACTGAGTGGAGTCCAATTCAGTCTTTATTCAAGGGGGTCCTTGTTTGATATTTTGTGGCCTAAAGGGTGGGCCCTTATTTGGGGGAGGGCAATTATTAGAAATGGGCAGTTATTTGAGGAAACCTGGTATGCAACATTCCTCAAGTAATGCAGTTCTGCCTTTCAGATATATTGGTACATTGATTAACACTCAAATACAAGTATCATAAGTGAAGCTATGATTGCTGAGTGTCTGTGGTCAGATTAATGAAGCATGGCTTAAAAATGTTGTTACACATTGAGCAAAAAAGAAAATTCAACTGCTTACTGTGTAAAAATTCTTTAGTGTGGATGGTGTCCTCTGTTCTGACTACAAGTACATGCACAAAGAGAAACAAAAGATTTTATTGATTGTGTAACTCACAGTAGTTGGAGTAATGCAGTAATATCATAGTGCAAACAAACTTAAATCTCTAAGTCTCTGAGAATTGCAGCCTGACAATCAGTCAGTGCAAAATTATTTTATACGGGTAATGAGCTGTAATGGCAACACTAAAAGTTGGCCCATCAGATAGAAAAAAAAAATTATAACCTTCCAATAAACAAATAAATAATGCCATGTTACTTATTTTTTTACTTATTTAGTATGATACTAAATATATTTGTATACAAAGAACCAACTCCCTTGGCCATTAAAACTGTTTGTCATGTAGTTGACCAAGCCTAACTGAGCAATTACTACCATTGTTCTATTGAATTAAACTTTACCTTACACTTGGAGTATTTCTCTCTAACTGTTACTCTAACAGGATTTCTCAAGCCGGCTCTCACTAGAGCCTCAACTTCATCTGTCTGAGTTGCAGAAAACAGGCCCTAGGTAGAAAAAACAGATACACAAATACTTTTTAAACAAACTGTCTAAGGCAAACAAGATTGCAACTCTATGTTTATTAAGGCCTTAAGATCAGCCAATAATTAAAGTAACTTGCTTCCAATCCAGCACTAAATAATTTACAAGCATTTTCATGAGGTTGTTTATTCTTGTTTTCTTGTGAGTTATTGTTTTCATAAAACTCACTTGGCTATGGGCAGAGTAAGGAGTGTCTGTGATGATTTTCAATTTTCTAAATGATGTTTTTAGAGAAACATTCAAAACTCTTGGCTCTAGGCTGGAGCCCTATCTTTGAAAAAGGAAATTTTTTTTTCTAAAACTGAGTTTAATGTCCCAAAAAAAAATTGCTTAGCTTATAAGTGAATAATTATCACAATGGTAAGTTTAATCCAAAACTCTGTCAGCTTCAATGATTAATTTGATGATACTAAAATAAAATTATTTAAGTTGGTTCTGTTAAAAATAATGACAAAACAAATAAAATCAACTCTGTGACCTAACAAAAACTAACTATTGAAATTTCTAAAGTTAGGAGTGACTTACTGTTCTTCTTTGCTTTGGGAGAAAACCCAGAATAGTATTTAAGCTGGAATCACAATAAAAAAGCAGTCAAACTCAAATGAGATTGTCAAAAAACACTGCACCTTCTTTAAGAGTTCAAAATGAAATGAAGCATTATTCTATGGTTAATTTTATTTTACATCATTTCTGTTGTTGACAGACAGGAGGCACCAAATCTTTCAGTAAATATAGGGATGTGCAGTAAGTTTAAGGTGAATTTTTTTGCAACATTAAATTCTACTAAGTGTTCCACAAGGAAAGATGGGAAAATTTGGAAAGAGATTCAAAAGTCTATAAAAGTCTATCCGAAGTCACACATAGGCTTTTTTTTAACCATGCACCTTCTCAAATGCCTTTTTAGAATGGCTTTCTTTTTATCTTGGTCTCCCACTATTTGAGCTTTTAGTACCAGACTGAGGGAAAAGCATGGGGTAGCTATTGTTGATGTAGTTGAAATATGTTAATCAAGACTTCAACTAAAAAAAAATAAGTTTTAAAAATTTACCTAGCTTCAAAACCCAAGTCCAACAATCTGTCAGCTTCATCTAAGACAAGAACTTCCTAAATAACCAAAATAAAGGAATTATGATTAATAGTGGTCTCGTGAATGTTCATTTAATCCTATCTAATCCCGTCCTTTCATATTGAGAGCTGCCTTTCAATAGTGTTGTATAGCCCAGACCAGAGTAATCACAATAACCAATCAAAACAAAGGAAAATATCATCATGGGAAACCAATGAGAACTCAGGGTTATTTCATATTCGACCCCTAAGAGTGACTAACATCTAATTTCTCCTTACAATATCACCCCTGAATCAAACATTAAGGTCATGAGAGTAAAGCAAATGATCACCAACTAAAGAAGCTCTGACTGTTAGACAAATTGTCCTTGTCAGCACCTTAGGAAATGTATACAGAACAGTATGGAGACAATGCATTCTGATAAGAGGGTTTACTGGGTTACTTGTGGAAAAATGCTAGTACCTATTTCAAAGTTGGTAAATGCATTTGATTGGTTGAACAGGCAGTACACATTTTTCTTGACCAATATCGCCAAAACCAATTGAAAGTAACTAACTCCTGACAATCAACTGAAAATTGCTCCACAACATATGACTGAATCATATTCATTCATGTTACAGTATTCGTTAATGACTACTGTTCTTGTAGTTGATCAGCTACTAGAGAGACTTAAACTTAAATATTTGCAGATGTCATGGTTATGCAAGCAATAAAACAAGATCTTTTGACACATCAGAGACCTCAGACATCACACTCCAAGGTCAATGATATGGTAACTATGTCCATACAGTTGAAGCAAGTATTATTAATAGGGCATGGTAGAAACTTAACTAGAATATTGTTTCATGAAAATTTAAAACAATGAATGCATAACATGCATTTCTGTATGTGAAAAGAAATCCACATTTTAAATTGAAGATTCAACACCATAAATTCTAACTCAGCATGAAAAATTTCAGTTTGGTACAGACCAGAGATCGAACATGAGCAGCCAGATCTATCCCCTCTTGCTTTCTTGTCATTAAATCCTCTAATCTCCCTGGTGTGCCAATAATAATGTGACCTCTAAAAAAGGGGAAAAACAAATAAACATTGGCTCAGATTGAAAAGAAAAGTTCAGGTTGTGGCACCTGCACATGTAGTTTGTAGTTAATGGCTTGTTTGATCCATACACATATGCCATAAACTTATAACTTTTTCAAATCACTGCCTTAAATCTAAAAAAGCTTTCTTGATTGAAAGGGAACAAAACTTGTGATTCTCTGTTTTCCACTTAAATATCTATAGACAATTATGCAGTTTAGATCAAAACATCATTCAATTCACTTTGTTCTCACCCATCTGATTTGAATCTCTGCATATTTTCCACAGGGTCCACTCCCCCTATCAGAAGTAGCTGCCTATAAAACAAGCATTCAGAAATAATGTTTCCAAAACTAAGGTGGTTTTGCAGTTGAAAAAGACAGGTAATTTTGCTATTCTTTAATGAAGAGTAAAGAAATAAATCAGCAGAGTAATAATAATAAGTGGCATATTAAGACAAAAAAAAATCTCCATATACCAACTACTTGGAGTTAGAGATTCCTGTTTAAAAAAAAATTGAGGTTATCATTGTAGAGCATATTGCTTATGAAGGCCATGAGGATGCTAAATTAAAGTATACAAGAGTAGCATCATAAAATTGTCTTCCTTTAGCCCCCCAAATTGATTGTTTTCACAACATGGCCATATTGGTTTCCAAAACATGGCCAATATGTTAGTGTCCATGGCTAGGTGGGCAGATAAAGTGGTGGTGAAAAAGAAATGCAGTGAGGTGTGTGCCAGATGGATTGAATTTCTCCACTACACAGTAAATTTCCAACAAACACAGCCTCACTTTAGCTGGATGAGATCCTTTGTAAATGTTCTTAGGACTTCGTCAATCTGTTTTGCAAGTTCTCTTGTTGGAGTGATAATGATGGCACCAACCTGAATCAAGAGGGGAGAATTTTAGTTGAGAGTGAAATGCAATAGCAAACAAGACTGCCAAGCTTATTCATCAACTACATTTAAACATTTTCATCACAAGATGATTGCAATATGACTAATTAAAAACAAACTCCCCTGATGACCAGGGCAGAAAATACCCTGACCCTGTGCGAACCATCTTTGACTGCTCCTTAGACTTATTTAACCCTCTACACCCTCACATCAATGTGCATATTCTCCATACAGTTCTCTATACATATCCTAAAGTGCTAACAAGGAGAATTTGTTCAACAATCAAGAGCTACTTTAGTTGGTGATCATTTTCTCTATTCTTGTAACATCAATTTTTGATTTAGGGATGACATTGTAAAGACAAATTAAATTCCAGTCACTCCTGATAATGTGAAGCAGATATGTAGAACTTACAAATTGGTCCTACTTTCAAGAATAATCATATAACTCATTCTTTCATTATTCACACTTGTTGGTTTCTGAAAGCTTTTTGATTCATTCGTCTTATACCCCTCTCCCATCACCACCCTCAACCCCTTACTCTCTGCCCCTAACTCCCCCACCTGTTGTGGCCCCCACCCCTTGATCCCTATTCCCCACCCCTTGCCTCTCAGTCCCAGAGTAGAACTGCTGTTCATCCTTGTTGTGCATATTTTATGCTCGTTCCTCAATTTTACTCCCTCCACCAACACCAACTCTCTAACTTCCAATTCTGACCCAAAAAACAATGGATAAATAGCTGACCTACCAAGGTTTCATAACCAAATTACAAAGTATTCATCAATTGTTATATTTACCCATAGATCTGAGTTATTTTTCTACAAAATTAAACCAACTTACATCATGTTTCTTCAGCTTCTCTTCCCTTTGAAAAGAAAATATGACATATTTGAATAAATACAATAAATAGCAAGCATATAAAGCAAATGTCAGGTCCAACACCATGCAAGGTACTTGAGTTTAAAATTTAGAGGAAAAGAGGGCAAATCCCTTTCCTGGGTTTGAAAATTTCAGCTGAAAAACCACACTGTGACCCATAAGCATGTTCTTGGTAGATCTGTACTGGTATATAGCATAGAGCCACCTTGCATGTGAATAAAAATAAACTGTACATAATAAAGGTTTTTCCATGCAATTTTTTTTCATGAAGTCGGTAGTCTGTGGTTAGCGCTATTAATTTCAAACTGATGAAGGGAGTGTATAAAGGGAGTAAAGTTCAAAATAAACCCTGGCATTGCATTGGTGGGGGAGTACAAGATACCGGTAATTAGTTTTATCATCTGAGTTGATAAAGTGAATTGGCCATTGTAAAGAGTTTCTAAGCTGAGGGTTAGACCATTAGCTCTTTGTCAGAGTGACTGGCAAAGGGGTTTACATACCAGCTTAGAAACTCTTTACCATTGGCCAGTTTAAATTATCAACTCATTTGAAAAAACCAAATTATCTTGATGAGAAGAAATCTACATTTAACATCTGAAAAAATTACACCTATTTAACCCTTTACACCCTAACATCAGTATGCATATTCTCCATACTGTTCTCTGTATGTTTCCAAAGAGGCTGACAAGGAGAATTTGTTTCACAATCAAGAGCTGCTTTAGTTGGTGATCATCTACTCTATTCTTATGACTTCCATGTTTGATTCAGGGGTGATATTGTAAGGAGAACTTAGATGCTAGTCATTCTTGGGGACTAAAGGGTTAAAAGTGCAAATAACCTTTGCAGGAGCATTTCCACAATTGGAATCAAAAAGGCCAAGGTTTTTCCAGATCCAGTAACCTGAAAATTAGAGATAAACTGTTTCAACAAGTTAAAAAGAAGTATTGTCATCAGTAATATAAAATTAACGCATCAGAAAATGTGGATCTCGTATCTGCTGCATAGCTTTTCATGCTTAGCAGAAAGATTTGAGCCAACATAGTCTTAACCCTCACTACCCTAACATCATTATGCATATTCTCCATACAGTTCTCTATACATTTCCTAAGGTGTTGACAAGGAGAATTTGTTTAACAAGCAAGAGCTTCTTTAGTGTTTGATTCAGGTGTGATATTGCGAGGAAAATGGAGATGCTAGTTACTCTTAACGGTCAGAGGATTAACTCACACAACTCTGAAAATATATATCATTGAATGAACTTGAATTAATGCAACAACAGAAAAGTCCACAAAAATCATTATAAATAAGCAAGAATCTTCCATTGTGAAAGAGCTCTAATGCAATGTTTACGTCAGCTCTTCAGGGCATTTTCAGAAATGTTCAAAATATCTTCAGCAAAGTCATTGCCAATGATGGTGTTCTCTACATAAATCTTGACACCTTTAGGGATAAAATCTAATGCCTTTCCCTCCAAAAAAGCTAGGTAAAAGCTAGATTATAGGTTTCTTGTATTGAAGCGAAGAACTGAGGGGAATCCTGTAAGTATGTGTTTTTAATCCTTTCAACCCACAAGATCTCATTATTAATTCTCCCTACTGTTTGCCATACAATTCTTATAATGTTGGCTCTGAGAATTTGATACTGAATCAACTAATAATTCCCTAATTGGAGTTTTTGTTCATTCTCATTACTTGTCTGCTTGATATTGTATTTATATTGTAAGGAGAAATTCTGTCTTCATCACTCAAGTGAGTTAATGGGTTGTACCATCAAGCTGAGGGTAGGCCAAGATATAAGGAAGAGGATGAGTCAAACAAGCCAAAGTTCCAGTTTCATCTTTTCTTTTCAAGAAAATTCAAGCATATACTTGTAGTTTATTCCATGTAAACAATGTACACTGTGGATTCATTTCAACATAAATCATATGACAACACCCATGGAACTTCCTGACACCTATTCACACCTTTTTACACCTATTTATGCCTATTTACACCTCGTCAGAAAAAAGGGCACCTAATTAATGAGCCTATAAAAGAGTCTCTGAACCAGAATAGCATCAAACCATTTCTGATTGTCCACATAGTTGCCATCTGAACTTTAATATAATCCATGGGACTATTTCAAAGAGGAGACTTTTCCCAGCCTACCACTGGAAGTATCAAAGAAAGGAAGCCTCAAAGAAAGGAAGCCTCCACTGATGAAACAAATGATCTTTGAAGCTAAAATTTGCCATAAATAGGAATGAAAGTACTTAGTGTAATACAAGGTAGAAACAGATATGGCCTGTTTTAAGATTGGAATTCTGCTTGTCGCCATGTTAAATTGTATGATGCCACTAGTGTCTGCACGATCCCCTAAGGATTTGTACAAACTAAAGAGCTACTGTCTGATGATGATAGTGGCAACCATGTAATGTCATACAAGCCAAAATGGCGACCTCCAGGAAATTCAAGCATTCATAATGCTCATTAACTGTTTGCAGTACATAGCATAAATGAGCATTATTATTATTATACTAATATACGAATAATTATTTTGAATAAATAAAACAAAATACAGGGCTTTTCGTGCACAGGCAATTAGAAATAATCTAATTTCAAACTCACCGCCTCGACTGCTACATCTTTGTTTGACATAAACAGTGGAATTGTAGCTGCCTGTATAACAAAGAAAGCGTGGTAAACCAAAGCATATTTTGTTAGGTAATAGCTACATTATTCCTTTGCCTACCTGTACTGGTGTCATCTTTTGGAAGCCAAACTTGTCCATGATATCTAAAACTGAATTAGACAAAGTTGGCCTTAGTTCGCTCCACGTGGTCGCCATCTTGAAAGTTACGCAATATGTGGTGTAACAGTCATATAATGGTACTATGACGGCTGGACCAACTCATGGATGTACTAAACTCGTGGGGAATATGATTGGAATAAGCAATGATTGTTCTAAAAGCCAGTGATCCTGTGATTCCAAGAAACAGAATTATACCGTCATCCCCACAAAAATCCTTCGCATATATTTGACAATCAGTCCGCACGCTATCTTTCATAGATGCATGCTCTCCCCAGACTCAGTTTAAGGGCCGTCTTAGCGCCACGAAATATTTTACATATCGAATCCCCACAAATTAATAGCATCATTTCGCAGCTGATAAATCAACAAGAAACTTTGTGGTATCCTAATTTTCGAGCGGCTAGATTTGATTGGTTGGATTTCACTCAGAGGTGAGGCCCCATCCCTAAACTGAAAATCCAGGATTTTTAGGGACTGTTCATTGAAATAATTGTTCAACGCATTTCCCTATTAAGGCTAATAAGCGGATGTTCTTTCTCATATTGCTTGAAGTGCCCATGACACGAAAAAATTTTTTGCGTAAATATTTAGCTTATCATATGTAAAAACCAATTCCGATAGAAGAAAAATTTCAAAAAAATAAAAACGCGGTTTTTTTGGGCCCTAAAGTGCTCTTACTTTGTCTTCAAAGTGTCCTGTGGACGGGTAACGAGCAAGCTCTACCGAGAGTTGCGATACATCGTACTCAAAAAATTAGAACAAAAAGAAGTTTCGAGTACGATTCAGCCCTACGAAGGAGAACCGCGTGCATCAAACGAAGATTTCGACGAAGACTAACAAAGACGGTTTCTCGCCTGCGGTGTTCAGGTCACGATTAGAACATAAAATACCCGTTACTGAATTTTTAGCTGTTGCGTATGTGTTTAGTCAGTGCTCTAGAGTTTCGTTGCTGAAGAGAATGTCCTTTGATAAACCAAAAGCTTACTTTTGGGGAAAGAATCAGCTGCATTACGAGGCACGATGATTTTTAACCGAGAAGTCATCGGGTAGTTTCACTGCAAGTTTCTCTTTCCTCAGAGATTGCAAAGGCAGAGGCTATCGTCGCGATCGTCGAGCCGGTCAAACCGAACGGAAAACGGTGAGGTTATAGTCATCTGATTCATCTCAAATGGGGATTTTAATAAAGCAAAATTTCTTTAGTGTTAGTGCAGCATTGCCATACGACCCATTCCGCTCAAAGGAAATAACTGACATCAGTATTAAAAATTAATATTTCGTACTTAGATTCGCTACCATCTAATTCAATAAAATTAGTGGTTCTTTATTTATCTCGTTGCAGTGCTGTTATCACAATGACACTGCTAATGTTGCTACTTTTAGTTTCTTGAGGGTAGGGGGGATTTGATAGCTCGTGGGATGGATTTTCAGAGAATCCACGGCCCTTTCGAGCTTGTGTTTATGCCAGTATCCGCCAGAGGTTTCGTACCGTTCACACAACAGGATATCGGTCAGCTCAGGAAAGAGCTTGAACTTCATTACAAATTATGTATTTCTGTTATTAAAATACGATGGAAACTACATTGGTAGGATTTTCATACGATGAGAAAAGCGAAAATATGGTCACGTGGAAAGAAAAGGAGCCCATCAGTCTTCGCTTGCGAAATGTCAGTCGAAAAGAATGTTGAACAATCGTGTACGGTGTGGAAACAGGCCCCTTAATCTGCATTCCTTTTAGGCTGAATTCATTGGTTATCTTCCCCTGATTTGACTAGTGGTATATGTCCGTAACAGGCGTCTTCGAAGCCGGTACGGAGCATAAGGCCGACGACATTGAAGAGGAAAATCTCCTCGATCTCGACGATCGAAACGCGTCCATTTTGGCCATACAGCTACATCTCTTTGGAAAGTAGTGTATAGAAATACCCGATATATATGTATTATTTTTGTAGCTAACATCATTTGGCGCTCCGGCCAGGTAATACGTTCGTCCTTCCTTCTTGATTTCTCCTTTCTCCACCATAGTTGCCGACGTGACGTCACAATTTTCTACGTCATAGCTATGTAACATGATCGCTTTGGCCGCGCGCTTGACGAGGACAATTTTTACCCGCCAAATCGTGCTTTCAATGCTTAAAAAAATGCTCAAGGAGAACTCGCTAGACGTTCAGATCGATTATTTCTAATTTTAAATACAGCTATCAACAGAAAATGCAATGAAAAATATGGTGTCATAGGTATTAAAAGCGCGCCAAAGTTCCGGCTCGTGATATTTTCAGTTTCTATCTTACTTGTATTAGACCTGTACTTGAATATTGTGCTCCTCTTTACCATCATGCACTGCCTGATTATTTAAGCAACGACATAGAACGTCTTCAAAAACGCGCCCTATCTTTAATTTCACCTGGCCTATCACATCTCGACAACCTTTCATTGTTTAAGCTGAACTCACAGAAGGATAGACGTATCATCGAGCAATGTAATAAATTTTTTCGAACCAATAGTGTCCAATACCGAGCACAAGCTTCATCATTTTTTACCACCGAAGAACCATATTACTTATAATCTTAGAGATCAACGTCAATTTTATTTAACCCAATAATGCGCACCAAGCGTTTCTCCCAGGCATATTTACCAGCCATGTGTAGACAATAGGTCTGTATATTATTCTTGTAAATAATATGCTCTGGAATTATAATTTATAATTTTAGCCAGTATCGTATTGTAAATAATCATGCAATTCTGCCTTAGTAAATAATAAAAGCTATCTATCTATCTAGCTATCTATCTATCTAACCAATGACCATATGTCCTTTCATGGGACCTATGTATAAAACTCAGGGAGCAGATTTGCTTGTCTGAAATTGGAAGATTTTGATCAGAAATAAAACAATCAGTCAAACAATTGTTACAAATTGAGGAAACTAATATTTAATGATTATTAACCGAAGTTTAACACTGAAAACTCATTTGAAGCCAGTTTGTTCTGAATGGAACTAATGGGCTAACGAGAGGGAAATTGTTTCCCATTTCATTCTCCGGCGGGTGCTTTACCGAGGTAGCCACCTACTTCAAATCTTTTTTAAAGCACCGTAATAGTGTCAAACACATTTCATTACAAGAAAAGTCACGGACCTGCCTCGAGATCTTCGAGAGGGTCGTATTCTTGTATCACAAACCGCCATGTTCGGCATCCATTCTTGCCAGGAAAATCAAGAACGCCTCCTCTTAAAAATGACCAAGTATGTCCTCCATGAACCACATAATATTTGCCACAGTGCTCAAAATAAATAGGCGGACTGGGATAACAACCCATTTGTTTCCAACAATCCTCACCAGTGTGGACAGAAAGTTGTGGGTCTTTCTCTAAAATGGCTGATCCACAGAGGCCTACGACTGGGTTGGACAACGCAAACTCGAAAACCTTGAGGTTCCGCGTTTCAGAGGATGTAATTTCACCACTCAAATACATGGTGAACACTCCGCCAGTGGAAAAAGTCCACCACATTGATTCAGTGGCAACACGTTCGTAGGAGGAGTATGGCGGCACAATTTGACAGAATCTCAACCGATTCACGTCGTTTCCTGCCATGCCACACTCCACCCGGACAGGTACGTGTGAATGATTGATGAGTTGGAAGTAATGATGATCTCCCTTGGTTTGAGGTTGAGGGTAGCGGTGAATTATTCCTTTAGGTCCACGTACTGAACCACCTTGAAATAGCTCCACAAGGGTCTCAGGAATTTTTGGCATTCCTAAGCCTTCTCTGAACCCCTCGATAATATTATAACCAGGGAGATGACGGCACTTGCCAAAGTGACAAATGTTTACCACTTTACGTAGGTCATCTTCAGTAATAGATTTACCAGTGTGTGCACCGATTGCGAAGAGAGCGCTCCTTCTCAAGTATTCCTCTTCCGAGAGGAATCCAAGTTTTTCTTGAGCGTCCTGAACTTGGGTATCCATTAACCTCTTGATCATGTTTGTCTCGCGACCAGTTGATTGAAAAGTTGCCAGAATGTTTGTCAGTAAAAGGAACAGCGCTGTTTGCGCGTTACAATAAATAACCATCGACGTGAGGTAGTTGTTGACCTCTTCTTCTTTGCTATCCATATCACGGCCTTTCAGAAAGTTGTAGGCGACTTCACCAATGAACTGAGGGAAATCTGTCTCGTAAAGAGCTTTATCGGGTAATTCAGTGAGATTCGATGGCCCCAGAAGTTCTTTCAAATAGGCGTTCATGATCTTTACACGAGATTTCAGCCCTTCAAAGGTCTGCCGTTTTAACTCCCCATTAAACTTCAGAAGCTCCGCGTGAACTATGTCTGTAAACACGGTCACCAAATCGGGCTCCTTCGGAGAATTGGCAGAGAAAATTGATGTAAGTATACTACAAATGGCTACGGCAGCAGCTCCGTACGGTCCACCCACCAAAACAGTCACAGATGATGCAATGCTGAGACATTGTTTCATGGCCTGTGCTGGGTTTCCGCTGCTCAGACTTTCCAGAAAATCAACACATTTTTCAATGACGTTCTCAACTTTAGTGATCTTGTTCCCTTCGGGCTGTTGCTGTGCATTTATCCTCTCGCCTTCCTCCCAAGAAAGGATCTTTTGGACGTTTCTTGACACATCGGGAGCACTAGTTTTTCGAATACTTGCATAGTAGTTGATATGCTCCTCAAACTTAACAAGCAAAGCATTTAGGTTTTGAACATGAAAGGTTGCCATTGTGAAACCACAATTGTCTGAGCAATATCTTTCGGGTGGCGACGAGTGGGCGCAGACAAAACGACCGAAATACGAGTGGTCAGCGGGAAAACAACTTTAATATCTCATATAGAGACAAATCATTTGTAGTTGCAGAAAAACATCCTGTTGTAAAGTGGAAATGTTAACAGTTTACTTCACTAAATAAAGCGTTAAGCAATTTTTCAAAAATGTTGATTGTACTGATATCTTTCTCTGCTGTAATAAACAATGGAGGCATCGGAAAAGGCATCGGTGGCATCTAGAAAGGCACCAAGGCAGAAACTGTTAGCGGTACTTAGCATAAACGAGCATTATTATTATTATACTAATATACGAATAATTATTTTGAATAAATCCAAAAAATAAAGGGCTCTTCGTGCTCAGGAAATTAGAAATAATTTAATTTCAAACTCACCGCCTCGACTGCTACATCTTTGTTTTACATAAACAGGGGAATTGTGGCTGCCTGTATAACAAAGAAAGCGTGATAAACCAAAGCATATTTTGTTAGGTAATAGCTACATTATTCCTTTGCCTACCTGTACTGGTGTCATCTTTTGGAAGCCAAACTTGTCCATGATATCTAAAGCTGAATTGGACAAACTTGGCCCTAATTCGCTACACGTGGTCGCCATCTTGAAAGTTACGCAACATGTGGTGTAACAGTCATATAATGGTATGGCGGCTGGACCAACAAGTGGATATACTGATCTCATGGGGAATATGATTGGAATATGCAATGATTGTTCTAAAAGCCAGTGATCCTGTGATTCCAAGAAACAGAATTATACTGCCATCCCCACACAAATCCTTCAAATGTATTAGACAATCAGTCTGCACGCTATCTTTGATAGATGCATGCTCTCCCCAGACTCTCAAGACCGTCTTAGCGTTATGAAATATTTTCATTTCGAATCCCTACAAACAGCATCATTTCGCGGCTGATCTAATAAATTAACAAGAAACTTTGTGGTATCCTAATTTTCGAACGGCTAGATTTGATTGGTTGAATTTCTCTCAAAGGTGAGGCCTCATCCCTAAACTGAAAATCCAGGACTTTAAAGGACGGTTCACTGAAATTGTTCAACGCATTTCCCCATAACATTACCAAATTAGTGATAATTGCTATGCCACACCCACTATGTCAAACTTCCATCCCGTTCATCACACAGCACCAGAAACGCTTTGGCTAGTCTTAGAGAATCTAGGCACATGTCCTACTAACCGACTTCTCTCACTGACAAAGATCCACGTTGGGTTTGGCCCGCATAGCGATCAGAAAGGAGAATAGGAGTGCTTTCCTCTTAGCCAATGGATGATACTTCAAAAATGTAGGCTTACCCAGGATAAAATAGTCATTCGGCGGCTACTCACGGCTGTATGTACGATTTTCATGATGAGGATTCCCCACTTGCCATGCAGTAAAAATTCGGGGGAAATGCCTCATTAACGTTTACTGAACACTTCAATTCACAACCTCTCATAAAGCCAGGTAGGGAGGGAGTTCACATACCCCTCTTTGTAATGCTTTGCAATTCAAAGATTTTCCAAGAAAAGAAATGATGAATGAAGGAAAAGTGCGTGGAAAGATCACTGATCAATAACAAAACACCACATTCCATCATGAATAAGTTATTTATTATTCAACTTTGCTTATGCCAATACTGTGCTTTTATCACAAATTTGTGGAACATGTCATCTTGCAAACATGTTCTAGTCAAGCTCTCTCAAAAAAAAAAAAAAAAAAAAAGGAAAAAAACTCAGAAAAGAGGTATCATATACTCTTAAAGTAACTGCACCCATGAATAAGTCAGTAAATAACACAAATAGCACATTGGCTACACCCACTTTGATTGGTTCTTACTTATGAGCTAATGGAGGACATACCCACACTCGGCTGCACCTCATGTCACTTTTTTGTTCTTACTACATTTTGACATTGGCTGTGGTCTATAACCGAACAGTCACATGGCAACATGGAATCTATTTGTTTACTTGAAGATAACAGGTAATTACATTACACAACTTAATTAAGTAAGGCAATGAAGGGAAAGAGTAGCAGAGCTCTATTTTTGTTTAGGTTTTACAACTTCTATCTGACTTTGATGGTAATATTGCAAGAACATGTTTCAGTTCCCATAAATAATGATCATGAAGATGCTAAAACATCTACAGTATGGATGAACACTTCTTTAAAGAATCTACAACACTTCCAATCCTCTTTACTTGATATAACTGTACTGAAATTTCGCTTTCAAGATTCTCTATACTGTTTTGCAAAAATGTACTAAATTTTCTGAAGGAGACCTTTACCCAGAATCAAGGATTTTTTTTAACCCTTCAGCTCCCAGATTATGTTAATGAGTAACTTCTCCTTGTAATTTCAAGACATTATCCTGCAAACAGGTGACAAGAAAATGCAAGTTTATCATCTAAAGGGTGTTATCTTTACAACATCCTGTTCTCTTAGCCTAATTACGAGGAAATGTGCAGCAGTAGGTGGAGATAATTTTTTTGACAGATCATGGGAGTTAAAGGGTCAACAATCAGGAATTACCCTTAATGCAAAAAAAATTAGCAGAAAAAAATCGTGTGTAAAAGTGTTGGAAAATTAAGTCAAAATGATTCCAGTGCATTGTGAAAAAAGAAAAATTTACAAAGCTCTCCACTTTACAATCAGACACAGGTCACATGATGTTGCTAGCACCTGTCACTATAACTAAGGTACTACAATTTCACTCAGTTTTCAGTTTAGTACTAAATGCAAAAAAAAAAAAAAAAAAAACAGTATCAGCACTAGAGCAAAGAATCAAACTTCACTACAGAACAAAGTTTGCTAAAAATGGAAATGTATAAAAGAAGACCTTGATGTCTCCACTACATATTTGCTACTGCCACATCATAAAAAACAGTTTACCAAGCAGAGAAGCATACAATTAAGTCTTTGATAGATAACTCTTCTGGACATCCTCAGCCACTTTGTAATCTACTCTTTTGCATCATCACCCTCTATATCTTCCACTTTTGTACCATCTTTATCCACTAAGGAATAAACAAGAAACAAAGCTCGTGTATAAGATGTACCCACAACTTTCAAGCATGATTTTGAAAAAAGTAAAAAACTTCACAAAGGCACTCTTGTAAAAAAACGTTGGTCATTTGTTCACAGAAGTTCACAATAAACTTGAGGAAATCTAATGCTGTGTATTTGCAGCCACATTAATAAGTTAATCAACTCTGAAAATACCTTTTAAAAGCTATTCTTTAATCGATTTCCCTATTCCCCGTGACTTACAACAGTTGTCTTCATTGCTAAAGCACACAGCTCACATAGGAATGATGGAATTTAAATGAAAATAAAATGCAGGAGAATAATACAAAATGTTTGCTTGGTAACTGCACAGGAAGTCTGGACACTAGAGACAAATAATAGTCTCATGCATAAGCCACACCCACAATTTTTGGCCCAAAACTTAAGCAAAAAGGTGCAGCTTATACACAAGTCTTTACAGTAGTGAGTAAAAAAATCGGTCTTTTCTTGAGCCTAAGCCTAATGGTTTAACCCTAAACCCTAAGCAAGAAGCCACAGGAAGTTTGCTTCACCACCAAACGGGATACTTATTTATTGGAAATCTAACTCTGAAGAGTGACTGGATTCTAGTTTCTAATTTTTCCTCACAGTATCACCCTTCAATCAAATGTAAAGGTCACAATAATAAAGGAAATGATTACCAACTGAAGAAGCTCTTGATTGTTGAACAAATTTGATGGAAATTGGGGTTACTTTGTCAAACAAGTTATTTGGTTTGTGATCAGATTTCTCAAAGTAATTTTTCAAACTTTCAGTGCATACAGGAAAAAAAACATCATATTTTCATATTTTCTTCCACACTAGATTGTATATTTAAATGAGGGTGGGTATTTCAAGTCAAAGCAAAGAGGAAGAATACAAAATTTCACTTGACCTCCATGCAGCGCATTTCAGTTTGTTGAATGAAGTACAGATCTGATACATTTAACTTTTCACCATAGGATAATTTATTGGCTGATTGGGAACAATCTGCAAAGTCTGGAAAATCTTAACCCTTCACAACGCTCAAAATGTGTTGTAAATACTGGATTGCTGCACCTACCCTCTGGGCACTTCAAAAGTACAGTGTGCTTCAAGGCAGCCAAACTAGTGGATGAATTGTACTCCATATATTTTTCCTTAGGACAGGAATAAGAACAAGTTGACAAAAAAATCATAAAAGACTTACTTTCTGTATCAGAAGTCCACAGAGTCAAATTGTCACGTAGAAGCTGCATTATCAAAGTGCTGTCTTTGTATGAGTCTTCACTCAGGCTATCCAGATCACTGATGGCATTGTCAAAGGCCTCCTTCGCAATATTACAGGCTTTTTTGGGGTCATCATTGATTTCATAATGAAATACAGAGAAATTTAAGAACAAACCCAAACGTATCGGGCATGTTGCTGCAAGATTATCCTTTGCGATTTCGACTGCAGCATCATAGGCCTTCAAAGCACTTTTTTTCGCCTCTTCTTTCTTTTCACCTTCAGCTATTTCAGCTAGATATCTGAAATAGTCACCCTTCCTGCAAGATAAAGAACATTTACCTTTTCATTTAATCAGAGAAAATAAAAAAATCGAAGTATGTTACAGTATCGAGGTTTCCAATAAAACTATGCAGCAAAAAATTACAGATTAATTCACCACAAAGTTGACATGAAAGTTGAATTGCTTCTCCCTGTAAGCTATGTAGACTATATACTTAACAGGTAACTCACATTTTATGAAAGAAAACCCTAGCCTCATTATCTTGGGAGTTAGGAATGAGGTCCTTTTCCAAGAGACTAAGAATTTCATCACAGATGCTTTGAAGTTCGCCTTCAACTGTTTCCTTGTATTTTTTTAAAGTCTCGACCTTGCCATGATCTTTTCCGCTTTCTTTTCCACTTTCTTTTCCTTTTTGCTCCAAGGAAGATATGATGCGCCATGCTGCTCTTCTAGCCCCAATCACATTTTTATATGCAACAGACAGTAGGTTGCGCTCCTCAACAGTCATTTCCATCCCACTTGAATTTTTGGCTACTAACTTCATGAATTCTGCCATTTCTGAATTATGAAAAAGAAATCAGAGCCTGAAATTGCAGCTAACTGGTTGACTGCAATTTGACATCTTGACAAGGATCTTCATGCAAATATACATATTAGTACTCAAGAAGTGAAAACTCCATAATCCTTTGTAAACACTTGTACATACTTGGCCTTGATCACTAAGGACAAATATGACCCTAACATCAGTTTGCATAATCTCCATACTGTTTTCTAGATATTTCCTTAAGTGCTAACAAGGAGAATTTGTTTAAAAATCAAGAGCTTTTTTAGTTCATGATCATTTCCTCTTTTCTCATGACCTTAAGATTACTTCCCACTTTCAGAGGCTGAAAAAAATCGATTTTTCTTTTATTTGAGTTAACTGAATTCAAACAATCAATCAAACATTTCCAAAACAAAAGATTTCTGAAATCTTTAAAAGCAACCGAGAAATTTAGAATAATGTATTTTCAACTGAAAGTTAAAAACAGGAAGGTGTCATGATCTCCGACCTGGGGAATTTTTGAAGCAACTGCTCATCTTGGGGCTTGTTTTTCATGTTATTTCCATATCTTGTTTACATCATGCACTTTAAAAATTCACATGTGAAAGCTCTTTGCTTATGAGGAGATCTTTGCTCATGCAAAAATCTAAAGCAGAAGTAAGTCCTTGGTAAAAAAAAAAAGAAAAGGAAAAAAAAAAAAACAGGCCCAAGAGAAGAAAGAGTACCATTCGGTCAAGAGAAGGAAAAGATTCCTTTAGGACAGCTACAAGTACTGGTAGAGCTCCATGCTAGCATCCAGATTTCAAACAAAGAAGTCGCTGTCAAACCAAAAATTTGCCATCTATAATGTTAAAAATGAGGTTTCCTTTCATTTATGCAAGTACCAACCTTGATACAAAACATTACAAATTGCCACAAATCATAAATTGAAAGCTGTCTATTCATTGTCTTGCTCCTCAGCACATTTTGCAGTTTTTCCATTTTTGTTACACATATTGCCTTTGCCTTTGCCTTTGGCAACTGTGCTCATTATTGTGTGGTCCTCCTCAGTGCTCTACTGAGCAATCAAGATATTGAAAAAAAAAAGTTTCTGCAATGGGTGACTTTTCCTGGGAAATCTTGACCCTTTGTCTTTGATGCAAGGAGGTCCCACTGTCCCATTGGTTTGTGGTTTCAGGAGACAGGATAATCTCCTGGCATAGCACAAGTTGTTTGCAAACCTTTATGAGCTGAAATCTGGCATTTGATTTTGGGAGGAATACAACCACTTTGAGCAAATTTGTAGGGTAAATGGATTTGACCAATTTTCAACAAATTTCACCTGGAATAATGACAAACGAAACTGTGTTGGGAAATTTTGATAATTGAACTATTTGTCCCATGGTGTCCATTGAGGCAACACACCTTGCATATTTTTTAGCTACTCCAACTTTAGATGCTGATATCTAGACAACTTATCAGAATATCGAAAAAACCCGCCTCACTTTCGTTGACTGATGCCTTGTTAATAAGACTGTGCAGCAATTTTGCTCGTGCTGTGGCATCCAATACTCAATAAATTCAATAGAAGAACCTTAAGTCATTTCACAACTTACCAGCTCCTGACACTTCCTTAGAATAAATGTTGCTCAAATCATATTTTTTATCGTAAACTGAATTTATATTTTACTTTCTTCTGATGTATGGTTTGCTGGGATTTTAGTGAAACCAGTTTGTGCAAGAATTTTTTCCTAAAGAACACCTGCAAAGGTGGGAAGTAACCTCAATGTGTGATTCAGGGTTGATATTGAAAGGAGGAATAAAATGCTAGCCATGTTTTGAGGTCAAAAATATTTCATTAAAATTTACTTTTTAGGTACTTTACGTTGAGCTGAAAATTAAGTAAAAACCTAGATTTCTTTAGCCACCAAATTGTTCTGAATGGGGCTGAAAACAAAATTGTTTCATTGCACAGTGCTCCAAGCTTACAAAGTCACCCTTCTGGCAATCAAAATCAGAAACTATGATCAGAAATTACCCTAATTTCCGTCCATTTACCCACACTTCAGATTACCCACATCAGTCAATTACGAGAAAAAAATTTCAACAGATTACCCACACTGGCAGATAAACCGCACCCAAAAACAAAAGAAAATCGTTGACTCACACAAATCTGTTGACATGAAATCTTTAGTGTGCAGTTAATAAATTTTCACACTTTTTGTCTTTGCTATTTCGTTGAAAATGATACCACCTGAAAAAATCTGTTCCCAACAAAAAATCAATATCTTGAGATCAACTGTGTCGGAGAAATCACTTGAAACAGGAAAATGCTCTTTAACTCAAGGCAGTGCAAGCTAAGAAAATTTCACCAAAGCATCTAATATTCTGTCATGTCATCAATTATACAGTGCCATGAAACGAACAAGTCGGCATCATTTTCTGTGTGAATTGCTCCGAAGCCAGCTTTTTTACAGTTAAATTCTTTTATTTTCAAGTTCACTTCCCGTGTAAGCGAGAATTGTTTTTTGACCTTAACAAAGAAACAAGCTGTGAAATTGACAAGACAAGAAAGTAAGAGTATAAACAATATAAAAGCTTTGTTATCAAGTTTTAAGGTAGGTTTTCAATTTGCATCGGGCTTTCATCGAGAGCATTAAAGTCTCTTATAATAATGAGCAATCTGTGCGAAATAAATGAGTTATTACACAGGTTTTTTGAAGAGTATCTTTAGTGGATCTTATCATCTCTGATTTTTTTCCTGCTTATAGTTTCATATCTAAACCAGAAGCTTGAAAATTATTGTATAACCCACACCCTCCTGTAACCCACACCAATGACTGTTTGTGGAAAAATTAACAGATTACCCGCAGGTAGTTAGTTCAGGTGACAGTAGCCAGCAATTGGTTTGGAAGGTCCACATGATACCTCAAGACTTCACAATTTCACAACCAATAAGAAGGAACTAATCAGGGATGTAGATAATAGCCAGAAGCCGAGAAAATTACCCAGCTGTGAACACAATTTTTCCGGCTGTGAAGCACTACTTCTTTCTCGAAAATGTTTTTAAATGTTGTCAGAAGATTGTTGTTTATTTATTTCATTTGTTTACACCTTCAAATCTAGGTATAGCGTGCCAAAGATGCGCTAGAGTGGCCTGAATACCCGCCTATCATTGCAAGATTCCCGCCTGTTAAAAACTTTAGCTACATCCCTACTAAATACTAATATTTTAATACAATTATACATTTCACCTTAACAAGGGACTGGTCATACAGTAATTTACAATATCACCTGGGAGAGAGGGGAAGATGGAGGGTCAGAGGATTTTTTTCTAAGTCATAATAAAATTTACCTGATCCCCTATAAAGCACTTTACTACTTCAATAATCTCCCCTCATTGGCCATTATAATTCTAATGATCATCTCTACTTTGGTGGTTATGTTCAAATACCAACATCAAAAATCCATGCTGATGATTCCCCATATGCAACAGAATTTGAAGCACAAAATTTTGAAATTAGGCAAATCACCAAGTTTCTTTTATAACTTTACATCTTGAGAGCTTGTTCAAATGAAATTTTAGCATTAGTTTTCAGAACTTGGGGTTGTACAAGATCACGACCGAAAAACAAACACTAAAAAGATATCAGTACGGTTACAATTAGAAGGGGTCCTCTCAAGTAACTTTGTGCTCCAAGAAGAAGCTGTTTCATTTTTTGAGCACCAATAAAACCATAAAGTCAAATTTTGAATAGCATTAAAACTGAAATATCAAAATGGCAAAAAATCTTTGTCTCTCTCATCCTTCTCTGTTAATGTGCTTTTGTTTTTTATCATTGCCTGCTAATGCTTTTTTAGCTTTCACTGATATTTTGTAGTCTCCTTGAAAAATGGTAGTTTTGTACACATTAAAAAATGAATTGGAATTCTTTCACTTTGATCAGTAAATGATCAATGGGTTAACCCATTGACCCTGAGAGTGACTGGCATCTAATTCTTTCTTACAATATTACCACTAAATCAAAAATTAAGGTTATGAGAGTAAAGGAAATGATCACCATCTAAAGAAGCTCTTGATTCTTAAATAAATTCTCCTATTCAGCTCCAAAGGAAAATGTTTGGATAATATGCCTACTGATGCTAGGGTGAAACGCGTTGACATAACAAAACACGTAAATTCTGGGAACAGGGAAGTTTGTAAAAATAGGAATGACTTGCTAAAAAATTTACCGCTTTTGCTTGAGAAGTACACTCAGCGATGTCAGTTAAATTAATGATTGCGCAGATTTTCGCTGATGTTGACAGGTTGTGATTTCAATTTAAATATTAAATGATTTCTTGGACAATAATTCTTTTCAACATGTGACATTTACCCATACAAGTCCCAAACACGACTGAACAGCAACAGAACGACAATGAACAAGTCTGACACACCACATCATGCAGTTTTCTGTAATTTCGATAATCTCAAATTTCGTTGAGTCAATTTTGTACGACAAGCTATATCTAGTCCAGTCCGCTTATTCAAGATCCATGCAAAAATTAACACGCAATCAAATCTTACGAACAAATTTACGGAAAACACACCCTTGAAATCACAAAAGAAAGCCCAGTCAATGAAAGTGCCCTTCATCGCGACGAAGGTAGATCGATTTATTGAGATTAATTTAGCACGATGTCGTAAGATAAGCCATGCGGCTTTTTTCGCGATAGTGTTCCTACGCGTAATTTGTACTCTGAAATCAACAAAGTAACTTTCAGCAAGCAAAACATTTACTTCGGACAACTTTTTGCGAGCGTAAAGTGTTCAAAGCTAATCATTCTTTTAATTGAGGCAGTCCAGTAAATATTGCACAGTATTAATGTAGCCACCAGCGACAAATGTACAAGAACGCTAACGAAATAACGATTCATTCGAAATGGCGAATCGACGCCAACTTATACACTACAATTCAAAAGCTTGGTTACAGTACAACACAGCTATGTAACAAACCTCAGTGAGCATAACGAAAGTAAGACGCTCTGAAAAGGGCGAATCTAATTGAGAACTACCGTTTCGGCGGATCTAAAATCCTGAAACTTTTGTCAAAGGAACTATTTGCCCACTGTAACCGACACTCGCTGGCAAGCTCAGCGTAATTATCTGAGGAATCTAACAACGCAAAATGCCCATTAATGGCTTCAAAAAAAATCTCTTTACCTTCATATCGCTCAGCTTGTTCGGCTAGTTTGGCCTTAAACACATTACTCTCCTTCTCTGCCATTTTATCGCTGTAAAAGAGCGAAGATTTCAACACAAGAGCGGATCGCCGGTTTCCTTGCTCAATTCAAGGGCGTCGACCGAACTAGAGACCAGGCCCCTCGTTTACCTACGTACTCTCCCACCTGCGTAACGTTTTTCCGGAGTTGCAAAAAGATCTCATGGGGAGGGTGGAGGATTTTGGAATATCACGTGGTTTTTACGAGGAACAGAACGGGGATCAGTCATCGCCAACAAAGCATCAAGGAGGGGAATCATGAGAATATTACAGAGCCTAAGATCAGGCAAATTTTATCGCGAAACAATCAAAATCTTCTAATACCCCCTCCCCGGTGATAAACATATTCCGATCCCTAACTCACCTAGTCAGACTATACTTATCAAATGTGTAATTCATATTACATAAATTTACTGGTTTGGCCAGCTAGTGCTGTCTATCGATACGCACCCAAGGAAACCCTGTTTCCAAAATATTGCCTAAAGAAGGAAGCCCCTTCAAACTCGTACCGTAAGCGACAATGCGGTCCCTTTCCGGGCGGACCATCGTTACCCTCAATATTTGAACTTTATATTTTGAGCAATGGATTTTTTTTTAGATTTTGAGTACTCGTGGTACGCCCCACTTAGCCAGGAAAGGGTAGGTTATTCAGAAAAGGGTGTGCGACTGTAGGACGAGCATCCGCTCGCCAAGGATTCTTCTTCCAGGCTTCAGTTTGAATGGTAGGTACTTCACGAGTGTAAATATATTAGTACTGGGTACGAGAATCCATCATTTTTGGATTTCAAAGGGTCTCGTGGTTTGGGCATAACAAGATGATTCAAGTATTTTTATACGTCTACAAACTAATCTAAAAGTGAACACTGGATCAGGGCTCAGCTCCGATACGACAACTACATCGACAAGATTTTTAAAATTATTTTCGCGGTGACTAAATGCCGGGTAGCCGGGCACAATCTCATGTTTAACGCCCGGCAGTCAGAAAATTTCACAGATTTTCCCATGAAAGGTCCTCTCAAGCTTCTTAGGATTAACAGATGTTTGTTTAGAAATGTCAAGCGGTTTCAAAAATTAATTGTTTTTCAGTGGACAAAGTGTCCGAGCTTGAGTATGCTATCATATATCGCTCGGTTATAGACACGCTTCTGATCTGACTGCCGGGAACGATCTCGAATAGACTAAATGCCCAGCAGTTGGAAATTTTCACGGAAATGCCACTGAAAAGTTCCTTGAAACAGATTTTTGTTTGGAAATGTCAAGCGTTTCCAAACATTAATTTTTATCCCCCACTCCCCCTCCCAATTCCTCACTTTCCATGTCCCTTTGCCAACTAATACCATTCCCATTCCTCGTTCCCTTAACGACAAAATGATCTACGCACTCAGTGCGGACCTGTTTGATTGCGGACGCGCCTGATTTTATTGAGGATATAACAATTTGCTGTGTACTACCCACAATAATGTTTAAAATCGAACTAGGTGCGCGGTTTAAACATGCAGGGATTACCAGTCAGCACTAACCAGTCTAAAAGAACACTCTACTCGCCTAAAATCCTTAGGTTTTAAAGTGTTTTACCCAAGATTTACTTGCAGGGCACCTTGGGCTGTGCATCCGGCTACATCAAGAAGGGATAAGAGAAAATTAAAATTACATCCAAGTTATTCAAGTATTGAAAGAGCACAATGAGTGATTCTGCCAGCCTAGTCCTTACCATTGGGATCCATGTCATCCCCCCCCTCCCTCAACCCTTTGACCCCCAAGAGTGATTGACATTTGATTTCCCCTTAAAATTTCACCTCCGAGTAAAACATATAAGTCACAAGAACAAAGGAAATTAAGCTCTTGATGGTTAAAATAGTTCTATTTGTCAGCAACTCAGGGAAAGTGTAGTTCATACTGATGCTTGGGCATGAAGGGTGAACTACACAACTCAAGTTAAGATGGACATGTTCGGTGTCAGGTCAGGGATTGAGAATTGACCCTACACCTCTCAAGGTACGATTGCAAATTCTCCCCTCTAGCTGCTACACACTTCCTTATAAATTAGTTACAAGAACTTGGTGTTACATCAAGATAAAAACTTCTGCCTGATGCATTTGAGTATACTCATTGCCTGTTTGCTAGATAATGTATTGATAATAAAGGGAGAAGTTTCAAGTGGATCACCTCTGGGACTTCAAGGGTTAAGGACTGGAGATTCTTGAGAGGGGCTGTAACTTCAAATACAAGAAATCATGAGGCTCATGCCATTCTGGGTAAAATTACACACTATGTACAAGGCTAATCCAAAGCAATACTGCAGCGAATCAAGACAAGCTGCAGGTTGTTAGGGGTTAACTTATAACTTTTTGGCAATTCAAAGCAAGTGAAGCTTTAGTGTAGCACCCAGTTACCAAATGAGATGATGTAGTTCATTCATAAAACAGAAGCCCAAAGCAAATTTGAAAAGTTTGAGTTGTCAACTTTTATTCTTGTAATTTACACCAACAAGCTCAGAATATCATTGAATGAGGGTACTGTCCCTTTCGGAGGGAGAACAAAGTTTTCAAGTACTTCTTAAGATGTGCTTCTTTGGAGATCTCTGGAAGGATTTGCTCATCAACTGCCTTTTGATCTTCGATTCGCTCTTCACTTGGTTTCCTCTCCTTTATTACAAAAACAAACAAACAAACAAACAAACAAGCAAACATGTATAAATAAAAATTTTCATTGTAGATCATTTTGTTTAGTAAAAAGGCAGAAGAGCCACAAAGTGTATCAGTAAGTGTAAAACAAATTTTGAGATGGAGGTCCCCTTCGTACATCAAAGCAACAACTCTAATTATAATACACAATCTTCAGTGTGACCTCACTATTCATGTTACAGTGAGTGAGTGAGTGAGTGAGGGATGTATTTGCCAAGCAAATCATAACAATAACTTGTCTTCTACACCAAGCATATGCAACAAGTTACAAAATGGATAACATGAGGGTGCAATAAAATAACTAAAGTTGTAAAGGCTTGCCATTGCCAGAGGAATCTTTGACGAATTTGGATTTTTTAAAACTTGGAGGGAAAAAGATGTAGCTTGCTACATGACCAGAGACAATAGATTTGTTATTTCATTGTGGTAATGGATAATAAAGAAAGTTTAATCTTTCGTATCTGTAAACAGAGTCATTATCAATCATAGTTCAAGATGTGTTAAAGGTAACATTCTTACATAGGTTGTTAGCTCCTACAGGTGCATTTGTTATACTTTTCTCAAGTAGATTTTGTTCCCTCATCAGTCATCTTTAATGCTGGCAAGCTGCCAAGAGTTTTGATTATACAGCTGTAGGTACCCACATGGTTAATCTAATGTAGCAACTATTTCAAAATAATTCCAGAAGAATAAAGGCAGGTAAATCTACCTCCTGAGCATCTTCAAACATGTCCTCTGTTCGCTTCTTCTTCTTTGGCTCTCTCTTGAAGAAGTCATCAGACAGACGTTCAGGTAACTTGAAGTTGCTCAAGTCTATCTTGGTGCTGGTGGAGATGACATAAGCTTGATTCACTCTTCTGAGAGGAACACCATTCACCTTGTAGGGTCCTTCAAAAGAACAATACACACAATTAAACAAACCAGGGCATGAGAAAATGAATAATATAAGTAAACAGGCTCATGTTTGCACCCTTAAGATCAGAGCATACAAATAACACAGAGCACTTAAAATTCTGTTAAGTTTTGTGTTGAATTTGCTTATCCCTTAGGGGAGAGAGACAGGTTAGTTACTGCATGAAACTACTAAATGTAATTTTTTTTTTTAATCCTTCAAATGAAGGAAAAGCCTTAAAGGTACTCCAAACTGCAAAATTTTCACAGCTAAATTTGTTTTGTTTTGGTTACAACGATGAGTAAAAAACCACTTTGACAGCTGAATTTGTAGCAGAAGTTGATGGTGACTGGTAGTAAAATTTTATCACCAAGTGTTCAAGACCTCAAGTAAATGTGAAATATCAGCGCTTTTTGTTGGGACCCTTTAGGTTGCCAGTGCAAGTGAAAAAAATATATTTGGCAACTACAATTTCAACAAAAGTCACTCAATTGGTGACCAACAGATTTGAAAAAAAAAAGTAAAAGAAAAACATGAGAAATTTATTGCTCCCTGGTCAAACTATCAAACAAACAAATGCAAACAGACCAAATTTTTTTTATGGTGACCATTTTACAATTGAAGGTTGCCGAAAGGCAACTTTTTGGTGCCCTGAACATCCCACAAGATTCATTTTTCCATTGCTCTCCCAATAACCTGCTCTAAAGAGTGAGCCATACCTGTGACTAGCAGAAGACCTGAGGCAAGCTGCTTTAGGAAGATCACCCTCTACAAAAGAATAGTTTTTAATCAAAAATTAAAACAATTATGGAATGAAACAGGCGCAAGCTTTGACTCTCAGTCATTGTATGCTCAATGTCTTTGCATTTCTCTGTATAGTACATATACGGAACTATTTCTGGGTACAGTTGAACCTTGATTATTTGGACCTGTGGGAACTAGGCTGAATAGCCTGGACATTCAAGAAGATGGACAATCAAGAACAATACCAAAGCTTCATTCAGGGAATGGCATCAACATTGTTTCAGTACATCTGCTTTGTTTGATGGGAAAAAGTTTTTATGGATCTTGAATGTGACTAATTAACATATATGAAAAAATTGAACCAGATAAGCAAGTCCAGATAACCAAAGAATACCAATAATCAAGGTTGACCTGTACCTCTAAAACTAAAGGGGAAAAAACACTCCTACACAAGAGGGAAACTAGAACTGGGATTAAGACATTGACTCATTAAAATCCCTGGCCAGTTGTCAAAGGTGAAACTCTACTAACAATGATGCCTCTCTAGCCACTGAAACTCCATAACACTTGCTAGTACTTACAAGGCCATAAGTGCTTCACATGTGCTATGTATGCCAAGAGCTGCACTTCTAACAGATGTTTTACTAACCTTGCCTCTATGACGTCCAGCAAGGAGAATGAGAACAGTTCCAGGAGTTATAGAGGACCGCAACTTAGTGGGCTTGGCCTTTCTCCTGTTCCTCAGAGGTCGTCGCACATCTTCAGTTGGATAGTAGCGAGACTAAAACAATTATAAGAGAGCAACATAGAAAAAGTATTACACTGCAGTTTGAAATAAATATGAAAATAAATATGAATATCACTGGTGCAAATCAATAAAACTGTAATAAAGAACTTTACACTGAAAATGGGTGCACTCTTAATAATGGCTACACTTGAACTAATTGCTTTTCCAGAACATTCAAGATTGCAAACAATTAGGTCAAAACCATTCACTTGACATTACCAGTGAAACCACTTGGCTGCACCTTGTGGTTTCACTTTAACCTTTAACATTGTTAGCATCACTTTTATGATCAATAGGGCTGCTACATACATTAGAAAATTGTAGTAAATTTGTAAAATATAGAATAAATAGGAATGCATGGTATCAACTGTATCAAATTGTAGTAAAAATATCTCTGACACAATCACCTACACCTTATCTACCAATTCCTTGTTCAAACCAAATTTTGGTTATTTATTTTGGTCATTTTGTAGGGCTCGGTGGTGCATTTTGAAGCCTTTAATGGAGATTTTGACATTTGCACAATTGTTTAGACTGTTTTATTATCATTTCAATAATAATATGCAGAGTGATTTAGCAGTGAACAATTTAAGAGGTAGCTGTTCCTGTCCACTGTTCCATGTCGAATTGGAATTTGGAATATAGGTTTTTGCACAGGGAGGAAAACTGGAGGACCCAGTGTAAAACCCTCGGAACAAGGACGAGAATGACCCACATATGATGTCAGGTCCTGAAATGGAACTTAAGCCACAGTGGTGCAAGGTAAGTGCTCTCACCACGGTGCTATTCCTGCTTCCCAAAGAGTTTTTCATTTTTAAGCATTATCATTTTTTTGAATCCCCTCCAGAGAGATAGTAATAGTAATAGAGTTTATGATCTTGGGCAGAATAATGTTTTAGGTCCTTCTAAGTGCCATGTTAACCCTCACTTAGAGTGGCCTGGGCTAAAACGACTCTGAGATGGGCCCAAATCAGAATTATGCTGGTTAACAAAAACTCTATTGATTAATTACAGAACAGATACATGGAAACAGAGTTTTAATGTTTTAAACAATATTCACGAAAGATACATACCTCTCTCTTCACTGGAACAACTCTTGTTGAGCCATTCTTGTCCCCTCCAACCTCCTTAACTCTGGTTTTTGGTTCTTCGACTACTTCCTTCTTAACTCCTGTCTTTTTACGTTTATACAGAGCCCTCTTTTTGTAGATAGCTGATCTGCTGTACCTCCCTATACCAGGGGCGAGATCTTTGTTGCGTGGCGTGTGGACTTTTGCCATCTACAAAAATGCACGTGAAAATTGTTACGAACATTTTCTAGTTTACAAGAGGGGCATCAGTTCTGATGGATATTTTTTTGGATGAAACGTTTCACAAAAAGAGGTCTGAGATGATTCACAAACATTACTTCCAAACGGTGAATGTTCAAGGAATCATAAGCTAGCAAATGAGGCTTTCTTTAAAGCTCTGTCATTTACAAAACCCGCCGATCGTCCATATTTTTGTGGATCATCACAAGAAAGAACAACAGTTAAAAACGTGTAATTCTTTATTATTTGATAAAAAATAGTTCTGTATTTCGATAGCTTGGTTATTCGTTAAGGCTTGAACCGAGCACAATCGAATGATGTCATAAAAGAGGCATGATGGAGGTTGATTTTCAGTCACCCTTTCTCCTGTTTCCTTACCTTTCCAAAAGCCACAAACGAAGAGACTGCTCACATCCGGGAAACCGTGACTGAAGGAAATCTGCGCCTGCAATTCAGGCAGTATTTTGTCAGTGGAAGTACGAATAAAGCTATAACCCAGTCTTCATTATCATTACACAGCGAAAATTTGGGTAACATTTAGAAAGTTTTAAAAGTCTAAGTTTAATTCAAGTTTTATAAGTTTTATAATGGTTTTTCTTCGCATTTTTCGCGCCGCACGTACGTATAAAGTGACAAGTATGTTAATTGGATTTGGAGCCTCGGCAGTTGGTGTAGGTACAGCTTTAGGATTTTCGTTCGTGACAGCGCGCGAGAGAAAAGTGGACACTTCCAAATTTATGGCGGAACCATTAACAGAATCTCAGACTCTAGAAAACAGCATGGACGACATGAAAAGCAGGATGGAGGTCATGATCCTCGGCGTTCAGGCCGACATTTGTCGGAAACTTGCAGAAATCGATGGGAACGACTTCCATGTGGATCGCTGGCTGAGAAACGAAGGTGGCGGTGGAATAAGCTGTGTTTTGCAAGATGGTAAGGCTGCATAAGAAAAGGAATAACCGCGACGATTTTTCCAGGACATCTTTTTGTGGCATGAGAACACCGTTCAATCCCAAGTAGGGGCATGAAGTTGCAAATTTGTTTCGAAAACTCAGCCTTCTGGTTATCTCTCTGATAGACTGCTTGCCTTAGATTTGAATGCTACTCTGCTGACCCCAGTAGCAAGTGACAAAATATTTTCCCTTTTTTTTTGTAAAATTACCCTATGTCCTCTTTCTTTGCCCACCACTCATGGAGGAATGGTTTAGGCAAAGGTGAAATCTGCAAAAAAGACTGAGGTGAGATTTCTGCACAGTTCCATACTTCATTGGACATAACAGTTCTTGAAAAGAAAAGAAAAGTAAGTGATAGATTGCCTTTAGGACCACAGCTTTGTTTCAGAATAGTATGGTGTTGTTTGGAAATCACACTAAAGACTGATACAAATCGCTGTTAGAGCCTGCAGCTTGCTGCTGGCTGATCCAAAAGTGACTGCATACATTTACTTGGTGATTTTCCATTAGCTACCTTTTCAGCTTGTTGGTGTCCAAGACTCTTGGGTGCAATTCCTCAAGGGGGGATCTTTCTAGTCCCCCAGTCTCAACAAAAAAAACTGACATCTTTTCTTACTTGACAACCTGGGAAAAATTTTCTTCCATCCTAAAGCTGTACCTTGCTCTGTAATTTTGCAGGAAAGGTGTTTGAGAAGGCTGGTGTAAATGTTTCTGTTGTTTATGGCAATCTGTCACCTGCAGCTGTGGAACAGATGAAAAGTAGGGGTAATAAACTTCAAGGAAACAAGTTTCCATTTTTTGCGGCAGGGATAAGTTCTGTTATTCATCCACGCAATCCATTTGTTCCAACCCTTCACTTCAACTACCGCTACTTTGAAGTCCAAGAAGAAAGTGGCAAGAAACACAGTTGGTTTGGTGGTGGAACTGACCTTACACCTTATTACCTAGATCAAGAGGTAGATGAGAAGAATTTAAATTTGTTGATAAGCCTTCATTTCTTTACTCTTTAACCCTTAAAAGTGAAAAAAGTTTAACTGTAACTCCCAAGATCTGGTTGTCAATTCTCCCCTATTGCTACCACACATTTCCTTGTAAATGAGAATTTGGTGTTATATCAAGATAACAACTACTACCTGATAAGTCTGAGTATTCTCATTACCTGTTTGCTGGATAATGTATGGATCTTATAGAGAGAAGTTTCATGTTAATCACTTCTGGGAGTTAAAGGGTTAAGTCTGTACTGAAGCCAAGTAGCCCATCTAGCTGGAGTTTATCCCATGTTCCTCCGCATGAAGGGACCAAGACTATTTTTACTCCCCGTTGGGTGGGATGCCAATCCATTACAAGGTAATCCCCCCCCAGAATTTCATCAGGCTTCCCTTAAAAATTTACCGGTACTCATTTATACTCCTTTGTGGAAAGAGGCACTCTGATGAGAGAAAGCATTTTTCCTAAGAACACAACACATTGACCCAACCAGGACTCAAACCTAGACCTCTCAATCCTAAGTTCAATACTCTTACAATCAGGCCACTATGTCTAGTCTCCCACAACCTCATAGAGTGACTAACATTTAACTTCTCCCAAAAGTGTCACCCTTGAGTCAAACATTGAGGCTATGAGAATAAAGGGAATGATAAAAAAATTGAGGAACTCTTTGATTCTTGGAGTCATTAACCCTTTAACTCCAAGATCAAATTTGTAATTCTCCATACTGTCAACCATTCAATTCTTATCATTTTAGTTCAGAGAATTTAGTATTGGATCAACTAATTATTTGGCTCAATTGTAGGAATCAATTTATTTTTAGTGCTTGAGATAGCTTTTTATGGTGGAAGAATGTTGAATCTTTGTTTTCTGTCTTAGGATGTAAAGCATTTTCATAGGACTTTGAAGGACTTCTGTGATAAGCATGACCCATCTTATTATCCAACATTTAAGAAGTGGTGTGATGATTATTTTGTTGTGAAGCATAGAGGTGAGTTACACTCAGTGGTCTGAAAAGTTTCCTAAAAAAATAATAACAAGATGCAGAACAGCTTGGATTGACCAAGAAAGGGGATGAAACAGAACTGAGCTTTAAGAAGAATTATAGGGTGCCTGAAAGCTCTTTTTTCAGAAGTCTGGGGTTCCAGGGTCTTAGAGCTTGTGAAGTTCACTAAAAAAAGTTATGCAGGTTGCTTAAAGATGAAAGTTGGTTGCTTGTGGGGCAAGAACATAAGAAGACACCTCTGTGCTACACTTGCATCTCTGGGCTGAGTAGTCTGAAGCAGGGTGGCAGTTAGGCTAGGTTTATCTGCCTCAGAAGCACAGATTGCATCTTAACTAGACTCAGGATTCAATAAATGGTTTGAACTTAACAATTTTTTTTTTTTTTTTTTTTTTTGTTTTTTTTTTTGAATCTTTATTAAGTCATAAGATAAATAATCACATATCCTATGTTACAACATTAAAAGAAGGCATATATATATAAATTACAGAGAAAATCAAGATAAAAATTATAAGACTAGATTATGTTTAAAAATTAAGCGATTAACAAACGTGTTTTTGAACCTATCAGTGTTTATTTTAGGATGGTGACTTGTCTCTTTCCTCAGATTGTACTTGGTTAATTTCTTTTTTGGCATTATAGCTCTTAAAGGGTGTATTGTATTATTAAAAACATTCTTGAAGATACGCGTGTCCTGTTGAACTAACAATTCATAAACATTAATGTGATCGGATGTATACTTGCGCTTATAACATCAATCTAAGAAACATTGGATTGTTGTTAATTCGGAATTTACAGCGCCAAATACGGACAGCCCGTATAATATATTTGGTAGAACCAGATTTAGAAACAGATGGTCTATTTCGGCCTGATTGTACCCTTCTTTCCTTAAAGATCTTAAAATGAACAGGCACTTGTTTGCTTTAATTAGTTTTTCCCGAATATGTGTTATGAACCTACTGTCTTCCTGAAAGATGGACTATTGTTGACCACAGTAACTGATGGTTAAAATACCTTAATGGAAGCCATCCTAAAAGTCAAGTCAAGTCATTAATCCTCTAACCTTTATGAGTGATTAGCATCTAATTTCTCTATACATTATCACTGCTGACTCAAGTATAAAGGTTATGAGAATACATGAAGTTACCACCCACTCAAGAAGCTATTGATTGTTTTACCACCCACTCAAGATCAAATTCTCCTGTCAGTGCCATAGGGAATGGACAGAGAACAGTGTAGAGAGGGGGGGGGGGGGACACCTGCTTTAGGTTGCTTCGGACACACCTCTCACTGCCATTGACAACAATCATTTTCAGGACTGCCTTGTACCTTTAATCAGGAATGAATCCCACCTTGAATAGTTACCTTCAGTTGGGACCAGGTTTTGCAACGAAAATTTTTCATGTTCCCCGAGTAGAAGCAATCATGTAAACGGCCAGAAAAAACATAACTCTCTAAGTCTATATCGTTCGACACACGTTCTGAAGCTTAGTGTTTTTTCTTCATTAACAGGCGAAAATGTCGAGGTGTTGGGGGCATATTCTTTGCATGACCTTGACAAACACGTCACAGGATCAGATTTTCAAGTTTGGTCAGGCTGGAGCCAATGCTGTTCTTCAGGCTGTTCCTATGGTTTAAAACACAAAGCGATTCCTACACTGAAAGTGAGACGGCAGTGGCAGGTGTTACGGAGAGGACGGTAAGTCAGTTGATTTTGGCATTAGAACTCTTCTCCAAGACATCTATGTGGACATGTTAACTTTTAAATACAGTGCAATTATCTTGCTTTCATTCTTTCAGGCCCAAGGTGTTTCATTCTCGGATTTATAAACAACCCAAGATGAAGCAATTAAGTCATGCCATTTCAATTGCTAAACAACATGGTTAATCATGAAGAATATCGACCAGTTATTAAATAAGAATTGTGCTGTAGAGATTCAAAAGATTTTCTTTTCCTCCTGTGTGTTTCATTAAACAGATTCTATAATTGTTGCAATTTGTATGTGCTTGTAAATTTTGAATAGTAGCTTTTTTTTTTTGCTTTCTTTTCCTTTAAAATTGCATGGAATGTTAGTATTTTTCTTTTTACACGAATTGCTGCTTGGAATGACCTAAAATTGAGGGGATAATGTTACTGAGATGAACGCAGATTTTCATTTAAGGTTTTGATACTAGAAAGGTGATGGCGTTGTAGGTTGAAGGTTATCGGTACTATTTTTCCTCTGTTTAGATTACTGTTTCAATTAATATATCTCCTACTTACCTAAGGAGGTTTTTGGACTATACGGTGCAGGAATGTTTTTTCCAGCCTGAATTTATGGCCTCAGGGCAAAGTATGAAAAGCCATTAATCTGGCCGAGAAAGAGAGACGAGGAAAACAAGGTCCCAATAACATACAATATGGATTGATTAAAATAAGAGTAGGGATTATTTAATTATCCCCAGGTTCAAACAGAGCGGAAAAGAAAGAAACTTTTGAATTGAGCAAGCTATACAGTTGAAATACAGCGTGCTAAATTGGGCAATCATTAGTGCATGTTCCTAAACTGACGAGATTTTTGGATTTTGTTGATTTTCCTCATCATCACAGATTACGTGGAATTTTATAACTTGGTTTATTGGACCGTGGAGCACTAAGTTTGGTTCTGTATACACCTGGTGCTGTCGATCATAGAAAGCAATTCTGGATTGTTCACTTCCCCTGGTTTAGGCACGCTGGGGAAATTACATGCATGCACCAGCACCAAATGGCAGTAGAGAGGAAGAGAGGATGAATTGCTGCAAGTCCTGCAGACTCCTAGAGACTGTTTTTCTGTTTCAATAGGCAGTAACTGCATGTTTGTTTAATCGGGAGGAAAAGCAACGTTTTGGAGGCAAATGGTACAACCTTGGTAGACCAGTAATCTTCAAGTAACTCCTGGAAGTGGATGGAACATATAATGGTAACTTTTCCCTATAACATCAAGTGGCAGTATACAGTAACCTGTGAAACAGGCCCCCCACTTGAGAGCTTTATTAGAGTGTTTCTCCATACCCCCTGTTCGTTAGTCGGCCAGATCTTCAGTCAAACCTTCCCCCCCCCCCACTTGTCTCAAACATTAATCTTCCTCAGGGTTGGAGAAATCCGTCTTGAAGCATTGTTAAATGAAGGCTCTGCTCATTGAGCCAAGTATTTAGGTAAACTTAGGTTGAGAACATACAGATATTTGCCAGAGGGTGTTGTCTTGATAAAACACATAAATTCTCGTTACAACCATTAGGTAAGCAAATGCACAGCTGCCTGAAAGGAGAATTGCCAATTAGATCTTAGGAGGTATCACAAGGAAACTATGGTAATGCAAAATTCAAAGTGGAAAACAAGCCAACTGCCCAGAACTTGGGAAAACATATTAAGTGACCAAGGTCAGAGGGTTTGTTTTAGTTTTGAATCTGATTGGTTGAGGGGGAAAAAGGCATGAGTTTTCAGGAGCAATAAAAGCAACAACACAAAACCAAAGCCATCCATGGAAAGGTACTGCAGCAGAAAGCTGCAATATACCATTAGTTAAGCTTAGTATGTGAATGGGTCTAGTAAGGGGACACTAAGGTCTAGTTATTTAAACTTAGTTTTAGCAGTTTTTTTTTTCAAATCCTTAATTTATGTGAACCATTTATCTGAAATTTTTTTTTTGGAAACAACATCAAGGGTGCCAAACGCTAACAGTGAAAGGAATTTAATTTTATTAAATCAACCCTCTTATTGAGAAAGCCTTTAAGTTATCAAAATCTAGGATTCACAGTTTTAAATTTGAAATGCTGATATTTATAAGAGGAATTGTCAATGATTTTAATCTTACAACTGTCAAACATGAGATTGAATAAATATTATTAAACGGTGCACAACTCATGAAAGAAATTTCTGGGTCAGTAGCTGAATATTTTATTAATCATAATCCTTATTTTTGTAACAATTCCTCATAACAATGTTGACAATTAGAACTTGAAATGGCTGGCTGACTTGGCTAAAGCAGATTGGGATGTTATCAAAAAGGCTTTTTTTTGAGTAATGTCAGGACGGTAGACTTCTAAGACGTTGCTTGGTAGCTTCCCAAGTTGCAGATGTAACTCCTAACCCTTTACACCATAACAACAGTGTGTATATTCCCCATGCTGTTCTCCATAAGGTGCTAACAAAGAAAATTTGGTTAACAATCAAGAGTTTCATTAGTTGGTGATCATTTCCCTTATTATCGTGACCTTAACGTGTGATTCAGGTGTGATACAGCAAGGAGAAATCAGATGCCAATCATCCTATCGTTCAAGGAGATGAAGCCAAAATTTCAAGCTTAGAAGGGAGGACACTCCCTATTGGGTAAAAATGGAACATTGTTATTGACCACAATTGATGTTGATTGAAAATAAAATCGTGCAATTTCTTACGGGAACATGAACACCGTTTGCAGCTTTGCTGATTTAAAAAAAAAAAAAAAAAAAGAAAGCATTCTGTGGGCCAACAGCGACAAAAAACACTGTCAAATGTACTCCTTTCTTGGTTTGGGGTCCCAGTCCTGCTCGACATGCATTCACTGGCTCCCGACTGCTTTTAAAGTCAGTTCTTTAAAGTACCTTTTTGGTAGTTGATGTACAGCAAAAACTTTTTCAGAGATGATCCTGTTTTTTGTCTTAGTTGATTTACATCGGTAAATCTGTAATTGATTTCGAAATAAAAATCTAAGCTTAAGTACAAGCAGCTGGTCGGAGAGTGAGCCCACGCTCCCTACCCGAGAAGTCTTCTCGAGAGAGAGGATCAAATACTCGATAAAACGTCGGCAATTTGAGCCTGGAACAAATCGCGAGTGGAGGTAAGCGGCAAGCCTACCATCGGGGGTGTTGGAGATCTCCTAAGGAATTTAAATCTCCCAAATCCCCCTTTCCCCCTTTTCCCCTTGCGACGAGCACATCCCCGCATTTAGAGAGAAAACTGTGATATTTGGGAATTTTAAAAATCTTAAGCTTATTACAGGGTTTAAAAGTACTTAAAACATTAATCAGTGGAAACGAGATTTTGATCTTGTCTGAACCGGAAATCCCTTCATATGACTGAGGAACTACCTTTAACAAAGACGGTTTTTTTCAGGATAATTTGATATCTTGCTTTTTGCTTTGATACTAATGACCAGAATTACTTTATGACTTTCGTTTTCTAAATTGACTTTTTTATTTATGCGTGTGTGTATTTCGGTTGGCCGTAAAGTTTTATGACTTGCTGGTTCGTTTTCTTCAACTGATCACAACAAAGTCTTCTTTGAATTTTTGTGGCTTCTCGGAATCTAATGGATGATACGCAATTGCGAAGGTTCCATTTTAAAATTTAATTTTTATCAACTTAAATTTTAAAAAAAATCCTCGCAAGAGCTATTTGGATTGGATGTTTTCGATTGACTTAAATTTAAACAACCTTCATCAATTCACCTATGGTTTGGTAAGCATTCACATGCAAATAGCGCTAAAACAGAACGATGATTATGAGGTGATAAGAGTTGGGGTAGCTTTTGCTAAACCGCTTTTGCCTAAAAAGGTTTTATAACCGAATGATTCATTTATAAACGTCAATTTATGCAATCCGAAGTAAATGTGAAAAACATACCCGAGCTCTTTCTTTTTTATGTATAATTTCTCCTTGACTGGTCAAAGGCCACTGTTTTGCATTAATTAGGAGCAAGTTGTGCGTCGGATTGGAGAGCGAAACTCCCGCCACATGTTTGGTGTTTTCGAACTTTTGCGAGGTTTTGTCTGAAATCCATTTCTTTTGGCTTACCAGAGAGAGAATCTGGATCAATGGCAAATTAAACCTGCTTCATAGTTGAGTAATGAAATCAAGACGCAGCTCGTATCAGCGCGTTAAAATAAGCTTGCCTGAGAATTTCATCGCGGTAGTGTTGCTCGCTAAAAGCACGACATGATTAGGTCAGCGTGAATGGAATTGTTTAGACAGGAAACGAACAATTAAGAGACTATTGTATGTCATTTTATCAAAAGAGCTTTTGAAGCCATTTTACAATGGTGACTGCGAGGTTGTAAGAAAAATAGTGGGCTTTAAAACAGGTGTATAATTGAGGACGTTGTTTATACTTCACACTCGATCGAATTTGCTTGCTAGCAAGTGCATTTAATTTACAGCCCAGTCGCGAATTCTAAAGAGTCTCCGTTGAAACTGTTGAACTCGCGGTAGAAGCGACTTGCGATTTGTACCGTTTTTTTTTTTTTTTAATTCAATTCCACGCGAGTCTTCACCCGTTTTCAGAATTTTACTACTACGAAAAGAAGGTTGTTTTATTTTACTTTTGAAACGCGTGAAATATTAATGAGCCGAGAGACTATTTTCTCGTTATCTTCTTCAACTTTTATTGTGAGTTGCGGTAAATATTGCGGACTTTTGCGTTGATGGCTGCCAAATAACACCATCGCCATCTGCCGGCTTGAATGAAACTTGCGTTAAATTTTAATTCGTCAGTCGAAAAGGATGACTGTATGCGCATAGATTTACCAAACAACCTCCTCTCTATGAGGGAAACACGAAAAGGATGGCTGTGATCTTTGACAAAAGGTAAGGACAACCCATTTTTTTTTTTTCTTTTGTTACACTGGTTTTGCCTCGTCTCTAGCCCCAGACATGCCCAGTTTGAATTCAGCTTTGGGCATTTTCGGCGTGAATATGAAGGAATAAAACACATTTTAATATTTTCCACGAGTTTTAAATCTTTGTTTGGAAAATTTTCCTTTCGCTTTAATCAATTTTCTTAGTTTCCTTGCATTTTATTTTTTGTAAATTGTAACGAATCCTGAAAACTTTGATCAAGAAAAATACTACATTCGAATTGCAGATTAAAACAGATGCCCAAAGCAATTTGTACTAATCAGTTATGCAGTGTTTACCGAGGTTCAAATTGCCGCAAAAATGTATACTGCTTCATTTTATAAAACCATACGTATCGGAAAGCAGGTTTTCCTTTCAAATTTTATCACAGTTTTAGCGCTCGATAAGCGTAAGGAAAAATTCAGTTGCTCGAGGAGAACGTATGAGACTGAACTTGAAAACAAAATGTTTAACACTGTTGTTTAAAAAAATACGAATAACAGACGATGAAACCCTTAAGAAATTGTTGCTTCTGCTAGTGCGAAGTACTTTTGCACTGTTCTTCCGTTCCTGATTCAAAAACTTCGAAAAATATTCATTTGATAAAATTACCTATTGCCTTTCTCATGTAAAAACCGCGGTAAGACATTTAAATCAAGCATTTAGACTTGGAATTGACACCTAGTTTTATTAGTTACAATTCGAATTTCGAATGGTTTACTGGATTATTCCAATTTATCGAAAACTAAAAACCAGTGTCTCTACAGAAGCATCTCTCATTTGCTTGATCTTTACACTTTTCCTGTCAATTGCAGTTCTTCTATTCATTTTCATTCAAGCCAAAAATTATTGGTTGTAGAAGTTAAAAAGTGAGTGATCTCTCAGAACCAAAGTAATTAAAAATGCGGTCAAAGGATTTTCTTTTTTTTTTGATTTTGTAGCATCGTTAAACTTTTACGCACGTTTCAGAAACGAGAATATCAATGTGACTAAACAAGAAGCAAGATTCAGGGAACCCTGTCGAATGAATTTAAATTCAGATTTTGTATTTTTTAAAATGTTTTGTATTTTTTAAAAAAAACAGTTTTTTAACAAAAGAGTTTAGTAGCGAATATATTAAGACATGCGAATGATACCGCAATTTAATGAAATAATCATTCATCCAAGTCGGTTTTTTTCTATTTCAAGAGCTTCGGAAGATTAAAATTTAAAATATTTTGATTTGGTTTCCGTTCTTGCCAAACAGAAAAAGGAAACAGATGAGTGCTACACGCATTTTTCATTTGAGAAACGTATGAACGTAAATCCTTAGATGAAGGTTTCCAAACTTCCATCTTTTCAAAACCAGTCTGCTTTTTTCTTTTATTTGTTTAGTGGTTTTCAATTGTCAAACAAGCCAGTTTTGAACGCATCCTTTTGGCAGATCAATAGAGGAATATTCCAGCTGTGATAAAAAAGTTACAGGAACGGTTAAAAGATCCGAAATATGAAAACTAAAGCACGATTTTGACAAAGTCTGCTAAGAAATTTCTTTCCCCCAGTTTTAAGTTATTTTAATAAAATATATGAGATGTTAAAAAAAATTGATTATAGCAATAAATTATTTGGCCCTTGCTCGCTCTAATTAAAGCTAGAATTTCTTGCGAGTGTTAATTAAAAGTGTGTTTTACGACTTTCGTTTCTTTGAGATTGACAGCGTATGCGCGGTAACGCGTGATCAGGGTACAAGTTCTCCTGGTATTCATTTACTGTCGAGGTTACATATTTGATGAGATATCAAATTTGACTACGAGAAGAAATTACTTTTTGATGTCACTCAAATACCCAATGACCTAAGAATCCTGGAAAATACATTAAAATCTATAGAGAATTTTGAGTGAAGACGACATGAATAGGAACTGAAAATCGGCAAGAAAAGCGAACTCAGAATCGGGAAGTACAGGAAATGTGTACGACAAAAATATCGGTTGATTTATCAAAATGCAATGTTACTTCGTGCACAATAAGATCCCTGAAGGAAGCTGTAGCATTTGGCGTTTACTAAGCCTAATTTAAGTTTATGATATAGATTACCGTAATCTTTGCTGAAGATCTTATACGCCGTCTCTAATATTTCCTATTAATAGAATGAGAGAGAATATTTTGCTTCTTTCTAAAATTTGGTCGCGCAATTCCTATTTTTTTTCTGTGAAACATTTTACATCTGGTCTCTACACTCTGAAAATAGTTGAAAAGCAGCTAACTCTTGCAAAAATGAAACAAAACCTTGTTCTTTAAAAGTAGATTGAACATAACTGAACTTCTCAGTCACTGATCAAAACTTTCGCCATTGAAATTTGACCGGGTCATGTTAGTTATTGCTTCATTAAAACATTTCATTTTATTTGAATTTACGCCACCCAGCCTGAAAGTGTTCATATAGTTTCCTCGAGCACTGGAGAATGGAAAATTTTGACTGTATGCGAAGAATAACAAGACTTTGGTTTTTGCAAATCGAAATGATTGGAGCAGTACTTTGCAAGTGATATTTACACATCATTTAGTGTTGTTTTAGTACAAGTTAGCCATAATATTAAGGTATGCTAATAAATCGCTACGGTTTTATCTTAATTAGTACGCGGGTATTAAGAAACGCAATGTACTAATTGAAGAGCTAGAGTTTTCTGTTTTGGCGTGTTTTTTGTTCATTAAATGGAAATCATTCTTTCTAATGAATCATAACAATTAAGGCACGCTCTGAAAATGGATCAAAATCAAACGAATAGAAAAATAAATGTCGTCCTCTATCTCTGGACATTCCCCATTATCTATTTGGTTTTAGTTAAACTCGAATTTTCCGCAATAGATAAGAAAACCAAAGAATGAAATATCAGAAAGCGTGATCAAATCCTTTGATTTGCGCAACGTTTTTTCAAAATTTTGAAATACACTACGAGTTTCCGTTTGATTATGAAGTTGTGTTTCGTCTTCAATAAATAATTGATAATTTTCATTCAAAAGTTGGAGTCAATGAGAGGTCAATTAAGAAAACTGTTCCGTCGGAAATCTGGATATAACCTTTCTGGCAATCTCTTGCAACTAACTTTTTCCCTCGTGTTCTTAGCACGATATGTCAGTTAATTTACGATGGTTTTTGAACTAGTACGTTTGCGTCGTTCCAGTGTACAACTTCTATGCTCACCTAAAGCGGTGTGTAGTGTAGTTTAATCAACTGCATACATTCATCGTTTCATTGTGATGAAGTCCTGGGCAGTTTTTGGGTGGATACTTAGGTACCGCCTGGGTCTCAAAGTTAGGACCCCGTTTTAGAGAATTTGCATTCAAAAAGAACATTAATGATTAATGTACCGTTATAGAGATAAATATTTTCATTCTTCACCCTATCGTTTACGATAGGTTACCCACCATGAGCTGCGTAAGGTTGTATTTGTTTGTTCGTAACATTTGTTCCTGGCACGTCATGGTAAGCAGATTGATGAAGTTGTTTTTTACGAATGATTAACGTCGCTACTGATAATTCAAACCTCTCGTTCTTTCAAAATGACTTAACCTCTTAGAAAAGGGCTCCAATTCTTGAACTCAATCAGCGGGGTCATTCGTGATCAGTGGGAGTTTGCGAATCAGCCCACTGTGGGCATGTGTATGTGTTGGTGCATTTACATGTTAGCAACAGGTTTGGAGACTGCAGAAACAATCAGAAAATCAACTTAAATCTATTATGTAAGTGTGAATGTAAGGAAAAAACTGAAGGCTCAGATTTCACCTTAACTGCCAACAGTTGGGGGGGAGGGGGTGGGGTAAGGGGGCGTTGGATAAACTAAACGGTACATGTAGTGGCTGCGCTAACTTCGACCACGCACCAGGGTGTATTTACTCGAGAACTTACTGAATTCATCGTGGGGGAAAAAAAGGTTAATGGTTGATTTGTTTGCTTCATTAATAACATTCATGAAAATTAAGGGCTATAGGAAGATCGTGTTCATTAAGTTTGAAACATTAGCACCAAACAGATCACGAAGATTCCACCTTCAGTTTCCTTCTATTGCGCCAAACTGTGGTAAGAAGCACTTCGTCCTGTAGCAGTTTAATTCTCCTAAATATTTGTGAAAATTTGTTACTATTCTTGGTAGAGTAATTTTTATCTCGGATGAACTTGATCTTTTTGACCTGTGTTGATTGATTGGATTTTGTTTACTATGTTTAAAATTTGCGCTCGAATCATATTTTTTGTTAATTTTTATACGGCCAAAATAACATGAGTTTGTCTTTCAACTGCATGTAGTTAAATTTTTTTGCAGTCAAATTGAGTGCAATCTGGACCATTCTAGGACTTTTAGAAGGCCAAGGTTATTCTTCCTTGTCAGTTGGGTTAATTCCTATGATTTTGACCACAGAACATTCCAAGCAAAGCATTTTTCAGTCTTTGTCAATTTGATTAATTTTTGACGATTAGCAAAAATAATTTCTAATCAGGCAAACTTGCATGTCACAAAAAAGCAGTCTGGAAGGTTACTGATTTATTCAACGTTTCATTTTAAAACGCCACGCTCCTGTTCGAAGTAACAATAATTGCGACGTTTTTGCGGTCTTAGGCAACACCCGCGCTACCCCGAAGTTGGCGCCAAACAAACACCTATTAAATTTTGCCTATTAATTACCGCGTTTGAAGACACCTGTTTTGTTAAGTTCAGAATCCATAAAGTTGTTAGGTGGATTTCTCGAGGAACAGCCTTTGACTGAAGAAAAAGAGATATTGCCTTAGGGATTTACACGTTTACCTCCCAATCTTTGGGCACCTTCCAGCGGGACTTCGGATCCGGAGTTTTCTCAGTGGGCGCTTGTATGTCCAAACACGTTTGCGTGGCGAAATAACTACGAAGGCATATCGGCAATCTTGTTAGAAGTGCAAAGACGTCATCGCGGGCAGAAAAATAAAAACAACACTGACCTGAGGGAGTAGGTTATTTAAAAATGAATTTGACATTTGACATAATTTTTCTCGCGCCCTTTTATAGAAAAAAGTTTGTAGTTTTGAAAAAATCTTAGTCGAGACCGTTGTTCCGTTTAAACCAGCTTGAGTAGAAACACTTGATAGGACTTTAGGCAATCTATGGGAAGAGCATTCAATTTTTTTGGAAAAAGCGGTATAAAGCATATACAGACAGGGAGGTATTGAGAGAAAATATTTTCTGCACGGTTTTTCCTTTCATCTTTCATCAGCTTCTTTTTTATCATGATACGTGCTCAAACTAACCCGATAATTATTTTTAAGTTCAGAGCGTTTCGATTTGAATATGCCAGTTCAGGTGTAATTTGAACAGTTCGAGTAAAATAGAGGCTCCCCGCCGATGTGCAATTGAAAATAGGAAATTGCCTTTGGTCACAAGCAAACTAGTTATTCATTTGTCTCTTCTTCCAATACCTTACATAAACCACTGATTGGTAAGCTTCAAAATGTGCTCTACTTTGATCTCTATGCACAAAGTTACTAGTGATTGAATTGATCTGTGAAATTTTTTTCTTCCAGAATTTTGTGAAGGACTGAACAGTCGTCAAGGACTCCACTTTGCAGAGAACAGAATCTTCAGTATATTTTTTAATAATATGCAAGGTTAAATCTGAACAGGCTTTTTAAGGCTGAAGTATCTTTCCAATGTCCGCAAATGGCTGTTGCAGTTTCAGCAAACGCAGTGGACATCGTGAAAAGTTTCCTCACTGATATTCGACGAGAGACGAAAGCTTTTCAGAATTAGTTGTTTAACAGCCGTTTGAAAAATTGAACCGTCAAAATACTCTAAGGAGAAGCCAAAGAGATCAATTATTTCCAAGAATCGTAATTCAAAATCCTCGAACGCGTGTCGTGCTGTGCATTTTGAATAATTAAAATAGTTGGTTATTTTCTTATTTCGGAGAAAAAAGTCGAAAAGTAGATTAAAAAGACTTATCGCCAAGAGATTGGAGATCGTAGCCAATGGGCCGATGTTTGTGAAAGCTACGAAAATCCGCACTTTGGGAAAAATCTGAATGTATGAATAGTTTTCGAATGAGACATTGTGATTAAGCACGTCTTCGAAAAAGGTTGGAGACTTGAGTAGTTTGTGCCTTCGAAGAGGGCGAAGCAACACTGAAAAGTAAGAATTTTGACATTAATTGTTTCAATTTATCCCTATGGCAATGGCTGTCGCTACAGCAGTTACACTCAGCTATCGCCGTTCACGCACTACATCACGTGACTGGTCTGTCGCCAACTCGGTACCAGTTGGCGTGGTGGACACATCGTTGACTGAACCAATTGTAATCAACATTGGCGGAAAAAAATACGAGACATACGAGAGCACGTTGAACCAGTTTCCCAATACGCTGCTGGGAAATCCTGAAAAGCGCAAGAAATACTTCGACGAGAAAAACAACGAGTACTTTTTTGACCGACATCGCAGCTCCTTCACGGCCATTCTGTATTACTATCAGTCTGGTGGAATGTTGGAACGGCCTTTGCACGTGCCACCTGATATTTTCCTAGAGGAATTGAACTTTTTCCAGTTGACGGATGACATGCAGAAGGAGAACGAAGCGGTTGCAAACTGTGAAGACGACGATGGCGGGAAGGACTATGACAACGAAGAAGAACTTCCAAAGAATAGGACCCTACGAGCAATTTGGCTCGCATTCGAGAGCCCAAATTCTTCATTCTGTGCCAAAGGTTTGGCTATATTTTCGCTGGTAATTATCTTGCTTTCGATAGTGGTATTCTGCGTGGAAACAATGCCTGTTTTGAATGATTCCCCTCGAACGGACGCTAATGAGACTAAGCCGGCCGCAAATGAAACTAAGCCGGCCGAGCCCGGAAAAAACAAACACGTGTTCTTTGTGTTAAACGCGATCTGCAGTTCGTGGTTCACGTTTGAGTACGTGATTCGTTTCATCGCATCGCCTAATAAGATTCGATTTCTCAAAGCGATTCTGAACATCTTAGATCTGTTGTCGATTCTTCCATTTTACGTGAGCCTGATTGTCCCAGAGGAGTCGGCGGGCAGCATTGATATTCTCCGAGTAATGAGAGTGATCCGTGTGTGTCGAATCTTCAAGCTGACGCGTCACTCCAAAGGTTTACACGTGCTAGGGAAAACTCTGTACGCTAGCGTCAACGAGTTGATTATGTTAATGCTCTTCCTGGTGATTGGAGTCATACTGTTTGCAAGTGCCGCGTATTACGCCGAGGATAAACCGGGTTCGAAGTTTGCCAGCATTCCACATGCATTCTGGTGGGCGGTTGTAACCATGACAACGGTAGGATATGGAGACATGTATCCTCAGACCACACTTGGTAAGTAGTGTTGGCTATTGGATCACGTATGATGTCCTAAATATGTTTCGTTTAGGCCGCGTACGAATTTAGTAACTCTATTTTTGGAAAGTTGATCTGGAGATTGTTGTTAGCAGTTTGTGGCTTCGCTTGGCCCCTAAAACTTCAACTTCTCTCACACTTTCTATGAAAAGACTAAAACCAATATATGAATCTGTGTACTACATTCGTCAACTTCCCTGAGTGGCCAAGACATAATTTCTCCTTACAAGCAGACAAACGATTAGAATAAAGAAAAATATCTATTAGGTGATTATCAGTTGATTCAATACTAAATTCTTGGAATTAACATCGTAAGAATTGTATGGCAGACAGTAAGGAGAATTACTATTTAAATCTTGGGAAAGAAAGGGTTGAACAAAGAGACTTCCGAGAAAACTGGGAGACGAAGGAGAAATGCCACTCTATGGAATAGTATACAAACCAAAGGTTTATCTAACAAAGTAGCAACAGTCTTAATTGCTTCCGCTGTTTGCAGTGAAACAGATTTTGTCGCCTAGTAATACTGCCTCAGTTAAACTTCTTATTTGTTCGTTCGCAGGTAAATTGGTGGGAGCTATGTGTGCTCTATCAGGAGTACTCGCCATCGCTCTTCCTGTACCGGTCATAGTCTCTAACTTTGAATTTTACTACAAGGAGGAACTGAGCAAACGGGAGAATGCCGAATCAGTGTCTTACAAAAACCTTAATAGCTTAGTGCCAAAGTCGCCGATGCTAGAGCACAAGTTACTACTCGATTCTGAAGCGGGTACACCCACACACTCGGCCAAGTTAGATGTTAATCCTGGCCAGTATTCTAGTCCTTTATTGACGCATCGTATAACAAACGGTGCCATGAAGTTCGGACAGGATACAATTATTGAGACTGACGAGCTCAGCACTGGCGGCGGTGGGGGAAGCGGGTCGAAACCATCGACTCCAATTAATCGAAGGAAGCAGCAGCAATCTGCCCCACCGAACTCAGAAACAGTCTTATAAGTCTTGTAATGAAGATGTTCCGAGCGTCTTAGAGGTTAAGGAACTGAATTGAATGAATTTTTTACTTTTGATGACATTACAAATGTCTCCCTGGTAAATAAGAAGCAGCTGTGTTTAGTCCTCGGTTTTCTGCGCGTACCGTGAAGACGAAGGAGACGGAATAATGGCCCACTGTTATGCTATGTTGTGCTACTAAAGTTATAGTTTTTAACAGTAGAGGAGAAGATTCTTTCTGTATTCCACGATGAGCGGAGCCAACTGACACGTTTTTGGACTTTCAGCTTTTTACTGAATTTAATTGCAAGTGTCTTCTCTCCTTCCCTTTGAAATTCTGTTAAAGTGGGAGAAAGTTTGAAGCGAATGAGCTCTGGAATGGCTACCCAATTTTGATGCCGGCAAAAGGACAACCGCTCCAAATACTCTAGTTTAATTTTGAGGCTAAAAACCCCAGAAATTAGTACGGAGACAGGGGCGCGCATTTCGAATGAGAAATCGTAAACCTGTGACAAAACACAAGCAATCAGAACTGACTGAAGGAAAAATCTTAACGAACCCGAAGTAAAAACAAGCAAGCTAAGCTAGCTTGATCGTTCTTGCCCTACGTCAAGCGTCAGCTCGTTCGCACGCTGTTTGAAGTAAAAGGGATACTGCTATTTCTTAGGCTGCTTTAATTAGCAGCTAATGCCGTGCTACAGCAACGAAATTTTAACCGTATTTGAACATCTAAGGAGCCGAGAACCTCTGGTTAAGTGAAAAGATGACTGTGCTCTCTAGAAACGCAGATCTTTGGAAAATTTTGTACTACCCGACAATAACCGATTTCTATCGACCAATGACACCACTGCTGAAACAACTTTCATGGGGTGTTGAAATTTTACCTTTTTTTTCTGTTGCCAATGAAATTTATAATCCTGCGTATAAAAACGTTTCTGAATAGAGGACACCTTACACGAGTAAGGCAGAATTTGTTACGGCTTTTGGTTATCGAAAGCTGAAGAGCACTTTGTGCCGTTAAGCTTAGGAAAGGAAGATAGAAAATCACGTGATGGCTTCTAGGTAGAGAGGATACCGGGTATTAACCAGGTCACATAGAAGCTGATCACGTTCTGAAAGAATTAATGTTGGTTGGACAGTGGAAAGTAAAGACGAGTACTAGACTTCTCACGTGATTTGTGCAGGAGAATGACATGATTGTCATGTTTGGATTCCTTGTTCTAAAGCGACGACTTTGCTTTGTTGATGGAAATGGTACTCTTGACTGAACGGACAGCCAGTTTCTGTCGAAATTAAGTTTCGGTTTGCAGTTCAACTGCGTTGTTACGGCCGTCGTTGGGACTCGAACGTTACTTTTATCCAGATTGACTAAGTTATAAAATAACTTGGCTCAGGGTAGGATTCTTCTGTCGAAAGTTCTCCCCGTTTTCTTTTTTCCGGTTTAAAAGGAAAATAAGATGAAAGAAAACAAAAAGCTTTGTTTATTTAGAGATGTCGAGGCATCTTTGAGTGTCGAAGTATACCTCGGAAAATATCTACTTTCGTTGCTTGGCAATCAAACTTTCTATCAACTGGCGCTGGGCAAAAGGATAAGTAGATTTTTTGACACTTGGTAGTTTTTTTCTAGGTCAGACGCTGTTTGTAGAACAAATTTAAAGAGTTGTTACTTTGAAACAAACTCTACGTCGAGCAAAAATCTTTTTGCGAATGATAAGTTGATGCGCACCAATTTTTATCAGTGTTGTTTCCCAACTTGCTGGAAAATCTTCGAATGTGAGAATGTACGTGCATGTAAATGAGGCCTGTTTTAAATGCAAGGTGTAATAACTAGGTTTACCAATGGTGCGACGTCGATGCCTTCATTAATGAACTGGTTTTTTTTTTCATTTCTTTTGGAGTATTTTCACCGTAAATCAACGTACGTTGAACAATGCGAAGATCTGGCTAGTTACCTCTTTTAATAATCACGTTTGGGCAAGGCTTTAAACGATACGCTTTAATTGAATGATATAAAACAATAACGCTTAATGCGCTTGGATAAAAAAGCAGGAAAATTTGAAACGAAGCAGCGACTTGCATGTTGGTATATGTAGACCCTAAATAATAAAACGCAAAGAGAAATTAGGTTTGGTTCATTTCATTATTTGTACTTCCTCTTTAGTTTTTCGTGTGTTTTTCGCTCTTGCTGTTGTTGCTTTTGTTGTTGACGCTTTGGAAGACTTGTGGAATCATTCGCACTCATGCAAAAATGACATTGAAAATATACTTCTCTAAAACCCATAATTACATATTTCACACCATAATGAATTGCATTGTTTTAAACTCATCTCCTTATGATATGGGAAAAAGAACTTACTTTTTTCCGTCATATCCTCATCTGAACCCTTATGTAGGAATTAACATCCTCTATTTGCCAAGTCACCATAATAAATCTAAATTTTAAGGCTGAGAGATCTAGAATGCTCTGATCGAAAACATTGCGTGTGAGCGAACTTATCCCAGAAAGCTATGAAATTATACTTTGAAAGAGGAACAAGAACAACAAAAAAATATTGGCTCTTAACATGTCTGAAGACCAGCTGCCTAAGAAACCATGTTTTTTGCCTAAATTATAACAGGTGTTGGAGCACAATAATTGTTACTTGAGGACAAAAGAGATCTTATTATGTCGCGGTTTTGTTACCGTCGAATAACATAATGGGCGAATTCCAAACAAAGACAAACCAGTATGTTAATCTCCTTAGGTCATTATCCAATCTCTGATTGAACTATGCTTGCTGTTTGCCGATCATTTGCATGTCGTATAACCTGCAGGCGATTTAGTGTTATTTTTTGGTTTCCGTGAGGGCTTCCCGCACGAGTTATGAGCAATCTTAATTGGATTCAGAGCTTCACAGTGTCGCAGATGCCATTTCAGATTTCCAGTTGAGTTTTCTCTAAAACCAGCTCATGATGAAATACTACATGTTTTACGAAGGATATCTCCTGAAAGTTAGCCTTCCTCTCGCAGTGGTCTTTATTGTGTTTGGTATTTACACTGTTGTGGGAAATGTGCTCGTCTGTTGCGTATATATTATTGACCCGTTCAAAAATCTGCGGACCTTATCGTTTTATTACGTGGCAAATTTAGCGTTTGCTGATATTTTAGTCGGTGTCGTTGTGGAACCTCTGAATGTCTCTGTTTATTGGACGGGGAGTGAGCCCGCCTTATTTGCCTTCTATATCTTTGCAGTGCTGTCATGTGTTAGCTCCATTCTTAACATCTCCGCTATGATGATAGACCGTTACATTGCTGTCAGCCAGGCGTTTCGCTATCGTGTTTTGGTGACAGAGAAGCGAGTGCGTCTTTCCGTCGTCTTTTTGTGGCTTTATTCGTTCCATTTTTCGCTGTTAGCGCTGCTGGGCTGGCGTCAAGAAAGCTTTCAGATTTATTTGTACTGCTGTGGAGTTCTCCTGCCATCTGCCATAATGCTCTCGTCCTATTACGGTTTGATTCGAATTCTCAGGAAGAAAAATGCCAAACTTCGAAGATTTTCGTCTCGTTGTCAAAGAACTGCGCAGGCGAAAAAAATGGTACAAAAGGAGCGCCGGGTTTCAACCACGGTCTTTGTTATGTTAGTGGTTTTTCTCACTGCGTGGTTCCCATTTGTAGTGATAGATTTCGTGCTTGTATTTTGTGCGCATTGTCGATCACAAAATCTTCTGTTAGCGAGGGACATCACTTTATCCCTGGGGTTTTTCTCCTCAGGAGTTAACCCCCTGCTGTATGCTTGGAGAGTTCGCCAATTTAAACAGGGACTGTTGAAGATCATGAAGTTCCGAAGAAGGGATAGTATCAACTTGAGGTCACAACGACGCCCGTCCAAGTAGGGCCTTTTGTTTCAAACTTCTCACCGGCCGTGGTAGAGTTGAATCCTTTATCACCTCGCGACTTAGCGAATGACGTTTCTTGAGATCAATGTCCGGCCGTTCAGTTTATCAAAGAAACTGCGACATTCACAAGGACAAGAAGTATGTCAAATTCGTAACAACAATGAGCCAGATGAAATGCGTTGGTTAGATGGCATTAGATGAAAGACGAATTGACTATGCTGCAATAAGGAGATCGAGGATCGTCTCTTAAGAAGATTAGTAAAAAATATTGTGTTTCCTATAAGCAAGGCTCATATAGAGCTGCACATTTTAAGTGTAAGACACCTGAGAAACCTAGGAAAGGTTTTAAGACTACGATAGATGTCAAGAATAGCAAACAATGTGCAGAGGCTCCAGGCTTTATCCACTGACTCTTTCATATAAGATCTATGGGTATAAAAACAAAAATATATAATATTTTAGGAAAAAGGAAAAATCTAGAAAAAAACATATGTACAGCAAATAAATATTTAGAGACAGCTTGGTGTCAGCTTGACATGTTAACTGACAATCGGGGAAAACTTTTGTCGTTGCAATTTACCTGACGACTTCATAACACTTCAAATGGACTTGCTCAATAACTTTTATATTTAGCTTTGTTCTGTAATCGCCTTTTGCTTTAATGAACAAGTTAAGTTATCCGAGGAGAATCACTGCTGATAGCAAAAACAAAAAAATATTTATCCAGCCTTGTATCGAAAACTCACAATCGATTTCCAAGAACACGCTCCGTAGATTAAATATCAAGTGGTCACTTAACATAGATGGCCAACGAAGTATATAAATTTTATTTTTAATCATGGCGTTTACTTTATTGTAAAAGGCGGAGTGGGCAAGAAAACATAATATGTATAGAAATAAAGATGCGAGGGAGGATATTTATGCGCATCATGATTCAAAATATAATTCGTATCTTTGGAGTTAAGAGTTGTTGCAAAAACCTGGGATTTGCATGAGCAATATACACTAAATGCGCAGTCGACATCTGCGTGCTAAAACTAACCGGCATATCACAAGCCTTCTCTCCTCGTTGGATGTCGGTATATGATGAGACGGGAAAACTTACTTTGCTTTGAAGTAACTGGGATATTACTGTACACAGCAACCAAGGTTGTAATACGCTTTTGTTCATCAAATAAATGAGAATTGATTTAATGCCTGACTGATGATGGTTACATCCTTTTAACTTAAGTTTTTTTTTCCGGCCGGTTTCATCGCCTTCGTGTTATTAAGGAAGTCGCAGAGCTCTTAATTGTTGCGAAAACACAAAAACAGATCGCGTGCCAGACTTTTCCTTCTTGTTCGATCTGTTTATTGCACGTTTTTTCCAAAAGTTATAACAGCTATCCCGACTTGTGAGCTCAAAACCTCACATATGAATTTCTATAATTCAACAAAAACTACGTTAACGAGCGCGCTTAAAGTATTATCAACAGGAGGATTAACCCGGTTAAGGCGTTTGGATATGATTTATGATCATGTTAAGGAAAATTAAAGACAATTAGAAAGAAGAACATGCAAATACGGGCAAGAGAAACAACAAACAAAAGGAAGAAAACAATTCATGCTGTCGGAAAAGAGGTAGATAAAAACTCAGGCTACTCCTGAATTAAAAAATCAAAATGTGTGATTGTAAGCCAGACAGTAATTTTTCGAACTTGTTCTCGAGGAGCTCGGGGTTTTATACGCGGACAGGTTGCACTCGATCCGATCAAAAGGGATATTGATCACTCAGCACCACTCATAAAGGAAGAAATCGAGAGAGAAATCGAGAGAAGAAAGGAAAAAAAGATGTGAATATGGAAGCGATCTTTGCAGTAATGAATTTCCGCAGTTCACATACATGATTCTCATATAGTCACAATCCGAAAAAAAGACGGAGAAGAAGCAGTTAACATTGTGTACTTTAATACTGTTTTCGAATGAAACTGAACATGGATCTAATCTCAGACTGATTTCCTCTCGGAAGGGTGCAGTAGTTAACCAACAAGAAAATCCAACTAGAAAATCTTTAAAGGTAATGGATGATATATGTTCTCTACCTCTTGCTCATACACTTCTCTGCGAGTAAAAACTAGGCGCGCAAGGGAAGGTGGTGAGGCGAAATTTGAGAGATTGTTGCGTCCTTTCTTTATGTCCCCTTCCCGTAGTCCCTTGCGCTTCACACTCGTCACCAGTCGCTTTTTGAAGTCGCTTCTAAAAACGCCCGCTGGAGGAGGATTCAGCTCAGTGCTACGTTAGAAAAATTTGCAACTCGTGCGTTTTCTTTTTTGTTGCCAATCCTTATAAGGGAAGTGTCGATTTTGAAAGTGTCGAAGATATTAAGACTGTAAAACAGTGTATGAGCAGGATATTCAGCTCTGCACCAAATATATGATTCTGACGATACGTTTCTGCTTACGGAATAGCCTGTTTAAATTGAAAGGATAAATTGAGGACCGTACGGTATTAACCCTTTAACTCCCCAAAGTGATTAACATGTAATTTCTCCCTGTAATATCTAAACATTATCCAGCAAACAAGTCATGAGAATACACAAACATATCGGGTAGAAGTTGTTATCTCGATCTAACACCAAATTCTCGTAACTTATTTCCAAGGAAAAGTGTAGCAGCTAGAGGGGAGAATTGACAATCAGATCTTGGGAGTTAAAGGGTTTTAAAAATAGCTAGAACTCTATTGGAGAATAGGTAGCGGAAATAGTGTGAAAAGCTTAAGAAGATCTTGAAAAACTTTGACAGTTGTCGTCTTTCTGTTGCCTACAGCAGAAGCGATGTTATTAACTCGTTGAATCAAGGCTACTAAGGCAGAGTGATTTCTGCGAGTCAAACTGATTACCGCTCACAACAATGTAATGAATTTAAAATTCAACATACGCGGATTGTAGGCTACTTTTTCGCAAAGTTTAGAAAAGGCGAAAAGAATGGAGATAGATCATTGATTTTCAAACCTTTCAGGATCACCAGATTTAAAAAACGGAAAAAAACCTTCGATATTTGAAGGGGGTCCGGGAAATACCCACTACCTAAAAGGAGGTTAGGGCTCGCGTGGTTTAATGGTTCTCATGGGGATGTTGTCAACTCCAAGGGCTTTGTAAGAAGTAAATCAGGTTGCTTAAATCAGAAGAGTAATCGCAGTAAATATGGCTGTCTCATATCAGTTATCCGGCTTATTGTCTTCTTAAGCCCTTTGAAACAAATAGATTTATCAATTAAAAGGGTATTTCTCTTCCGTGATTAAGATGTAACTTAAACCTTTGTATGGATTAGTTTCCTGTCTGTGTCAACACCGTACAATCAAGGGGAACCGCTGAGCGTATCTTCCTTTTTGTAGCATAATGGATCAGTTATTCAGTACATTTGCGTATACAATGTCATTTAGATCCACTTTTTTTGTAAGCACCGAATATATGCGTTTCTTGCAGGTAATCAAATGATTCCGGGTGCATTTTGGAATTCATGAGCACGAAACAAAATTTTCATTTACGAACAATTTGTGGTCTTTGAATAAACTGAACAACTCATGAGTGGCTGTGAATTCCAATTCTACGGGAAATAATTGGATCACTTGTTATAAATGAACCTTTAATCTCAACTTTTGTGCTATTTTCTGATTTGTTATTTTCAGTTTGTGTTTGCTTGACGTGCTTTAACCCTTTACGCCGTAACATCAAAATACTTTTTCTCTTCACTGTTCTCTATACATTTCCTAAGGTGTTGACAAGGAGAATTTCTTGAACGATCAAGAGCTTATTTAGTTTGCGATCATTTCCTTTATTCTCCTGACCCTAAGGTTTGATTCAGGGTTGATATTGTAAGGAGGAATTACCTGAATGCTGGTTAAGAGAATGTAAAAAGATTGGTTGTTAATGTGGGATTTGACAATTTATGGGAACTGTTTCATTTAAATAGGAAAGCGCGTTATATTAATTCTCCTACTGGGCTGGAGTCGCCAATCCCCCTCCAAATTTCCTTACAAAGAAGCTAAGGTCATCAATTTTCCTCTGCAAAGCTTCTCTGTTCCAAGTAAAGTTTCTTAATTCTCTATCTCGGACGGGAGAGATTCTTCTAAGAATTGTTTAGTTCTCAAAGAGTAGATATACGAATTAAAGTACCAAATACGTTTTTACGAAAAAATGTACCGCCAATAAGCTTTATTAAAAATCGATAAATGCACCGCTTAAAATTAACAAACACCCCAGGCTTAATAAATGTAATCAAATGAGGGGTGAATAAATTACGAGTTATTTGCTACGTGCAGGTAATGGATATAATTCTCTTCCGATTCCATCCTCGTTCGTGGTGAAATTTTATAGATTTTATGGGAACAGGAAACAACAGCATTACTAGTCTTGAAATTTGTTCAGAGCTCTTAAAGAGTTAGAAAGCCTCAAGAACTGTGCTTATTTCTCAAAAAGTTAAAAAGCTATTTTGTTAAGTATTGCCTATCAGGGATACACAAATTCAGTCAAACGCGCAAAGTCTTCATTTGCAATGTACCACCACATTGAGTTTTCTAATCCTTTGTTCCTGGCCCACTTACAGTTTTTCATTTCATAGTTTCATACACTTGTCATTAACTCATGGCCATCAACTTATCTGAGCTCTATTGTCTCTGAGTGGAATTATGTTCAATTCTTTTACCGACCAGGAAGTTTTACACATTTCCCAAGGTACTGGCAAGGTGAATTTTTTTAACAGTTAAGAGCTTCTTTGGTTCGTGATCATTTCCTTTAATCTTGGGACCTTGATGCTTGATTTAAGGGGATTTTGTAAGGAGAAATTAGATGCCGGTCACTCTTAGGGGTCAAGGGGTTGAGAGAATGTGAAAAGATTGGTAGAGATTATGGGATTTGACTTCTCCTGTGTTCTCGCGAGTAAATCTTCTGTTTTACCTTTTTTTTTTCTCGTCTTTTGGGCAGTTTCGTTCCTTGAACTTTTTTTTTTCTCGGCTGTGGTTTCAACAAAAAGCAGTTGTGTGAGTTAATCCTCCCGACCAAAGCTTAACATTTTTTTTTCGGTCTGCCATAGTGCTGTAGATTTTATGTCACATTAAGACTATATTGTGATAATTATCTTTAATCTCATCGAGAGGCTTGCAACTTTCCCTGGAAGTGAAAATGTAAAGTTTTTCCTACTTCGACCAAGCACGAACTTGAGAAGATAAAGCGCGGTACCGAGATACTATCATGCGACTCGCTGTTGATATAACGCTTGTTCGTAGTCCACTTGAAATAAGGCGTGGGAAAAGGAAATGTTATCAGCGGGAAAAGTAATCAGTATATGAATCGCCACAGGGTGATAATAACTTATTTCATAGCTGGCAGTGATATAAGAGTTGAAGTCACCTTTGATGTCAGCCATCATTAGATTTTATGTTCCCTTATCTTATCACCGAATTACAAGACAGAATTTAATCAACTTCGTGTCAAACTGAGAAGATGCGAAATGCCCGGCAAAACCTGAATATCTTCGAGTCACCGATAATAACAAAAAAATGTTTCATCTTTCTTAGACTAAAATTCAAAACAATTTGAGTATCCTGGTAACAAATTGGTTTCTTTTTCACATATATACGAAACGTGTTTATATTACAATGACTGTAATTTGTTCTGAGAATTGTGCAGGTGCACCTATGTTTTCCAGCGCGTTTGCAACAGCCGCGATGACTATTTTGAGCAATATTTCCTACATTTTTAAGCTAAGAGTACCACTTTTTTATTGACTGAGAAATGTAAAGCTTAAGGAAGACATTCTGAGTAAGTTCATGAGTCGAAATTTGACAGGGAGATTTTACTCAAGTATTAAATTCTTTTTCTTGTATATAATTCGGCAAAGATTAGTACAATTAATTGTTTTTTCCTAAAAAACTCATTAAAACTAATTGGCCACAGAATACAAATTCAAAGCTAACTAAACTTTTTGAGTTATGATTGTCGTCAGGAAAAATAATGAAATAGCTATTTTTAATAAATCCTAGAAGAATTAGGAAACTCGTTTGAGTCAGTAGATCAGATATACATTGGTCTACTTCCATAGCTTACCGCATTTTCTTATCTCCAGTTTTAAACCTAAATTACTTTGAGCTCCAGTTTATATCCTGTGATGCCACAACATTTTTCTTAATGAAAATATCCGTTTTCCTTCCTGAGCTATTAATTGTTGACCAAGAGTTGATCCCGGCATTACGAATCAAAGACAAGTTCCTTAGATAACAAAATGGAAACGAAAAAATTTAGTGAATAAGAAGCGTTTTCTTTTAGCCCTATTTGACATTTGGTTGTTCATTCCGATTTCAATTTGCAGTCATGAAAAATGAAAGGAGGATTGAAAGTAACGATAACGTTAAACAAATCATTTATGGCTAGAAACTTTCATTCTGAAGGAGTAGGAGGACGTAGAATGTGTATTGAAGCCAACATGAAGTAAAATTGTCTTTCTGACTTTATTGAACGTTTTTTTTTTTTAACAAAATCTTAATTCACAGCTAACAAAAATGAAAACAAATAGTTGATACACCAAAAAAAATTTTTTTTCAATTATTTTTGTGGTAAGAAACCTGCATCGTCAAGAAAATTAAAAATAAACTAAGATTGGATATCTAATGACTTCAAACTGAATTGATAGTTTCTTGTGTTTTACTCACGTTGAAAGCTAAATCGTGAATGTTGCTCTTTGTAATGGAACTGTGTGAGTCCATAACACCACTTGGACCATCTTTTTCTAAAGGAACAACTTGGACGAGTCTGGATTTTTTCTTAATTCCTCGTTGAAATAAAAGCATAAGCCCGTGCCTAAAATTCGGAACTCGCCACGCATACAAACCCGGGTTTATTCCCGACGAGAAAAACCCTATCGTTAATGTTACATCTCGCGCGAGAAGAAGCTTTTCTGAGCGACAACTTTCGCAGAACACCAGAACAAAATCTATTATCACACACGGACCCCAAGCGACAAGGAAAACTAACAGCATGATGAAAACTGTCGTGGATACTCTGCGCTCTCGAGCTACCGTTTTTTTGACGTGGGTGACTTTTTTTCGATCAGTATAACTTTTCACATTAATCATTTTTTTTCAGTGCGCGCAGCAGCCCATAGTAAGAGATGAGCATTAGTGTTGCTGGTAATAGAACTCCCAAGCCGTAGAGGTAGATTTGAAAGCTTGCGCTGCGCCATCCGATAAGGGGCAAGATGGAAAAATGGATGGAGAACAACCAGATAACTAATAACGCCAAACGAACGCGATTCGGCGACGCCAGCGATCGGTATTGAAACGGTCGACAAACGGCGAGAAACCTATCTGCCATCAGGGCAGAGATGTTCGCAATAGAGCAAACACACGAGAGAACGGCGAAGATGAAATAGCTAAAGAGAACACCATGGTTATTAGTCCAATAACTCGCCGCGTTTATAGGTTCCACAGTGATCCCAACGAGGATATCCGCCACAGCCAAGCTGATCACAAAATAGGAGTTAGACACTCGACGAAGTTTCTTACCTGGGTCTAAGATATACACAATAAAAACCAACACGTTTCCGACAACAGTGTAAAATCCAAAAATGAGAAAGACGATCGCTAACGCCTCATTGGGAGTCAGGAGATATCCCTCGTAATACATGAACATCATCAGCCCGGCGAAAGACTTGAGACATCAATCCAAGCTCCTCAACCGACAGCCGCTCGAAAGCCAATGTTTAATCGTTTTGTTGTAAATTAAACTCCACGATGAAAATAACTCCGTTTGGAGTCTGTAGTTCACGGTATGACGGGGCTTTAAGTTAATTATCCACCAAAACAGTTTCTTTATCACGCCTTTGTTCACAAACCGATAGGATCTTCACAGGAAGTTGACTCTCTCACAAACCGTAAGTGAATCTCCCGAAGTGATGTGTAAGTCATTCACATAACTCTCTTGTTTTGTGAAAAACAATTAGGAAGCGTTTGACAGAGTCATTATTTTTGTGATGTATTTGGACAGGTGTCATGTCGGAAAGTCCACTCCACTCTCAACTCGTTAACTCTCAAGATCAGATGCACGATTCCTAAGTTTGACTTCCATTTATATCCTTGTAAATTAGTGCAGAGAATTCGGTCGTACATCAATAAAGATAAAACCCTCTAGCTGGTAAGTTTTTCTATTCTTATCATCTGATTAACGGATAATGCACTGATATGGAGAAGTTGTATGTTGATCTCGTCTAAAAGTGCTCGGTCGAGGTGATAACATGCCTCAAAAGACGTAGCGTCGTAACCCAAAATATTTCGACCTGATGACTTGATCAAAGACTCTATGAAATAGGTGTTGGATCAGATCTCATTCAGACATCTCCGATCACTTGAACCAAGAGAGAAACGCTTGATAAGAATATTTTAAAAAATCGAGAAAGTGTTTCGAAAATATGAAGTTTCGCTTTGTTTGCATTTGATTAAAAACCTTCCTTTTTTTTTCGGAAAAGTATAGCAAAAAAAACCATCCTTTCTAATGATTCAAGATTAAAGGACTCCCGATAAACTGAAGCCAAAGGCAAGGTGTTAAAACACAGTGATTTTAATTACCATAAACGACCGAAAAACACTACAAAAGGTATATATTACCATTTTAAAACAGACTTACTCAATAAAAATATACCTGAAGAAGGATACCGTTGTCGGAAAAATTCTTTTTTTGAGAGAGGGATGCAAGGCAAAAATTGAATGAATTTTCATGTTTTTCCCAAGTTCAGAGCAAGAGTAAGAGCGCCCATTAATTTTTTCGCAATTTTTTTTTTTCAAATGGTCTTGTGTTTGGACTGCCCAGACAAACAAAAACGCACGACAACAAAAGCGTTCTCCCCGTTGCCTTATAAAACGACATGTTTAAATTAATGTAATATGTTAATGTCAAGCTTCCAAACCTGACGATTTTGTCAGCCAGAACAGAGGAGTCAATCAAAGCCTTACTAGTTTTAATCGATTTCTATGCAAAGAAAAACATGCTAAATTCACAGCTCTTGTTTTGCTGAGACACTTGTAAATGCATAATTATGGAAAATGGACGTAAAAGCGAGAAATGGTGTGTTAGAGTTTACTCTGAATGTGAAATTAATCTTTCATCTTGAAAAGAAAACAACAAAATGTACGCTACATAATTAAAGAAATTAAGTGCTTCAAGTCTTTCTACATAAAACTTCACCAGTTAAAAAAAAAAAGCAACATCAACTTGGTAGAGCAGAAAAAATTTATGATGTGCTGTTGGAATGGTAACAACAAGTTCATTTGCAGAATTGAAATCGAAAGAGGAGAATACCTTATGTTAATGTCATTAATATCCGAGATAGACAGAAGGTAAACTACATCAGTTGAAGCCATATGTCAATTATTTGGTGTATTTAAAAACAGAGCACAAGGCTTTCCAATGCAGCGTTTTTCTGTTTTACACTGTTTCTGCTGATTAAAAAACCGTGGACATCTGCACTGCCATTCCACGCTTTCAAGGGCCAATATTTTTCATTTTCTTCCACGTACCGAGTTGTCTCGCGTAAACACTAAGAATTGAGCGTCATATTCTAAGTTTATTTACGAAGGAATACAGGACAAATTAATTTAAGGTTACTTCCCACCTAAGAGGCCGAAAAATTGTTTTTCTTCTATTTGACTAAACTGAATTCAAACATCTTAGCTGACGTATGTTCAAATAAAAGTTATTAAATCCGGAAGGTATCATAATCTCGTATCTTGGCGAATCCCTTGGGGAAATCTTCGCAGCAACCGCTCATCTTGGGGCTCGTTTTTCATGTTATTTGCACATTTTGTTTACATCGCGCATTTGACGGGAAGCTCTTTACCTATGGGAAAATCGGCTTTGCTTATGGATAAATCAAAAGCAGAAGAAATTCCTTGGTGAAAAAATTGGGGGAAAAAAAGCAGGCCTAATGAAAAGAGAAAGAGTACCATTCTGTTAAAAAAGGAAAAAAATCCTTAGTGAAAGCGACTGGTACTGGCGGAGCTCCAAGCTGGCGTCCAGATTCCGAACAAAGAAGTCGCCGTCAAACCAAAATTTGTGATACATAATGTTAAAAACGAGGTTTCCTTTTATTTATGCAAGTACCAGCCTTGATACAAAATAATTAGCGATCGCCTCAAGTCGTAATTTTGAAAGCTGTATGTCGATTCTTTGTCTTACTTCTCGGCACATTTTCCGGTTTTTTCATGTTTGCCGCCAGTTTTTCCTTTGCCTTTGGCAACTTTGCCCATTATTGTGTTATCTTCTTAAACGCTCTACAAAGGGATCGAGATAAAAAAAAAAAAAAACGACGTGTTTGCAATGGGTTGCTTTTCCCTGGAAATCGTGATTCATCGTCAGCGACGCCAGGAGGTCCCGTTGTCCTATTGGTTTGCCGTTTCAGGAGGCAAGATCATTAATCTCCTGGCGAGGCGCGAGTTGTTTACGAACGTATATTAGCTAAAATCTCGCATTTGATTTTGGGAGGAACACAACCACTTTAGGCAAATTTATAGGGTATTTAGATTTCACCGATTTCAGTCAAATTTCGCCGAAACATTCCAGGAATAATGGCTAACGAAAACGTGTCGGAAAAATTTTGATATTTGAAATATTTGTCCCGTGGCATCTATTTGCTCTACACGCCTCGCATATTTTTAGCTACTCCAACTTAGATGCCGATATCTGGACAACCAATCAGAATATCGAAAAGGCTTGGCACATGGTAGTTGATGGATGCCTTGTGAATAAGACTCTGCAGCCATTTTGCTCGTGCTGTGGCATCCGATACCCGATAAATAAAAAAAAGAGCCCTCAGTCGTTTCACACCTTACCGGCTCCTGACACTTCCTGACAGAAAAACCCGCTTAAATTGTATTTTCATCGTAAACTGCAGTTATTGAGCTTTTCTCCGGCGTATAGTTTGCTAGGACACCCTTGAAGGTGCGAAATAACCTTGATTCTGGAGAGGTTCAGATCAGAAAGTAAGAAAGTTATTTTCATCGCAGGATATCCGATTTTATTTTTAACTGAAACCATATCAAAAGCAAAATGAATTTCAATGAACTTCAATGATAACACACGATAACACGTTATCATGACACACATATTTTCAATTCACCGTAAGTTCTAGGCCACGTCTAGTCCAGATCGTAGTTGAGTTCCAGATGTATTACTTTTGGGTGATGCCCTCTTCTCAATTACTTCTATAATTTCGCGCACGGAAATGGATGGAAAGTGGAGAGAAGAAGTCTTTTTCACTTCCTTTTGTCGAAGAGGAACAATAGTTAACCCTTTAAACCCATTGAATGACGAGCATCTAATTTCTCCCTACAATATCAGCTCTGAATCAGACATTCAGGTCATGAGAATGAAGAAAATGATGCCCAACAGAAGAAGCGTGTGATCAGTAAACAAATTCTCCTAGTCAACACCTTAAGAAATGTATAAAGACCAGTATGGAGAATCCAAAAGGTTTTAACGGCCAAATTTACTGAAAATAGCTCCCAGCGGGATTTTGTGGTTGCGAAAGAATAGTCTATAGCAAATCTCCAACAACTACAATCTTGCGCCAACTTCATGCAATATGAAATTCCCTGAGGCTGCTTCAATAGATTTTCGGAATTCTTCCTTAGAGCGATGACTTAAAAATTTCAATCGAGTCCTTTCGTATCGTTTCTTTACTTAAAGAGATTTGTCTAACTGAAATTGCAACTAGCTGGTTGACTTAAGTTATTGATAATGTTCTTCATGCAAACAAGTAAAATTAGCGCTCAAGTAGTGAAAAGTCCATAATCCTTCGGAAGCACTACACACAGGCGGTGAATATTACTTCACCATGAGGAGAATATTAAAAAGTAGCCTGCAGAAACTTCAGTGATTACCGCGAACGTCAAACAACTGATCATTCAATTGACACACACAGCACAGACAACAACAGCTTTTATATTTCAAAATGTCTTTATTTGATCAAAGAAAGTTTTCGACTCAAACACGAAATTTCACGGTTAATATTCGATCCCCTTAAGAACTTTACCGCAGATACAAAATAAGACTGAGAAAATCACCGAGCTCGTTGTCGTCGGCAAAGAGGACGACACTTGATGACGAGAAACCCACCCAAAAAAAACAAAAACAAAAAGATCGAAAACGTGTTTACAACTGCAACAAAGAGTTCACCAAAATTCATAAATGCTTCGTCGCGTAATTTGCTCCTCAGTAGGCATCAATTGGGACAAGAGTGCCTCAGAACTGTTCATAATCAGATATACCTATATTGAACCCATGGAACCCCATGAAATAATATGTATATATAAATTAACTATGTAAATCAAAACGTTATGAGTGAAAAAACAAGGCGAGAACCTCAAGGCTGATTTTTCTCCTAGTTAAGACCTCTGCTCTTTTTCCACAACTTCCACAGGGAGGATCTTCCTTGCTTCAAGATCTGCTTCATTTTGCGTTTTTTGCGCTCGGACAGGAGGCGCGAGAAAAAACGGGGCTCTTCTTCTTTTTTTCCGACACCGCCATCGGCGGCATTGCTTTCGCTGAACTCGCCGGTGATCGGAGCTTCGCTTGGCTCACCGGTGAACGGAATTTCTGTCGGCTCAGGCTCCTCGGGTTGCAGTTGTCGTACTTTTACATTCAGAATTTCTGCCAGAGACCTAAGGAGAAAACAAAAAAGATCTGGTTACAGTATGTTGTTGCCATATTTAGTTATTTAACAGCGAGTACCAAGGTGGGTCATGAAACCTCATCCGAGGGTTTGAAATATAAATCACACGTTATTTGTGTTTATTTTTGAATACAAAGTTCCATGAAAACGTATCCTTCTCATATCCCCTATATACTGTTTGCAAAATGAGCGAATACTTCAGTTATCTCTCTTACTTTATGACATCCTTGACAGTCGTTTTTATGTCTTTCAATTGTTTCCAAGGTTTCTCGGGAAGGCTGGAGACCAGTCTTTCTTCAAGATCAGTAATTTCCGATTTGGCTTGTTCGAGTTGTTCAGTGGTCATTTGAGTGAACTTCACCCATTGCTGTAAAGAAAAATACTCCGTAATTACACACCTATGTAACTCCGGGACATATTTATTTATACATATCTTTCTCATGAGACATGCACCAGACCTTGGACCAATGCAGCCTTATGCAAAACTGACAACAAATTATCGCTTTTCCGGTGCTTTATACATTCTCCATACTGGTCTCTATACATTTCGCAAGGTGTCGAAAAGGAGAATATGTTTGACAATCAAGAACTATTTAAGTCGGCGATCATTTCCTACATTCTCAAGACCTTCACATTTGATTCAAGGGTAACACGATGGGGAGAAATAAGAGGTCAAAAATCTCAGGGATTAAAGGTTTCATGCAGTATGGTCGTTTCTATATTGAGTTTTTCAGGCTCCTCGTGATATTTTTCATTTCTAATTGTTCTTTGTGATCTCTTTGGTGTTGGTTCTATAGCTAACGTATTCCATCCAAACGGGTTCTTTTGCACTAGAACTTTTTTTTAGTAAATGTCTAAGAAGCAAATTTTATACCCAAAAGAAGAGTTAAAACAACTCTAATATAGAAACAACAAAGGGTTACACTGACCTCCTCTGCCTTTTCACGCAATTTGTCTTTGTTCTCCCTCCAGATTTTCCTGAATTTTTCTTGGCCCTCGCCAGCTTGCTTGTTTATCTCGCCCCAGTATTCTTTCATTTCTTGTTTCTTCTGACGGAAGGCTTGCAGCAGCTGCTCTTTGTTTGTGCCAGCGTTCTGTTTCATTTCATTCCAGATTTTCTTTTTCATATCTCTCAACTTCTCCATGGCTTGTTCTCCATTCTCAAATAATTTTTTCTGGTTCTCGACCACCATTTCCTCTACGTTTCCTTTCATTTCCTCGGCACGTTGGCTTGCCTGTTCTCTCAGTTCTCTTAACTTCTCCATGGCTTGTTCTCCATTCTCAAACAACTTTTTCTTATTTTCCTCCACCATTTCCTCCACGTTTCCTCTCATTTCCTCGGCCTGTTGGCTTGCCTGTTCTTTCAGTTCTCTCAACTTCTCCATGGCTTGTTCTCCATTCTCGAGAAATTTTTTCTTATTTTCCTCCACCATTTCTTCCACGTTTCCCTTCATTTCCTCGGCACGTTGGCTTGCCTGTTCTTTCAGTTCTTCGAACTTCTCCTTGGCTTGTTCTCCTGTTTCTTGCAGTGTTTGTTTCATCTCCTCAGCACGGTTGGTGGCCTGTTCTCCAAGTTCTCTCAGCTTCGCAGCAGCTTGTTCTCCTGTTTCCTGGAGAGATTTCTTCTTCTCTTCCAAAGTTTCTTCAACGCTTCCTTTTAGTTTCTGGGCACGTTGGGCTACCTGATCTTTCAGTTCCCTCAACTTCTCCGCCGCTTCCATTCCAGATCCTTCCACAGTTTCTTGCACTTCCCCAGCGCGCCTGCTGATCTCTTCTTTCATCTGCCTCAACTTTTCCACCGCTTGTTCTCCCGATTCTAGCAATGAGTTCTTTTTCTCTTCAGTGCGTCTGCCAACCTCCTGAAAAACTTCCTGTCCAATTTCTTTGGCTTTTTCAAAAGCTTCGCCATACTCGAAAGAGGGGAGCGAGAATCCGAAAACTTTCGGAGATAAAATATTAAATGCGACGATAAGTGTCACCACAGTTATAAGAAACCGACGTTAAGTTTAACAATTCTTAATACAGGAGCATAGATAACCTAAAGCGAGGGACAAGCAGAGAGCAACGCGCGTGTGTCTCGCGCGAAAAATGACTGATACATGTCTCATCAAGTGCTATGAAAGAATTTGACGCTGGCAAAACGTTTCCATGCAAGCGCATGTTGGTCTGCCCACGCGCCATATCTTTTTTATCTTATAGCGGTCAAAAAAGTCATGCGAGGAAAAATAAAATGAGCGAGGCTGCACAAGGTCTGTGATGCAGCAATAACTATATGTTGAAAATAGTCATTCGACCAAAAGAGTTCTTCTTACAGCATGACAGTAATAAATTACAGGTTCAAGAACGCGTCAATAATATTTTTTGACTCATGCAGATCGGAATCTATTTCGAATCTGTAACCTACGAAATAATTAGAAGCTCTCTATTCAACTAAAAATTGATCGCGAAATATCTATTTTAAATGATCAATTAGGACGTAAAAGAAAGTAAACCAGGCTCTTTCTATACATGCAAAGTTTTAGTTATTTTCCTAGAGTAAAGTTGCTTTACGGAGCATTGAAATTTTTGCCTGTGCAAGCTTGAACTTCGTCCCTCGTTCTCTGCGGGGGTTGGTCTTATCTAAGTCCGGACTTTGGCCATTCCGTCATTGCTTTCAGAGTAGTGACAGATTTTTCTTCTGCCCACGATTACGCGCAAATTCAGAAAAATTGTGAAATTTCTTGAAATATAAGTGACACAAGAAAGCTCTTGAGAGCTTTAGATTGCAATTTTTTGCTATTACGCATGAGAGACAAAGAGAGGAAGCATCGATGTGAAAACACAACAGCACGGAGTACGAAAACAGCCATATTTAAGCTTTTGAGCTGAGCTTTATTTCGTAACATAATCTCTAATATGCTGTATATCTTTCCTCTTTGATTGGCTCCAAAAAAAAAACCCAAAAGAGACTTCCTAACGGCTGTTGAGTCGCTTTAATTTTTTGCAAACTAATCCTTTTCACATGCTTTGAGAAGGCGTATCATGTAACACACTTCATAGAGATCTATGGCTAAAGTCCGAAAATCTTAACATAGAATGCAAACAATATTAGTTGTCATCAGAAGCTTATTATTGTCCAATAAAACGTAACCTAATCAGCAATATTTATCTAAGAGCTAAAGGATGTTAAAATCTTGGCTTTTAACCAAGAGTAACGTTTGGAAAAATCGAATTTCCGGCCAAGTTGTGGGAATTCTGTCTCCTTTGCTGCTTACGGTGCAAATTTTTTAGCTCAGTAGGCAAAAGCAATTCCATAAGCCTTTTGGGGTAATGTAGGCTAGGATTATTAACATTCTAACTGTTTTCCGTAGTGCTATCGAGTTTCAAACTACACATAATGTAGCCAAGACCAATTTATGAATGTGATGATATTCTCAGTAGAATGACGTTGGCGATAACGAGGGAGGAGAAAAACAACACATCTCGTGAGGACCTGAGCTCCTCTTAGCGAATAACCGACTTTCAGCAATCGAACCCCATGATTGGACCGCGTTCAGGAATTTTTGATTGTCTTACTCGCGAGTGCCTAAACAACGAATTGCAGTGATATGGGAAAGAAAGACTAAACATAGACTGTCAGGTCATAAGATCTCGTTTATAAACCCAAACAATAATTCTCAGAATATGAGCTTCTGAGAGATTATCTCCTAGCGTGCCATTTCCTGACATTTCGACGCTAAATTCATGTGACATGATTTCAAGAAAATAAAATACTAGTTTTCTCGGAATAATCTGGGAATATGTCTGAGTAAGCTTAAAAGTCGATCAAATGTCTGAAGTGATTTCGACAAATTCCTTGTATCATTTTACAGCTTGAGTTTCCGATCCTCGTATGTCATACGCACGACGACAAAGCGAAAGGTCATGTAACATTCCTCTGATGAAATCGTTCTAACAGCAGAGGAAATTGAGGGAAGCTATAACTGGAAAGGTTTACTAAACTTGAGATTTAGCGATTTCGTGGCAGCCGATAGCAATCACTGAATCAATATCGCAAACACTGAAATCCTCAATTGACATCGACAAATTACGAAACAATTGCAAGGTTAGAAGGTTCGAATTTTGCTTATTACAGATTCTTTCTACGCGCGAAAATTAAAAATACTCATTCAAAGAAAATATCCACTAGTGTAGAGTGTGAATTGTGTGAATTCTTTCAGCGACGCCCATGCCACATCCTACTTCGACGTTTGCAATGTTCACGTTGCGCATCTTAGGGAAATTTCGTCAGCACGTTTAAGAGCTTTTTGTATAGGAAAATGGGAAAAACATAAGCTTGTTCTTACAGTCCCGACCAATTTTCGGGACAAAATCGGCCGTTTTCTCCCTGAAGTGTAAGAAAACGGGTCTGACATTAAGATTCAATTGATGACGGTCAACGATTTCCCATGTAGTGTCAAGAGGGTGAGCAGCACAGCCTTACTTTTTTGCTCCTTACGAAAGAAGAGGCAGACTAAAAGAATTACTTACTTTGTGGTGCAGCCACACAGACTAGAAGAACTGCTACGGCTATCTTCATCTTGAAATCGAGCTGTGAAAAGCCTCAGGCGTCTACTCTCAACGAAGGTAATAAACTAAACTGCAGTTGAGTGAGGAAAAACTGGACTTTAACCGTGTTCGATTGAAATACGAGAAGGCATTGAAAGATACGATTGCATTGGACATCTGAATGTTTATCGGAAACGCGTCACTAATTGACTGTGAGGTGTCATGTATCTTCACTTCAGATCAGTCTGGGGGAGAGAGCGATTCTTAATTAAGTGGAGCAAACGGCGCGCTTAGAGTGATGAACGGAACAAATAAAGAGGTTGCAATAGCTAAAAAGCGTTCAAATGTCTTTCAGGTTCTCCTAAGCAAACGAAACTGAGTGCTTTGTCATGTGCAGCCATGCAAGGGGGAGTGTCTCAAGGGGCATGTCACCCCCCTCTTTCTTGAAAAAACGTGATCATTTCTTGTTACGAGGTAAAAAGGCATTCGAGGAGGACACCTACCGAGCGAAACACTCTACCTCAGCCTCGGAGGCTAAAACTGTGTTCAGTGTTTTTAAAATGTGAGAACGGTTCAGTTAAGTCTCTGTTTGAGCTTTCTTGAGGAATCTTGTTTACTCTGCTTCAGTTAGAATACTGTAATTTCTGCATAAAGTCCAGGATATTCTCACACCATTACAAAACCCCCTGAGAGTTATTACTGGGCGAATATGGTTAAGTCAGTACTTTTGATCCACGTGCCACTAACTACTAAGAGTCTAATTGACGGATACGGATGACACTCAACGCTTTGGGCCCGAGAAGGTGATAGACTCGAAAATTAAACTTATGACTAGGTTATTGTTGTAGTGCTCAGTCATTTCCTCTGAAATAGAATCTGTTTTTGTCCACGTTCGCCTTCAGGTTCTTTGCCTTTGCCTTTGCCTTTTCAATTCGAAATGTAATTTGAAATGAAAACGGGTTACAAACTCGCCATATGTTTATTTGCTTACGTTTAAGATCACTCGCAGCAGAAGATCTTGTTTACACGAAAAAATTCCTGTTATTACGTCTACCCTACCAAGAGGCTCTCAACAGCTCTGCGGTTGTGCGGCACCTGGAACGAACCGGCGTGAAAAAAGTTAAGACCGATTCAAGAAAAAAAGTGAAAAAAAATGTTATTATGAACTTACTTAGCCCTACATACGCGCGGGCGCTATTTATCGCAAGCGAGCTCCCGCCACAAAGAAAACGTCGGCGTTTTCTAATGAGCGCGCGCCTTTAATTTCATGAGAGGACGGAAAAAAATGATGATGCACATTTTAGAACCGAGAGTCTCTGCGGAAGCTGCGGTATTTCTAGGAATATTGACGGAGCGGAAGGAATACAAGAATAAACTCTAATGAAAGAGGGCATCAATTTTTTTGAGGTGAAAATGTGGTGCATATAGAAAAGATCCTAAGTGTCCGACGATGAGGCCGTCAAAAGAAATGAGTCCCTCGTGCTTTATGGCAATTATTGTTCAATGGCAGACAGAGTCTTTCCATCTTTTGCGTGAGGTGCGCGGGAATCGCGTAGTGTCAGAAGGGTCTTCGCGTGACCCTTGCCTCACTCACACTCCGGATTCAACTGATCTGCTGAAAAAATTGGAACGGCTCCTTCGTAGGCTAGACAAAACAAGGCACTTCATATCGTTTCTTCTCCTAGTTCTTCGAGTCGAACTACCATCACAGAGAAAATATCCAACAACAAAAATCAACATGGGAAACTGGCAATATTACATCATGCGCAACTTTGTTCCCGGACTTTGAACCCACGAGTAGATTAGTAGTAATCTTTGTTTTAAGACTTCCGTGTATCAGTTTTGTCGGCAAACATTTTATAACCGTCGGAATTTTAATCTGCAATCTGGGGTGCTATTTACGTCTACAACCGGCAAAGGAAAGAAAAATTGGGCGAACTGGAGCACAAGTTACGTAATACTTAACGCCGAGTAAATTCAGGCGACCACCTACGTGTAGGCCATCGATCGGTACTCATTTGTATTCATAGGCTGTACAGCGCTAAATACAAATAAATATTCATAGGGTATGTGCAGCGCTAAATACAAAAGCTGTTCTTGATCTGACACTGGAAACAGACTCTATAATTTCGCGGTGCAACTTATTGGCTAAGGTTTATACACTCTTAAATACCATGATCCGAATTTTTTTTTTCCAATCATGTGCAACCTTAAAGATGTTACACACAGATGTATTTATTATCGAGTGATGGGCCCTGGTATCAAATATGGCCTGAGTTCCTTTATTACTGTTTGAAAAAGGTTCACGTTCTCAAGAGGCAAGTTATACAACTTCGCCTAAAGTTTCCGAGAATATCAAATCAGGCGTGTTTTTTTTTAAAATTGTTTTTCAAGTTCTTAAAGCGTCAAGCAATGTAGACGGGCCCAGCGGATCACGCGCGGTGGTAGATATCTTTTGCGTGCTGAAAAGGGGAACAGTTAGGGGTTAAAAAAGCAGCGTATTAAGTTATCGTGTAAGGAATCTTCCTTCTGCACGAGAGACGTCTGCACGCGACAAACGCAAACAAACGATTGAGAGCAAATCTTGTTGACGTATGGCTGGCTGCCACTCCCAATCCTATGAATGACAGGGTCAAAAAAGGAGTACAAGAAGTCACTATCCATATTTTTAACAGGCCTGTTAAACGTTAAGCAAACACAAGTCGCGCTAGCTTCCCAAAATGATAAAACTGGCCCAATGTCACATAGGGATTACCAGTTGCATGACGAGGGACGGGGGGGGGGGAATGCCTACGGAAAAAGGAATGCCGAGGGAAAAGGGCGAGAGAACAGCGAATCTGCGAACACCTTAAAATTAACTGAACCGTTTACAGTTTTCATCGAGTTATGAGAAGGGGATGGAACTCAACGTTGATAGCTTGCGAGCGGGCCAGCATTGTTAGCTTTGCAGGACGAGCATTTCTCCGCCTGCGGGAAGATTTAAGACGAGTCGGGGAGAGGTTTCCAGGGAATCTGACATTTTAAGAGTTAGATCCTTTTAAGACCTTTTGCTGATTCGCGTAGCTCAAGACCTTATAATTTCCAGTAGGCGAGGAAAAGGTTCCCTTCGAAGCGCTGATGATGAGGGCCTGCTTACAAGTTACAGAGTTGGGGGAGATGGAAGCTCGGATTCCTATCCCTCTCTGTCCATGGCACAGTTACGAGGTCGCCAATGGTCAAAAATGAGTGCTTTTTTAGCGACGATTCAATGTGATGTTTTGTCACCGATGAGTCCCTTGACTGGGGCGAAATAGCAAATGTCGAACTAGAAAAATACAAGGCATATTCAGGGGTGGATGCAGGAATTTTTTGATAAGGAAGGGGGGGTCTATCAAGTTTTTTTTCTTTTTTTTAATACTAAATGAGATGGGGAATATTTTCAGTCATATAAATTCCTGGGCAGCAGTAAAGCAGTAAAATGAGATCCTGTCGTTGCAAGAATTTTGGTCTCAGACAAGTAATAAAAAACATTTTCCAAGTGGTGGCCATATGAGAGGCCGGTGTTTTATTCCTCAATTACTTCACTCTTGATTCACAAACATTACATGGTAGAACGTCAAATTATACTGAATTTAAAGGTTGTTTTTTTTTTTGGACCTGTTATGTTGACAATAATGAGTAATGGACCTTTCTAATCAAGTTTTACCGATTTCACTTATATACACAATATGTTATCAGGAGTTAAACAGTCTTATAACTGTATCTACCTAAAAACCAAATATAAATATTTCTATCACTATCTCAAAACACATCTACATCTCTTCTAGGAAAACAAATAACTTAACTTTAACATTTCTCCATCTATTTCCCAACATACGTGTCACTAGCCAGACTAAAACAAAACAGGACCAAATTCTTGGTAAATTAAGTATAGGATGTTAACAAAACGTCATAACTTTTAACTAGTAGCATTAATAATAGTAAGACTTGGAATATATGTTCTCATAAGTTCGTCTTTTTAGTAGCTGAAACTAGTATACAACCCTTACACTCTCAAGAAAGATTGTAGAGGGTTAATATAACGAAAAAATTAAAAAGAAAAGCAGAAAAAACAATATGCTTTAATATAAAAGCTTGCATATTTGGTTTCCTCCATTAGCCTCAAAGGACGGCATAATAAACAGAATACTGAAAGAGCTGTTCAGTACCTCTCCTTGCAAAAAAATAGAAAATAAACCCAACGAAAACAAAATAAAAATAGAAATAAATTAATGAGAACAATAATTGTCCAGATTTAAACTGTGGAAGTGAAGGGTTGCATAAAACAAGTAACATCTTTAGTAAACAGATGCAAACATTACTATGAACTAATTAACATTAGGCAAAATAGCGAGGTACTAACTGCACACAAGTTCTAAGAGCTGATCATTATTTCTCATGAGATAAAATGATTTAAAACTGTTGAGGTCACACTAAGCTATTATAGCAACCACAGTTACAAAATGTCAGGTAACACCGTCAGAAGGCCATTACTTTGCTTGGCAGCATGGCTGGTGTCAAAAGGGGAAGATGAGAGGGTTTTGTCTTCTTTCCATTACATGGTAGCATAGGTTTTCAATAATTTTTTTTACCATAAGCGGCTTTGCAATAGGTGGTAATGTCCTGGATTAATAAACGTTCTTCCCCCAATTGGTATGATGACTATTGGTTAGTTTACCTGAAACACAAATCCTTTCACCAGCAGTCAGTTGGGCAGTCGTGCGATGCTTTATCCTTGTAAATAAGTCTTAGTGATACACACAAAGACATGGTAACAATGATGATAACGATGTTGTAAGGAATACATCATGCGACAGCTCCAACAACTGCGGTTAAAAGAACTGTTGCTTTAAGTGGCATTGTTGAAAATAAGTCAGAGGATACTCTGAAGAGTATATTAAGTTACCTAAAAATTAAGATTGAATTCTATTTAAATCAAAGCAAAACAATTCAAGTCCATGAAATTTCACTCTAGGGTTTGCTACAATTGCAAGATGATATGCTAGAGAAAGCAGAGACTGCCCTCTTCTATTTAAAAGAAAAATGTATCCATTTTGTATTATATTAAAAACACCCACACTGACAGAATAGGAAATGTGTTGTTTCCTGTATTTATGGTTATAGATATATCCTATATTTTTTCTAGTAACAATAGGAATGTAGGCAAGATCATGAGAGTCATTTTTTGAACTGTGATGCTAGTACAGAAAGTTGGCAAAATAAAGATGTGATCGCCATGCAGCAGTACTGATGGAAGAAACCAATTAGAGCCTAACTTGGAAGGCATTCTCTAAAAGCTATGAAACATTTCCAAACCTTTTATCTCATAAAAAGCTCAGTTTAGGACTTAAGCTTTCTACAGAATTGTTAGATAACACAATATATGTGGATTCCCTACATAAACCCCTCTGGAGGCTTCCTATGAACAATTTTCAGCCCCAAGGACTGTTCACAGCCTTTCCAGTGCTGCTGACCAGATTTACTTTGCAGGAACAATTTTTTCTATTTTTTATTTTAAGAGGACTAAAATTTCTGGTAGGAAGTAATTTTTGCAACTTTTTACTTCAGCAGAAGAACATTGGAAAGAAAGCTTAAAACATACACAAATTTTCTAACTTGTATAGCTCCTATAGATAGGAGCTAAATTGCTGATAATTTGTAGACAGATATTTTGAATATTTGGTATTTTCCTGAATTTTTTCTTAGGTCATTTGATTAAGCTATGTGATAACAGAATGCAATCAAGTTTGCTTCCCTTGTAGTCCGGTATTAACAAAAGAAAGAAAAGCTGTGAACAATCAAATGGACTAGAAGAAAATGTTACCTACAAAGTTATGGATTTTGAGAGAACCATTTTTTTTTTCAGTAAATGAGGAAACTTTGAGTCACACCTCAGCCTGCTCCTTAGAATACAGATATGGTATCAAGCAAAATTAATTTTGGTCGAACAAATCTAGAGTTTGCCTCAATCTGTTGTAAGTTTAACACTTGCTCTACAAGTCTACAATCCCTGCAGAGCTAGTTTCAGATCTAAAAAACATTTAGGCTTTATTTGCCAACACTCCATAAGTTGATTGATATGTGACAAACAACAAGAAGTACTTAGGATGTTACATTACTGGGCCAGGTATGTTTTACACACCTCCTAATACTGATTTATAATTTATTTCATCTGCATGGTATCCATGCTACTAGCTAACGCATGCTATTGAACGCTAGTATGGTGTACTACAATCCTTAATATATAATGTATGCTTCTGCTCCATTTGGATTTATTGTCTCCAGACATATGAGAAAAAGGTACTGATTACCCTCAAAATAATAATTTACAGTAACTATAAAATTAATAAATTAACCTCACATTTCTATAACTCAGCATGATTTTTTCAAATATCTACAAAGTCTTCACATATTCTAATCTGGCGCAACTAAATTATTAGTGTCTCTACAGAGCAGTATCTAATTTAGTGTTTTAAACCTGGACAGTGACTAGGAGGTTGCATAGTGAGAATCTGCAAGCATTTAAAACCCAAATTTTTTTGAAAACTCATTCTTGACAGTGTAATGCTTTGGGCTGTGAAGCTATAAATAACTCCTTTGCAAGACTGGTTTTCTGAGTTTGTGCAGAAGTTCATCACTCATTGACCACTTGTGGTCAATTTGTCAGTTGGTTGGCTCGTCAGATGCCAGGAACAAGAATATATTCTAGGGCCATGGTGGTATCATTGATGATCTAGGCCCAGTTGTATAAAGGGTGGATAACATTATCCAACGGATAAATTGCTATCCAGTAGATAAGTAATAGCTAAACTTATAGCGTTATCTACTGGGTAGAGTTTTATCCAGTGGATAGTGCTATCCAATCTTCGAACAACTGGGGCCTGGACTATTAGAGGTGAGATTTACTGCATTTGTCATGTAAATAATTATGTAAATGCACCTGCCTCTCTTGCCACATTTGGCATCCTGCCCTATCAAATGTCAACACTAAATTTGAAACTGCTCCAAGTTTTACATTATAACTATTAATATTAGTATAAAAAAAAATAGTTTTGAGTCATTCAGCGACATTACTATACACAATTTATCAGGACTAACAATTTGTAACAATTATACTGATGTACAAAATGATTAAAAACATCAGTTCACCATCTAAACATGCTCTGTACACTAAATGAAGGAAAAGTGCAGAAATCTCATGATTTCAGTTATCTTGAACTTTGCCTATTTCCCCCAATGAGCACTCAAAACTAAAACCAAAATATTTTAGTATTCTCTACCAATTTTTTCAAAAGTATCTGGAGACTAAGCTTGTATTTCTGGGTACTACTGGTTCATGCAAATAAATCACATTTACCAGCTCTCAGGTATGTCTTAGCTGTTTTCCAACTGCCTGTTATAATTACTTTGCAAATGGTAGCTATAGTTATTCAGGGCTCCAAGCTGAACTTGTTTTGGCACAGGCATCCCAAGCGTGGGTCTCGAGAAAATGCAAAAGATTAATTCATGAAAGCCTCATGTGTTGTGTAATGTAGTATTAAGTTATGCAAGGAACTGTTGAGAATTTATACCTGTTATAAAAAATAGTATGGGGAGAGAAACAATTTACAATGCTGACTATTTTGAAGTATAAACATTTTACACAAAAGATTGAGAGAACTAACTTACTCCTTGTCTTTCCATTGTGGTTTCTGGTGTTCTTTGCTGTTTTCAACTTGCTTTGCCATCCCTGTTATTTGTCTTATAACAAGAATTCTCAACAGTTCCTTACATAACTTAGCTGTGTGATGCTTTCATGAATTGACTATTTTCCTTTTTCTAGAGACAAGAGCTTGGGACACTTGTGGTTTTGGAAGTGGCTATTTGGTGAATTTAAATCCTAGATTGATCACCAAAAGTAAGCAGTTAATCAACAAAAATGGGAAAAAAGCCAGAAAAATTATTGCATATCTCAAGGTTTTGGCTTCACACACAGATCACCAAGGAAAACTGGGCAAGTTTTTACAAGAGAAAACTACAGGACATTCATAATATCTTATGCAATTTCTTATCTCAGTAAAACTTAAGGCCTAAAAAAAAATTCAATTTCAGTTGCTCTTGTGACCAATAAAGTTGCAGCTTGGAGCCATGTAGTAAATCACATTTTCTGGGAACCCTGGCTACTGCAAAAATGTTTCAAGAACTGGAAGCCACATGCACATGAACCTGAACTTATGGTTTGTGTATATGCTTATTCTCCAGGGGTCAGCATCTGATATGTTACTACTACATGTGCTTAGGTTTTTTAAGGAGAGTACTAATGGAGTGGGGGAGTCATCAGTGAGAGATATGAAAAATCCCTTTATCAAAAATTACAGAATCCAAAATGTTGCTAGAAAACTGACAGCTTTCACAGGTTTTTCAATAAAAGTTATTCCCCTAATGAGGAATTAAGAGTTTCTTTTTTCACAAGAAGAAAAGGCCAATAAGAGACAAAGTACATGAAACTTTAATGATGAAATGCAGGTGTGTCAATTTATCGCATTGCACCCCTCAGGGGCTACAGGTGCCAAATCTAATGCATAAGTTTATGTCTTGCAAACTAGCCAAGAAGCTTACACTGCTTCCTTAGGTTTGCTGTGAGAGACACAATTCACATGTGTTTATCTTAGAGTGGTGTATGTTACAGGAGGCTTGGCCTCAGTGTTGTCTGATTCAAATCTTAACCAATGCATCACAAGCCAATTGGTTGCTATGCCAGTAACAAGTTAACTCTGAGGTTCTATTTCAATTCATGTTGCTGTCTATCAATTTTGTAACAGATATCAAAATGCAGAAGCAAACAAAACACATCAAATTTCTCCTTCTGAACCTTACATAACTTAAAAAATAGATTCCATTTCACCATATGTCCCATTCAGCCATAGATCACAGATGATGTCGAAATGTGGTAAGAACAAAAAGGTGATACGCCAGGCACAGCCAAGTGTGTCATTGATGTTATCACCACATTTTGACGTCTTCTTTGATCTACTACTGTACAAACCCACAGGAACATAGAAGCAGTTTGTTTTATGTGATAAAAAGAAAGATGTTGTTCATGGTAATGTCATCTATGATTCTGTCCAATAGATCATTTAAGCATTAGAACCAATCAAAATGCAAGTATAATTCAGCTTATTGCATACATTGCAAATGTTTCCATATTTAAAAGCAGCCTGATAGAAAAATATTCATTTCAAACAATACAACTGAAACTCCAGATAAAGCATGTCACTGAAAAGCACGGGAAGAAATTAGAGTTAAGAGTCTGTGAAACCCCTCTTGGTTATAACCCCATTAATACTCTCCTCAAAAGGTCCATAATATTAACAGCTGACCATCATTCTCAATCACAGCACCCACACCCTACATACCCATCTCTCTTGTTCTGTAAGACAATTCATCCAATGTGCATGGCACATAGGCTAAACTACACCAGTGGAATATTTATATAGAATTATTCATCTTGCTTACAAAAAGCCCTACATGGTAATTTCATTACCATAACTCATGTGGACAAACCTGAAAGAACAGTGGGCATGCAAGCTTTTCAACATAAGGAACTATTTTCCTGGGCACGAAAGCTACTATGATATGCATTTTGTTTCCTGTCATTGTCCTGTTTACATTAAATTTTGCCAAAAATTTGAAGCGTTGATGTTTTTCAGAGTTCATCTTTCACTGGTTGAAGAAAAGTAAATTGTTACATGTTACAGGTCCTCACTCAACCAAAACACATGCACAGCAGCTGCTGAATAGGACAGAAAAGTTTTGAGCTTTGTTAAATGTTACATGACTTTTACAAGGACATGTATCTTCCTCATCTTTTCTTACACATGTTCACTTTTCATCACCCGTCCCTTAGATGAATGACTTCAGAAAATGCTTGCATGCTCACTGTCATTCCAGACTGTAGTATGTCTATCATGAGCTATATGAAACTGCAATAATTTAATATTTGTTGACAAGAACAATTATCATAACAATATCTGCATTCAAGGCTGTAATCTAAACTTTTGTTTGCACAAGTTTGATTGATTTCTCTTGCTGGAAACTATTAGAAAAGAGTAAATAGTTCTGTGATTCTTTGTGTATAGTAATCAATTTCATTTTTACATTTGTGTTTGACTCTCTGTAGCCAACAGTAATGAGTGACTTAAACTGTAAGGAATGTTTCTTCCACAAAACTCTTTTGACAATTACTACAAATTTGACTCCTTCCCACTGTGTAGCCTATTGCACAAGTAACTGAAGAGGAAACTTCACACACTGTGTAATGCAAAAACAACAGCAATAGTGTCTAAGTCTTAAAGTCAACAAAGTCCTAGCTTTTGCTGTTATTGTCTCACAACACAGTGTGTGTAACCAACTCTCAAGTCACCTGCATGAATGTTATTATTGCTGCTAGTACAATGGCTTGGTCTTTAGAAATAAGTCAATTATACCAGATAGATCCTCAAGAAGTTGACCATCAAAAGTTTAGTTATCAATATTACATATGATTAAAGGTGATGAAAGAGAGGTTTGTGACCAATTACGGCAGATCACTTTTAAACTGTTCTGGTTGTTCAAAGATCTTTCTGATTAGTGGGTTCGGAATGGACGTTTCCAAATCAAATAGTAGTTAAAAGATTTTAAGTGAACAGAGTTCTTGTATATGAATGCAAAATGTGTATGCAGATCACAGCCTTGTAATTATCACATGTTTTTTTGCTTGTCAGCATTGAAAATACATAAGGAAACTACAGCTCTTAGTTTTATTTGATCTATCCCAGAAAGTCATGTGTTATAGAGGAAACTGGTACTTCTCGCATGTGACATACCTGAGACATACCTGTACCAAATGGGTGTGCACTTTTGAAGTTTCCACCAAATGGAGGATCCATTTTTAAAGCAGGACTGAAAGTAGGTTGTTTCTGATGATACAACATGGACTGCGAAGAGACCTTGGTGGTAAAAGTAGGCATAACCACAGCACCTCGGGCAACTGCCTTTGGCTTTTTTGACATGGACTTCCTCTCAGGTTTAGGATCATGGGTCTTCTTGTGTGATCGCAGTTGGCTGGCCTGTGTGAATGTCTTGTCACAGTGGCTACACTTGTAAGGTTTCTCTCCAGTGTGGAGGCGCACATGCTGGTTTAACTGGCTAGCTTGCTTAAAAGAACGATTGCACTGGGAGCAGTGATAAGGCTTCTCTCCTGTGTGGAGCCGCATGTGCTGTTTAAGCTGACAAGCTTGCTTGAAGGATTTGCGGCACACCTCACAGGGGAATGGCCTCTCATCTGTATGTGTTCGCAGGTGTTGATTCAGATGGCAAGGCTGTTTAAATCCTTTCTGACACTGAGGACATTTGTAGGGGCGATGCTCAGCATGGTTAAGCAGATGTTTCTCCAGTTCCTCCTCAGTCTGGTACACCCTTTCACACATTCGGCAATCGTATGCTCTAACATTGGCAACTGAAATGATATCACAAACATGGTCACCAATAGTCAAAGTTGGTGGTGTTTACCCTACATGTCAATGCTGTGAACATGTCTGTCAGTTCCCTGGATAGTTTGGTGAGCAGAGCCACACATTCAACACATAATCACAGTTTAAAGTGTAAATTAGCCACCTTTTAGAGTTTTAAAGCTGACGTTTTAAAGCTGACATTTCAAGGGTTAGCCCTTCAGTCAGAGCTAATGATGAAGGGCTAACGCTCGAAATGTCAGCTTTGAAACTCTTAATGGTGGCTGATTTATGTTACCAACTCAGTTGATAATACCAAATTACTATGCCCAATATTGCTGGAAATCATGTGTGGGAGAGTATCAAATTTCTCCTTAACCTCCCTGGAAGGGTGTTTTGCTTTGCAACATGCCATGGTTGAAGAGCAAACATTATTCAACTCAGCAACCTTGCATGGATATTACAATTTAACCCTTATATTTTCAAACCACCTGCGTAAAAGGTGAGAGCGAGTATTTGATCAATGGGGTCTAAACTGTCTATGGGGGAGGGGAGGACAGAAGTTTTGAAAGTTCTTGTGTATAAATTCTAACTATGTTCTTGCCATAGGTAAAAGCAAAGCAACAAAAGCAGAATGATATTCTTATCAAAAGATTAACTGTTACTTGTAAAAAAAAAACATTAAAAAAAAATGAATGGCGAGTAAGTGGCACTAAACATTTTGGACTGCAGTACACTGTGTCTAGATTTCTCACATACTGACAGATGTGGTTCAAGTTTTCAGGGGGTAAAAATATACAGAGAATGACCAGAAGGGAAATGAAAATTGCTTTAAGTAGTGTGAGGTTCAAGTTATGGAGGGTTTGAGTTAGTTAGGGTAAAGTTGCAGTAAATGTACGATGGAAAACCAAGGGAAATCAATTTTGGTTCAAGTTAGAGCTGGGTTCAAGTTGAAGTGCCCATGACATGAATTTTTTTTGTGTAAATATTTAGCTCATCATATTTACAAACCAATTCCGCAAGAAGAAAAATTCCAAAAAACTTAAAACCTGTTTTTTTTGGTATGGTGAAGGTTCCCTTAGTGTCCTAGCAGATTTGGACCCCCCACTAGCAGATATGGACCACCCCCATTTAAATCCGCTAGGGGATATGGACCCCCCCAATCCAAATCCGCAAGTGGGTTTGGACCCCCTTCGGCGGATTTAGACCCCTCAACAAAACTAAGTGAAAACATCATCCTTAATGTTCTATTAGAAATAGACAATACTTTGAGTTCCAGTGTGAACTAAAGTATGTTTTTAATTCATGTGCATCGCCAATGCATACGCACTGGTGGCTGGAAATGACTTGTCGCATGTTTCTTTTGACCAAAGGAAAATGCGCAAGTATTTAGTTTAATGTTTAGAGAAAGGTCGTTTTGAACCTTTTCCGCAACAGTCGAACACCTCTAGATTCAATAAGAGACAAACTTGTGACATCAATTTAGTTATTGTTCAATGCACGAGTGTTGGGACAACATGGTACAGTGCAAGGTGAGCGTGGAATGGTTGCACATGAGCTGCGAGGGATTTAAGACTGCCCCGGAGGGCGAGTGGCTTTGTATTGTCTGCAGACCGCCTGACTCTAGACTTCTTCGTAATTGTTAAGGTGTTATTTCGGATCCCTCAACAGTTGATAATCGTTAAAATAAGAAAATAAGAATGAGTTCGATGCAATAGTCTCCACTTTTGTTAAGACGTAAACATTAATGTTGATTTGCATTTGAAAATAAGCTGAAAGTTCCAATATTTCAGAACAGAAACATTTTTACTTATCGTAGGCTTTACGAACGACTTGTAGTAGAAGTGGTTGTGTCGTTTCGACCCATGTAAGGTAATCCAGGACATTATTAGATTCTGGATTCCACGCGGGGGATTCCATATTCCAAGTGCTGGATTCTACTCCTGCAGATTCCGGTTTCCGTCTCAAATTACTTTTTTAACTTTCCTTTAAAAAAAACCACAAAATTGAGGAAAAATTTAAACTGAAATACAATTTTTACAACGCTCCGTGTATGTCGCAAATAAATCGCAGACTGTGCTAGGAAAAGCTTGTTTTTTCTGTATGTAATTGACGACGATGTTCAACATTATGAGATTGCGCATAAAACGGTGTTCAACCAACTCAACTTAAACCTTTGTAAAATCGCGAAAGACCTGCATTTACACGGTAATTTCCCAAGAATAACAATTCTCTTTTCTATACTTCCTTTTTTCTTTAAAAGGTTAACCAAGTCAAGTCACATTGCGTCGGCTATGATTTTCTCCAGAGCAATGATTCTATAAAGGTTTAAGGGGGCCCGCCGCTATTTTTTCTTTTCTAAAAAATGTTGTTTCACCCTAAAATCTGGTAATATCTTGTTTTACTCGCACCAAGATATGATGCTTTATGAAATCTTCAAATTTGTTATTCCGAATGCCAAATATCAAAGAAAGCGGTTTACGTTTAAATGGCGAAAATTCGACTTAAAGATAGACCTCTCCCGGCTTCCATAGGTATTCATACATATCTTTGTTCAAAGTTTATTGTAATTTGAAACGTGTGGTCTGTCGCCATGTTGGTGTTCCAAACAAATCCTATGGGTAGGACCTTTCAAAATCTTCATTCACTTGGATGTTTATTTGTACCCAATTCATTGACCAGCTCCCAGTTGGCTTGTTAGCTCAATTGGTAGAGCGCTGCACCGGTATCGCAGAGGTCATGGGTTCAAATCCCGTACGGGCCTGAAATTTTTTTCAGGTCCTACTTACAACTACTAGTTTCAGTAGTGTTCTTAGCTGCGAGGATCTTCTAATTTCATCTTTCCACCGCAGTGCAAATATGTGAATTTTCATATATCTAAAATCTTTAAATCCTATGGGATTTGAACGCTTTTGCAAACAACTTCTTCTGTTCCTCCAAATTTGCATACCCATTGACCACGTGAGTGAACTGCACTCTTTTCGACACCACATGACGAAATTTTATGAAGATATTTCGAGCTCTCGTTAGTAAAAAAAAAATCGCAGGCTCAAATTCCTTGTACTCATGGACATTAACCCTCAAGGCAAGCTGCATTGCAGATGTAATTTGTGTGGACAGTGACGCTGAGTGAGAGGTATGGAATGTGCTGTGTGGACGAAGCAAATGATTACCAGGATCTTCACAAGATAGCCCAAAGAACTTTAGATTAAAGAAAGAGCTGCAAGCTAAAATCAAATTTTACTAGGAAATAGGGTTTTCGAATCGGAGTAGAAGACTGATTAATAGCTAGTTGGGAAATTAGCCAGGTCATATCAGTATCGAAGAATTTTATGGATTCCGGAATCCGGATTACCTTACATAGGGCGATTCGTTCTTGTTCAGAAACTGTTTAATGTTATTTAATTAGAAAATCAGACCGAGTTATTTCTATGACTGGATGCAGTAGTCTCCTCTATTGTTATGGCGTTTCGTAGCAATGTTGATTCGCATCAGAAGAAGCAAAGACTTAATGTAACAATTTCAGTAGTTCGAATGTAGTAGTTTGTTCGCATTTAATTCTTGCATATACTGTACGACTCGCCATAATAAATGCGGCAGAATTAGAACGAAATGGCTGTTTTTCTTTACCTCTATTGATGAATTTTGTGTTGTGATTGAAAAAACATCGACAAAAAGCTTGCAAATAGAATTAGTTACCAAATGTGATACAAACGATGCCTAAGGTGGCTCCTTAGGGTTTTTGCTCAATGTTGGCGCGCGCGCCAGCGTATTGTTTTTCTAGTAAAATTTTTTTGTTTTCACTTTTCTAGGTCATAAAAAGCTATCAAAAGGCAATGAGCAAGGTTCGGATTATCGTTTGCTGTAATAAATATTAAGAAAATGATTTTCGTTATGAAGCTAAGGCTCCACTAAGGGAGGCGCTTACAATTGATAATTTGGCTTTGCCTTTTGTTTTTCTTCCATTTTCTTTGGTGGAATCTCTAAAATTTCCACAAGTTGTCAAAATTGTCCTGCCGATCATTTAAAAGCCGAGAAAATAGGGGTTACATGGGCAGTTTTCTCGCTATTTGCAATTTTGTGTTTTCTTCCTTTATCTCAAATTGGGTCTTATGAATTTTTTTTGTCAACAGGCACTAGGAAGGACACAAATATGCTTAACGGTCCAGCAAATCTTAGGAAATTCCACCGAAGAAAACGCGATAAATTTTACTCGAAAGATCCCCTTTTCTTTGTCGCAAAACATTACGTAATGGAATGGAATTTCGTCAAGATTGGTATTTGAGCTTGCGCACACTTTCGAATCGCGCCATGAATATTTATTTGGCATGTTCTTTTCGGAATTGCGAATTTCTTTGACCACGAACACAAGCACTACTGGACATCAGTGGCCCTGTATTCTATAGTTGCTCCGTGCAAGATAATAAGGTACATACCTTTAAGCGATTCATTTCGAGGAATCCTTGCAAGCATCATCGAAATGCCGCACTGCGGCAAATTCAATTCTCATAGTGTGTATCACATTGTTGTAAAATTAGAAATTATTCATATTTCCCACGTTTACAAAATAAACACTCCTTGAGGCCTAGTGCAAATGTTTGTATGTATACCACTCGAGTTCCTTGTAGATTTTTAGCTGCCGTCTGCTAGCGGAAATCAGAGCTACCTTAGAGACCTGAACTTCGCGATCGATCAAAACAATAATTTTTATCTTCCGAGGACGGAAAAAGGCAACTATCCTGAACATGTAGGTTACTTACCCGAGATGACCTTAGCGCCCGTTTTGTAGGTGGTTCCTTTTCCTCGCAGCCGTCTTCGGAATTCAGTTTTCGCCTAGCTGACCAAATTTGGTAGCCTTAACTTCATGATTCCTTCGTTGTTATCTTTATTTTTTAGGTCTTCTCGAAGCGACCAAACGCATCACAGGCGTTGTGTCGGCCTTTTTCAGACGTAAAAGGCCAAGAAATACATTGGGTGTCGTTGTTAGAATTCCCAGAGTCTATAATGTGTATATATATTTTTTACACGCCTCTTTTTATATGAATCGTGCGATCGTATCGAGCCGCCATATTTGTTTGGCATGTTGACATTTTCAAAGCTCGCGCCATGTTCGGGTCCAGGTCTCGCGCGGTCAAAAAGCCCTACGGAGCCACGTTTAAAGGAAAGTTTAGTAGGGGAAGGGGGTTTAACCCGCTTTAACACCGGTCAATCCGAACAGATAACGAGTGAGTTTATAATCATCTGATTTAAGTTAATCTCAAATAGGAATTTTAGCTGAGAAAAACTTCTTTAGTTTAAGCGAAGAATTGCTCTATCACCCATTCCGCTCAAAGGAAATAACTGACATCAGTATGATAAATAAATATTTCGTTCGCATCGACTTTCACACAGCACTTGGATTCGCCACATCTACTTCAATAATTCAATATTCATCTCGCTGTGATGCCGTTATCAAAATGACATTCCTACTGTTGGAATGTTGTTGTTGCTACTTTTAGTTTCTTGAGGGCAGGGGTAATCGATGGCTCGTGGGATGGTTTTCGGAAAGGTTAACTGGCTTTCCGCCAGAGGTTTCACACTGTTCACGCAACTGGATACCGGTCAGCTCGGGAAAGGGCTTGAACTTTATTACAAAGGATGTATTTCTGTTATTAAAAGACCATGGAAAATGCAATTGCTAGGACTTTCATACGATAAGAAAATCGCAAATGAAGTCATATGGAAAGACAAGGAGTATGAGTATATCTTAAGCGCGTGAAATAAACAAAAATAAAGAGCTCACCATTCTTCGCTTGCGAAATGTCAGTCGAAAAGAACGATGAATAATCGCGTACGGTGTGGGAACAGACCCCTTCTCAGCATTCTTTTCAGCTGAACTCGTTATTTATCTTCCCCTGATTTGACTAGTGATTTGTGTTTGTCACAGGCGTCTTCGAAGTGGTACTGAGCATGAGGCCGACGACGTTGAAGAGTAAAATCTCCTCGGTCGACGATCGAAACGCATCCATTTGGCCACACAGCTACATCCTTTGGAAAGTAGTGTATAGAAATACCCGGTGTATGTGTATTATTCTTATAGCTAACATCATTTGGCGCTCCGGCCACGCAACACGTTCGTCCTTCCTTCTAGATTTCTCCTTTCTCCACCATAGTTACCGCCGTGTCCTCACAGTTTCCTACGTCACAACTATGCGACATGATCGTTTTGGCTGCGCGTTTAATAGGAACACTTTTAGGCCGCCAAATCATACTTTCAATGCACAAAGAAAAAGTTGTCAAGGAGAACTCGCTGAGCGCTAAGGTCGATTACTTCTAATTTAAAAAACAGCTATCAACGAGAATATGCAAAAAACCAAAACCAACCGTGTCATGGGCACTTAAAGGAAAAATTTTCAATAAAATGTTTGAGTCAGTTCCCACTAGGCTTGGGAGAGAGGTGAAAATCCAGCCATGAATAATCTGTGGATGTGCATGTATTAATTCATTGGTTTGAAGGAGCCAGTATGTCTTGAGGGGTGTGTTAAAGTCACAATCCTGGCACAGTGCCCCCTTGAATAGTTTGTTTTCTTTATAGTCCACATAGGTACAAACAGATATTAAAAACATGGCAAACCAAATCATTTACATTGATATCACTTTTTGAAAGCTGGGCAACATAAAATTTATAGGGTTGTCCCCCAGTTTTTTTTTGCTTTTTTTTCCATTTTTAATCAAACAATGAATGCTAAGGAATGTGAATTTATATGGCTTTTTGGAGACTTACAATCAAAACTAAAGAACATGGACTCTTTTTCAAGGTGCTAGAAGACTCTTCCACTCCTCCTCAATGAAAGACAGTTAAACATTTCTGTTGTACCATTTCCTACAATTGTCTGCTGATTTATTGTGACATTAAGTGGAAGAAAAATAGCCCTAGTTGTGAGAAATCTCTTTACTGCAAAAAGAGCAAAAAATTGTTTTATTTTCCTATGCAAAGCATGAGGAAAATGTTGCTAAAATCGCAATAATAACATTATCACTAAAATCACTATTAATAATCATCATAATAAGAGGAGCCCAAAATTGGACATATATGCAAGGCGCCTACGCTAAAAATATTTCAAATTATTCTTCAAATATTTCTGATTATTTGAGTCATAATCATAGTTCTTAGATGTCAGTAAAGGCTCTTTACAAACCTTCACCTCTTGATTTTTTTCTCAAATTGTTGTCAATATGTTCCTTCTTTGTGCATGAAGGCGATGTGAGGGACAATGGCTCACCCCCTCTGACATTTGGTGTTGAAAAATTAGGCGATGGACCATGAACCAGGGTTGGCCTATGATCACAGGTGCATGAGGGTCCAAAATTACACTCCCGGTAATCCATCTTGGAAAGAAAGAGAGTAGAAAAAAAGTAAGTATTATTACTTCAACACGGTGGCCAACGGTTTTTTAAGCTGGTTGGACTCTCCTTTGACAGAATGGGGTGAGTTTCTCAAGAAAATGGTGGTGCTTTGTCAGCAGGGGTTTTACAAGGTAATTTAGTTTTAACAACAAAGTTGATAATGTAAATTGGCCCCCAGAGAGAGTTTCTAATGCTGATGTTTTAGGCATTAGCTTGTGACAGACCTCTATGTTGGGAACCTGGCTGCATCATTGTGTTGTGTAACAGGACCTAGTGGTTCAAAGGCCAATCAGAGCTAACCCAGGGTTAAATTTTAATCCAGGTTTCTATATTTCTCTGTTCAAAAGACCTTCTTGGATAATTTTCCCAATCCTTTTAAGAGCATTCATTTATCAAATTGTAGAAAAATGGGATTAAAGCTTTCAGATCTGAAATCAAATTTCACACTAACCCTGGGTTATCTTAACCCAGCTTTGAGCAAACCCGCCCTGGGCAAGACACTTGACACTCACATTGCCTCTCCCTACTCAGGAGTTTGAGAGGATTGTGGCAATTTGTCAAGAAGCCTTACAGTGGTAATTTACTATGGACTAACACCCCATCTACAGAGGAGGATGCAGAACTACCAACACTCCTTATTGCCACATACAAAGGATGGACTACGTTTGACCCTTTAACCCCTAAAAGTGTCTAACAACTAAATTCTCCTTACAATGTTACTCCTGAATCAAACATTAATGTCACAAGAATAAAGGAAATGATCACCAACTAAAGAAGCTCTTGTTTGTTACACTAACAAACAAATTCTCCTCGATAGCACTCAAGGAAATGTATACACAACAGTAAAGAGAATATGCATACTGATCAAAGGGTTTAAAAGGTTAATTATAAGACAACATTGATATCAATTAAAACTGATTGCTCAGATTCTGTTGTCCTTAAATACCCATGTATCCCTAGTATCCCTGATACCCTGCTTAGCCCTTTAAGTCCCATGAGTGACCAAGACAGAATTTCTCCTTACAATATCAATATAATATCAAGCAGACAAGTGATGAGGATAAAGAAAAATATCAATTAGGGAATTATAAGTTGATCCAATACCAAATTCTCCAAACTAACATCACAAGAACTGTATTGCAGACAGTAAGGAGAGTTACTAATGAGATCTTGGGAGTTAAAAGGTTAAGAAAATCTTTAGGAATATCTTTTGCCTAGAATTTGTACCTGTGAAAATCACTTAATGGGGAAACTGAATAAGAAAAATTGAGGATAACAGAATAGTAGACTTTGATAAAGTCAGACATCAGATTTTTGTCCCTATGTGTTTGCAAGGTTTTTCTTTGATAAATGCTTCTGATTCCAATAATTTGCAGCTGAAAGCTTACCACCGATTGATTTACACTCCAGCCTATATTTTGTCTCAAACCTCACCTTACTTAAGATGCCTCTGGAACGACAAATTTTACCAAAACCCATGTACTAATAGTTACGATTGATTCATCAACCTTGAGCTTTATATTTATTGCTAATGTGGCCTCTGCATAGTTGAACAGAAAAACAAAGTGCTTCTTTTAAAACAAGCTGCGCCTTCCATACATGCTCTCCAATACTCTTTATTCAGACACAGATAGAGGAAAAACGAAAACAAATTTAAAATCTGAATAATGAATCCATTTACGCTGTTATGTTTCGCATCAAGATATTTCTTGCGCCTAGATCACCTAAATGATACAACAACAGGGGGGTTATGCCAAGCTAGCTTAAAAGCATTAACTGAAAGATGTTATTGAGAAAGATGACCATAAACAGAAAAAGGGTGTCACCTTGTCGGCACCCAGTCTTTGAAGGCAGGAGATTAAAATAAGTACCCTTGTGATTAATTGATATGCAAATTTGGTAGTTTTCAAAGAAAGATGTTAAACAAAAGTCATGAGTTGGAGACAAATATTGGATAATATCTGAGCCTCCTGTGACCACTCAAACTGCCAACATTCCAAATTCAAGTCACCTGATCTACAAATACAAAAAATTCACAAATAATCTTAGAATAAATCAAAAATAAGTGCATAATATTGAAAATGGTGAAAAAAAATGGTTGATTTTATGTTCTTCATGAGCTATGCACTTTTCGTGACTATGAACTTGATATTTAAGACACTGCCCTAGGACTTTGTTTTGTAGAAGCAGCATAAAGAGCATGCCAATCAAAAGTAGACACAGATAGAGACATAAAAGCTATTACATAACAATCAACAACCACAAGATGGCCACATCAACGTGTCTATAAGCAATATAACAAAATTTCTCCTTTCTAGACAGAAATCAGTAAGTATAACATAAATCTTTGCCAGACAATTTCCATCATTTTGGACACAATGTGGCAGACAAATAGTTAAAAAAATGACAAATCACATGACAGCTTTAATCTTGAACTTCTGCATTCACAGAGAATCAAGTTAAATGTGCAGAGAATTCATAAATGATCTTGCTTTGAAATAAGAAAAAACCACATAAATAGTTGATAAAAAATGAAAAAGCTAGAACACAGTGGTTCATGTCAAGTTTTACCTTTATCGCCCACTACTGAAAAATACATGTAAAGCATTGCACGCAAAAGAGGAGACTAACAATGGCGCATACATGCAATTGATAATAACAACAGGATGGCTTAATTCCTGTGGGTCTTAATTGAATCAATATAATAGCAAAATCAGCAACCTAAACAATTTGGGGACTGTTTTGTGTGTAGTCTCGAGTCAGTGGCGAATTGGAAACCAAGAATTGAACTCACCATGGCAATTCCAACGTTAGACAAACTGGTTTTACAGCCATCCTTGTTACATATACAAAGAAGGCACACATGATCTTATTTCAATATGTACATAAATACATATTTAATACCAGTATAAACTACAATAATGATGAAAAAGTTGAAAGGAAACTACAGTTAATCCCATCTTTAACATGTGCAAAGTAATTTTCAAATTACAAACTTCAAGGTTCCAAACACCACCCCAGAATATTCCAGCATAGTACATATATATAGCCGCAAATAGATCATTGCATTCAAAACAAGACCAGACAAAGACATATATATACTACTGCGTAACAACCACAAGATGACCAAATCACTGTGTGTCTGGAACCAATATAACAAGAAATTTACTCTTCTCTAAAAGGAGATCAGTTTCATAAACTCATCTGAGGACAATTTGCCTCATATTAAGTCACAAGGCTGTTGTACACAGAATATAAACTGACAAACTACCACCAAAACTCAAAAGTTATTGTACTGTACAAAGAATTCATGAATGATCTTGTTTCCAAACACATATAAAATGAGGATAATAAGAACGAAAGTTGAACCAAAACGGTCAATTTCAAGTTTTGCCTTCGAAGCGCACAAACCAAATATAAAGCATCAAAGGAAAAACATTTGTTTTAAACAAACTGCACCCTTCACACATGCTCCTTATTCAGACACAGATTAGGAAAAAAAACAAAAACATTCAAAACCTGAATAATTTATTTCATTTTTTATTCATTAACCCATTAAAGTTTTCCTTTAAGATACTTCTTACACGTACATCATCTGGGAGACACAAAACAGGGGGCCAACTAAAGCACCAGTTAAAAGATGTCAAGATACATAATGGAGATGACCATAAATAGGAAACAGGGTGCCACCTTGTTGGCGCACAGTCTTTGAAGACTGAGGAACACAATAAGTACCCCTGTGATTAAATAATATGCAAATTTTGTAGTTTTCAAAGAAATACGTTTAACACAAGTTACAATTTTGAATCAAATATTGGATAATATCTGAGTCCCCTGCCAGAATAAAAACCCGCAACATTTCTATTTCATGTCACCCCGGCGACAATTGAAAAAACCTAAAACATAATCTTACATTAAATAAAAAAAATATGCGCCTTATCTTACAGTGAAGGGAAATAGTTGATTTTAAGTTCTTCATGAGCTATGTGCTTTTCGTGATGAAGAATTCAATGTTATACATATGTAGACACCGCCCTCAACTTTGTTATGCACAAGCGGCATATAAAGCATTGCAATCAAAAGATGACACAGACAAAGACACATATTCACTATCGTGTAACAACCACAAGATGGCCACATCCTTGCATGTCTAGAACCAATATAACTACAAAATCTCTCTTTCCTAAAGAAAAGTCAGTTCCCTAAGTCCTTCTTAGGACAATTTGCCTTATGTTTAGGCACAAGGTAGCAGACAAATAGAAAAAAAATTTGACAAATCACCATGACAGCTATAATAATAATCTTGGACATTCCGCATTCGCAATCAACCAAGATAAATGTACAGAGAATTCATATATGATCTTCTTGGAATTATTAAATGAACACATAAATAGTTCATAAAAAATGAAAAAGTTACAACATGTTGGTTTAGTTCAAGTTTTAACTTTGTCGCCCACAACTGAAAAATATACCTAAAGCATGGTGGGCGCACGAAGAGACTAACAAAGGCGCATACACGCAATTGATAATAACGACAGGATGGCTTAATCCCTGTGGGTCTTAAATCAATATAATGGCAAAATCGCTGTTTTTTTTTTTTTTTTTAAAAGTCTGTGACAAATTAAACTATTCTAGGGAGTGTTTACTTTGTGTTTAGTCACAAGATGGTGGAAAAATATAATATAAAAAAATTGAACTCACCATGGCGATTCAAACCTTGGGTAAACTGGTTTTACAGCCATCCTGGTTATATATGTATAAAATGCGTACATGATCTTATTTCAAATATATACATAAATACATATTAAATAGTGGTATATGATAGTGATGAAAAGTTGGGAGGAAACAGTTAATCCTACATTTAACATGTATGAAGCAGTTTTTAAAATAAAAAACTTCAAGGTTCATAACAGCGCCCCAAAACTTTGCTGTATTTTAGACACAAGTAGAGCATTGCATTCAAAACAAGACCAGACAAAGACATATATATGTTATTGATAAGAACCACAAGATGGCCAAATCACTGTATGTCTAGAACCAATATAACAAGAAATTTACTCTTTCCTGAAGAGAAATCAGTTTCATAAACTTATCCGAAGACAATTTGCCTCACGTTTAGTCACTACGCGGTTGGATGCAGAATATAAATTGAGAAACCACCACAACAACTCAAATCATGGGCATTCCGCATTTGCAGTCTACCGAGTTAAACGTACAGAGAATTCAAAGATGGTCTCATTTCGAACATACAAATAAACACAAAAAGATGACAACAAAAAGGAAAGTTGAACAAAAATAGTTGATCTTGAGTTTTGCCTTTCTAGCACACATGTCATATTTAAAGCATGGCAGGCGAAAGGAGACAGACAAAGACATGGAACACGCAATTGATAATAACTACAAGATTGCTAGATCTCTGTAAGTCTAAAATCAATATAACGACAAAATCACTGTTTTTTCAAAAGGAAATCAGTGAGAAAAACTTGTTTTGATACTGTTTGCTTTGTGACAAGTCACAAGGTGGTAAGTAAATATAAAAAAAATTGAGCTCACCGAGACAATTCGAACCTTAGACAACCCCTTTTCACAGCCATGCGAGTTACACGTACAGAGAATGCGTAGAAGATCTTATTTCAAATACATACATAAATACATATCAAATATACAAAAATAGTGAAAATTTCAAAGAAAATGGCCAATACTAAGTTTCATATGTGCAATGCAGTTTTCAAAATTGAGAACTTCAATACTAATAACAAGGACCCAGAAGTTCGTCGGGCAAAAATGACAAGAAAAGCATTGAAGTCAAAGGAAGAGGCAGACAAAGACATACATGTAATTGAGAACAACCACAAGATGGCTAAATCACTGTATGTCTGAAATCAATACGACAGCAACATTGCTGTTTTTTAGAAGGAAATCAGTAGCGTGAACCTTTTTTGGAACACCACCTCATGTTTGGTCACAAGTTGGGGACAAGAAGGCAAGAATTAGGACAATAAAACCTTGAGAGAAAACATAGGATGATTCGGACTTTAGACATTCCGCCTTAGCAGTCATCCGCGTTACACGTACAGAGAATTCATAAATGGTCTTACTTCAAATAAAAAAAAACAAACACATAAATAAATAATAAAATTGAAAAAAGGTGAAAGAAAACCGTTAAAGCTCAGTTTTACATGTGCAGTGCAATATTAGGAGCTAAGAACTTCGACGCGAATGGCACTGACCCAGAACTTTATTGCCCACGAGCGCCGACCTATGCATTGAAGGCAAAAGAAGAGACAAAGACACGTCTACACGAAATTGATAACAGCCACAAGATGGCGAATTCACCTTGTGTCCAATGTAACAATAAATTTCCTGTTTTATTAAAAGGAATTAATGCTATCAACTATTTCGGAGACGGTTCGCCTCGTGTTAACGGCCTTTGTGAGTACAAAGCACTCATGGATGGCCAATGCATGTATAATTTTAGCGTCTGAGAAATTTATTCATATATTGTGTCCTTGCTAATGAATTGTCTTATTCGTGTGAATAATGTCTTCGAACACAAATTCCCATGTGTAATGAATTGGGAATTTCTGTTGCTCTCAGCTTAAGGAAAAAGTTGAATTTCTGTTTACAACATTCAGGAGGACGGTTTACAAAATAGCAAGGATAAAAATAGTAATAAAAAAACAAAGTGCATAAATGACACCGGCCCAGACGAAGCATGTCTGGATTCAAAAACTCCACACGAACATCAATTGTAGACACTCTAGACGGGCAGAGGAAAAGTAATTTTTGGAGACATAGAGGCGATGGCATGCTTGTGTGCCAAAACCCTTTGGAGACGCAAATCCTAGCTTAGGGAACCAGGAAATAATCCACATGTGCGCCAAAAAAAACATTGCTAAAGTGTTTTCAACCAGACATTCCCTGGTGACATGTCGCATTTCGAAAATCGGAAGATCTCAACAATTAGGTAACGCAAAAAGGCGTTGGATTGCCATCTAGCTTATCTACCACAAGGCAAACGAAGCTAGATGATCTGGACCTACCTTCTACATTACTTGCTTGACAACATCCAGGACTGACAAGGAGAACGCTCTGTTGTTGCGGGGACAAAGCGTTTTGCGATAGTACACAACGAATGCCAAAGCCTTTGTAACCGAGCCAAGTGTTGACAGTTCAGCGGCTTCCGCCGTTAACGACGATTTCCGTCTAAAATGGCGGCCGAGGTCAGCGCTTCTTCGCCAGGGGAGCTCGAAGAGGATTTTCTCGAAGAAAGGCTGTCGAAACCCATCACTTACTCACCCGAAGTGGAAGAAGCTATTTCGCAGGTATTTCTGTTGTAATTAGGGGTATTTAAGTCAGGTACACCCATATCTTGAGTGCAGACTTCCTTATTGTAATACCTGAAATTACTATTTTAAAGACGTGGCAAGTGTACGTATAGAGGGAATTTCTATCAAGGAATAGGATTAACTGAGCCATATTTACATTGGAAGGTTTCCTATTTGCAAGTCCTTTTATCAAATGAAATTTGGTATTTTAAGCAGAGAGTCTTTTCGATGAAAATCTCATTATAGTCAGGACAAAATCTGGCTGTAAATCAATATATATTTATTTTAAAAAAAATGCAGAACATTTGCAGACCAGGGTGACTCGCTAATGAAATTATGGTGAATTTTCAGGAAGACTGTACCCCAGCTTGTTTCCTTTTACAGACATCTTGCTTGAGTTTACTTGTTTGTTTCAAAAATAATTTACTTAAAAGTGCTCTTGCCCTTTAACTCTCAGAAGTGATCAGCATGTATCTTCTCCCCATGATATCCATACATTATCCAGCAAACAGGTTATGAGAATACACAAAATTATCAGGTAGAAGTTTGTTATCTTGACCTCACACCAAATTCTCATTACTAATTTTAAAGGAAACCTTCAGGAACAAGAGGGGGAATTAACAAACAGATCTTGTGTATTAAAGGGTTGAGAAGCTACCAAGTTACACAATAAATGCTGTTTTACATGAGCTAGCTCTTCAATTTTCAGTATAATCAGTTTTTGTCATCAACTGCAAGCTAGGGACTATAGACTTAACAAAGAATATAAAACAAAGATTTTGTCAATAAGTGTTTTGGTATGAAACATGAAACATTTATCAAAATGGGTGGTACACAGTAAGCATTTGCATTTGGACATGAAAGGTGTAAATTTTTTTCTGGAAGATTGATATTACTCATTTGATCATAATTATTACAATTTTCCCAAATGTTATTGGTGCATAAGCGCTTTATTTTTCATTAATTATTCTGTAGATTTGTAATTAGACAATGTGATCTGACAGTTGGCTGTAATTGGACACCTGTGATCGGACAATAAAGGCAGCCAATCATACCAAGTCCATTTAGTCAAATCCACCAATCACAAAATTGATAGCAAGAACCATAGCAACAATCACTTATCCTAAAAGAACAGGGAATTTAGAAAATTGAGGAATTTCTTACTTTAGATCATGGCTTTACTGGAGATATTTTCTTAAATAAATGTGTTTTTTTTTTTAAATTTTACTGGTTATGACTACTTGGTAACTGGACTTCACTTCATCCAATTTGTAATCACTGGTATGATTACAGACTGAATTAGACTCCACTTGGTCCTATTGCCATTATTTCTTGAAAAGTATTTTGAGGTGTTATGAAATAAGTTAGATACAACAAGTGTCTAGGCTTTTGGTCAAAAACTTATCATTTTTTAAAATGGGAAACCCATTAAGAATTGAATTTTTCTTTATAAAAGCAATATACCATAATTTTTATTGGTTTACCTGTGTAACAGTCTACTTCCTGCACCTCAAGCAACTCTTTCACTCCTCTCATGCTCTCAAAATGTTCTGCATGCTTTATATCCCCATTAACTCATACTGATGTATAAACCAATTGTTAATACTATTGATAATAATAATAATAATAATAATAATAATAATAAAAATGATGCTGATAATGGGAGTGAAGCAGTGGACATTTTTTGTATGAATATATGAAAATGATAACAGTCTTTATTACACCCATTTTGAATCACTGGTGGCCCCTGTAATCTGATTGGCTCTAATTGGTGCGATTTATTCGTGAATCGCACTATTTTTTGCTTTAAATTGCATCTTTTTTCCCAGCCAATGAGGAGGCTACACTAAAAACAAAACAATCAATCAGATTTCAAGACTTGTTTAAAGTAACCAATCAAATTGCAGGAAAATGAAAAACAACAAGTGTCATGTGGCAAATTTTGCATTTATTGTTTCCAAACTCTTATTTTTTTTCCCCAAAAAAATGGATGAATTTAATTTCAAACCAGCTTAGTACTGCATCAATAAAATATTTGAACTAACCAAGTCCTGTATTTGGGCGATTTAAAAATGGATGTAATAAAGTGGTAATTGAACCTCGTGTCGTGCAATTTTGGTCTGAAATCATACTTGTGATTTCAAATCAAACTCGCGCTGCATGCTCGTTCAATTTTCAAATCACACATATGATTTCAGCCCAAATTGCACTCCACTCAGTTCAATTACCATTATTACTTAGATTTTCTGTCTCTTTTTGGTTAGGTGTTTAAGAGTGATGATCCCCTTGACAGTAAAGATTTTAACCCAGTCGATTATATAAACTCAATTTTTCCAACTGAACAGGTTTGTTATTGCTGTCTTTAACGTCTTAGATAGATGTTCAGTGTAGTTTCTTTAATAGTGATGATTCTTTACAGTTCATTAAGGTCCAGGTAAATCTGGAAAGTCCTGGAAAAAGACAAAGGGTTTTGGAAAGTCCTGGAAATCTGCATTAATCAAGCGATTATGTTTTCAGAATTTACATCACATGAAATGTATGTAGACTGTTTGGAGAATTTATTTCAAAATCTTGGCAGTGAAAGGGTTTAAGGTGAAATTTGGATTCTTGGAAGTGCTGGAAATGTCCTCAAAATTTGTTTCTGAAAAAGGGTATACATGTAGTGTTAATCAAGTTTTGTGTAGTATTAATTTTATTTTTCATTCTAGTCCCTTGCCAATATAGATGATGTTGTTAATAAGATGAGACTAAGAATCAGGTAGGGCCACATGAAAAGCTCAGGGTACTTTTTGATGTTTATTATTTCCAAATGCTGCACAAACTTTCTTATATTTTGTATTGTTGTGGATTTGGTTTGGTTTAAGGAACATGACTCTGAAATTTTATTCATTGATGTGGGTTGTTGATTGGTTTGGATTCAATAAGATACATACCATCTAACCCTTTCACTCCCATGAATGAGTGAATTTCTACATAGCTGCCAGTCACAAGTTGCAAAATTGGTGACTAGCATCGGAAATTTGGCAGCCACAGTTTGTTTCCTTGTGAAGGGGTCAACCAGACTTGTTGCAACTTGGAATGCTAATGCTATTCACAATGTTCTTGTGTATAGAGAGTTAATGTAATGATTTTGTCTACTGTAATTGGTAAGTTTATGAATATGACTTTGTGATTATCAGGGGTCTTGATGAAGAAATTAGAACAGTTGTCCGAGGACAGACTAACATTGGCCATGAAGGAAGACAAGTAAGAAACAGTAATATTTAGATCTGCAGATGATATTAATCAACCAAGATTCCTTATATGATCTGATTGGTTTGAATTGTGTTGGTAAATGGTATATGTGCCAGTCAATTCAAAGTTGCTTATTGACTTGAAAGTTTCTCTGAATTCGCCTAACAATTTCTCAAATGTTTTTTAATGCCTCAAAACTAGACTTAGCCTTCATCCTCCAAGCTCTTCAGAACCAAATATTGAAAATAAAGGATTAAATTTAGAGCACCTTCCTCGTACTTTTGAGCAGTGCCATATTTTGTAAATTTACCAACCCTTGAAGGTGTTACATGGTAAGAAAGTGACTAGGGTCTAATTTTTCATTGAGGGCTCACATCTGAACCAAACATTAGGCTCATGAGAATGAAAGACTTGATCACAAAGAGAGAGTTAAAGGAATAGAATCTTTGTAGTTATGTAGCTCTTTTGTTACACACCTGAGAGGCTGGGTGGTTATGCAAAACAGTTTGTGAATAATTTGCCTTTGGCTTGCTATGGAAGAGCTTTTTTTTTTTACCTTATGGATATCCCATGTAGATAATAGGGACTTTAAGCAGTTGGGAGAGCAACGTCAAGGAAGATGTTGATCAAGGAGATGAATTTATATTTTTACATGTAGTTAGAATTTCGCAAATGGCTAAACATATTTGCTGTCTCGTACAACACTACACCTCTTTTTTTCAAAATGGAATTTTAAATAATTTGCGGTCTGGGGCTTCCGTTCTCAGACAGTGCAAATTTTGTATTATAATTGTTTTGTAGAGGACAGCTGGTAAATATAAAAAGTTTTAAAATGCAAATGCTAAGCTATTGTTGTGCTCGCTATATCTTTTCTTTTGCCACATCCTTGGTGCTGTTGTCGTTGATTTGCTTAAGTTCTCTTATCACAGATGAGAATGAGGTATTACTGAGTAAAGCTGTGTATTATCAAAAGAGTACACTCATTTCTCTATGCTACTGATGCTGTGTAAATCAACCATCCTTTAAAAGGTATAAATGCGAAAGAAAGCGAAATGGTCATCAATTATGCCATGTGATTGGTGGCATAAAGTCATTTAGTTGACTTCATCAAAATTACATGTGGAAGATCGTCAGAGTAGTTCAGAATGTTTTGTCCTTGCATATGATAATTATTAGAGAACACAATTTGCTTACAGCTGAGTGATTTCCACAAATTAATGTGTCCTTTACTGTTACATATTTTTGTGGGAACTCAACTTGGCAAAAATGGAATGAACATGTTTTGTGGCAATTTATATTTGCGATTTGGCTACGAATGTGTCTTAAAAGGAACTAAATTGTGTGAAAATTGTCAAAACACTGATCTGCATTAACAGACAGGTAGTCTCAAAATGACCACAATGGATATGAATTTTCCATAACAATAATTTCCAATGACAGTGAACAAAACCGTATCATTATTATTATACTGATAGGAAAGGATTGTTTGAAAACTAGGCATGGTGTATCTTACAAGAACTGCAGCAAGATGTTGAGTTTAATTTAGAGGAAGGATTTAGAAGCTGAAATTGAAATTTAAAAAAGACATGGACAAGATGATGATGTAATAAACTGATATTGACATTGGTTAAAGAATCAAACAGCAGGGAGCAAACTTTGTATGATTATTTTTTTTGCGAAAACCTTTTACGTGGGTCTTTAATGTCATGATTTTGACAACTGCAAAAATTAAGTCCTGTGAAAATAAAGTAACAATAAGGTATTCGAAGATGAATTGAAGCCGCTCCACAAATTTTTCAACTTTTTACTTGCTTGGATTTGGAGTCCTCTTTTTAACAATAAAGCTGCCAATTTACTCGAATTATGCATATCAGTCGCTGAAGCCGTTCAAAATGCCAACCACATTTGTAATTGCATGACATAACTCACACCCCTTAATTACTTGTTCAGCAACCTTTGACAGGATATTTTTTTTCTTATACCAGGCACTTGATGAAGCTCAACAAGCAATTCAACAGTTGTTTGCAAAAATAATCGACATCAAAGAAAAAGCTGATAAATCAGAACAAATGGTGAGCTGATCATTATCTTCCTCCACCTCCCCCTCCGCCCCTGCATATCATATTATACATTGTAGTGCCAGATGGAGTGATTTCCACTTTGCCAGCCAAGTCTTTGTATTGTATTCTTGTGCGAGTACTATTTGGTTCAGTTAGAGACAAATACGTGTAACAAGTGTAGAGTAAAGAACTTAGGAGAATTGGTTGTTCTGTTGAAGAACAGCTGCAGTATTTACTCTATGTTGGTGTTTTACTATTTAATTGTACAAGAGTCTTATTAAAGAATCAAAAGAAGAGAGACTGATGTTAATTTTGTTAGTATGGTATCTTATCCTTTGTTGTATCTATCACAACCTAAATTTCCAAGTTAGTAAGCAAGTAAAACTTTATTTAGACAGGGTAGCCCATTCAGCTCAAAGGCTGGTATTCGTAGGAGCCTTGTATCAAAATACAAATATGATTACATCATATTAAAACTAACAATACATTTAAAATTTAATTTCTATCAAGTTACTAGAAGGATATCTAAAAATTGAAAATGCATAAAAGGCTGTTTTGCTCGGTGTGTCAATGTCGTTTAACTAAAGCAAAAACCAAACTTGGCATTATAAATTTGTATTTCATTGTCTTTGTGTTCATGTTCCTATCCCTGAATGCTATCATTGATGATACTTTAAAAATGCACATAGCTACAACTTTGCCATAAAATGACTGTTTTTTAGGTGAAAGAAATCACAAGAGATATCAAGCAGCTGGATCATGCAAAGCGACATTTGACAAGCTCCATTACTACTCTTAATCATCTCCATATGCTTGTTGGTGGAGTTGACTCTCTTGTGTAAGTTAATTGATTTGATCAAACTTACACAGGATATAATTTGTCAGTAGCTGGTTGGTTCCTCCTGGAATACTTTGTATCATCTCAAGTTTTCCAGATTTGACAGATTGTCCTCAATCCCAAAAATAAAATGCTGCAAAGATTTAACACTTTCAGTTCTGCATACAGCTTCCTGTGTCTGTGTCAGCAGGTCAAGAGAGAATTTACATCTATTTTAGGGAGAAGGTTACTTGTAAAGAAATGTTCAGCAGGACATTAATGAAATAAAAACCAAACCCTTTAGAAATTTGTACTGCTGTCTACTATTGTTATGATGTTTCTTCAGAGAATTTATTATTGGATCAACTGGTACTCCCCTTATTGATATTTTTTTCAGTTCTTACTGCTTGTCTGCTTGATATTGTATAGTTCTTGAAAGGAGAAATTCTGTCTTGGTCACTCATGGGAGTTTAAGGGTTAAGGTGGAAATTTAGCAATTTAGCAACTTACCACGCCAAGATTTATGTGGGTTAAAAATTCTGATGTATGGAGTTCAGCATGGAAACAAGGCTCATGCAGGAAAGCCTTTATAACTTCAGAAAATCTACTACCTTGTTTAGTTTGGATGATTTATACTGTAAGGTCCATGTGACATTATTAAGTTGGAAGAGGAAGTTTATAGTAGTTTTTTATATCCTAGGACTTTGACCAGAAAGAGACAGTATGGAGAGGTAGCCAATCTGTTACAAGGAGTTGTCAATGTTTTGGAACATTTCAAAAAGTACTTTGGGATTGCACAAATACGGGAACTGGCAGACAAGTAAGTGAGAGACAAAGAGAAAACGTTGCTACAGATGGTTGGTTGCAAGTACCTTGAGAGATTGCATTTTCCCAACATAGAATTTACTTTTAATATATTATGAAAAAACAAAATGTTGTGAATGGTGGTCTCATATATGCATCTGTCCTCATAATGAATCATAAGTAAAACTATTCAAAATGCATCTATAATTCAGCTTATTATCTAATATAGTATGAATTTCAGATCATTTATTTTAATTTAAACTGTTTTGATGTGATTCCCCTGTTGCAATAGGTACATCATCATAATCCTTAAACGAAGGAAATGCTGTAGTATGAAATTATTTTGACCTGAATTAAATTCAAACTTACTGTTACATGTTATGTGTTTTAGTTTAAAGTGTTTCCAGGCTGAATTGATCGCAAAATAGTTTCATTTAACATTATTTTTCTTTGTTTAGGGACCAAGGTAATTTGGTAATGAAACAAAAGAATAATGTTGAATCAGACAGGAAAAAATACTGTATTATTTTGACCAGACATTTGTTTAGGTTTACAACATATCTGTCAGTGCATACTCAATCGTAGTACCAATGCATCAAACTCCCATGGCAAATAATGGGTTTGTGGACCTTTTGTGATCTTTCTAATTGTGTAACTCTTAAATGTTAGGGTGAAAAAAATACAAAGTGAACTTGGTACTCAGATATTGGCAGATTTTGAAGAGGTCTTATCTGTGAAAGGGATTAAGGTATGTTTATTAACTTTTCAGTAATGTGTAACATCAGAATTTTGTTCCATTCCCTTTCTATGTCAAAAATATATCATTACTGCTTTTAATTCTCACAAGTGGTTATTCCTAGTAACTTCTTCGTATACATGTGGCATCAGTTTCATTTATAAATTAAAACAGGTGTGACAAATTGACAAAGGGACAAATAGAACTTCACACGTCTAGTGTTATTAAAGTTATGTTGGATGAACAAGTCTGTAGTCAAAAAATTCATTTTTTGATGGGCATTGGAACCAAACCAGGCAGATACTGGTGTGGTATTTGTACTGCATTAATAAGTAACTGCTATAGTTGATAAGCATTTTAGTACACCTGAACAAATTTTTCAATTGTAATTGTCGGCAGCCGCCATCAGGACCTAATTCACAATTAGCTGAGGCTTGTCAAGTGGTAAATGTATTGGATCCTAAAGTAAAGTAAGTGGCCTTTTTTTTAAAATATAATCAAAACTATAACAAAATTTTAGAATGTTCACCTGCTCAATTTGAGCACTAATAGGAAAGTGAATGCACCATGCTTGTAAGTAGACAGAGTAATAGGACAGAAAACATGTCATGCCTTTGTAAGTGGACAGTACATGTCATGTGCACACTCTGCTGCCAGGCATTTTGCCGAGTTAACTGTTGTTGTTTTTTTATGAAAATGTGCAACCAATGTCTAGTTTCTTCCTCAAATTTTGTCAAAGTTTTGATTGATCGGTAACGGGACTTGGTGTCGCCCAGTTCTGTCAGTGTAATCATACTCATAATTAACAAAAAGGACTCCAGTTTTGTGGTCGTTTGATTTTTTTAAACACTCTTGTGATTACAGACCAAATTGGACACCACAAAGTCCTATTACCATTATTAATTGAAAATATTTCTGATGAAAAATCATTTAAGTTTTCTTGTTGGTAAAATTTAAAAAATGAAATTGAAATAAAAAATTGAACAGTTAAATAGAAAAAAATAAAGAAGGAGTTCTTTATGATTGCCTGTCTGCAGAAGAGTGCAGAATCAGAAGTTTTGTTGTTTTAAAAAATTAAACACTGATCATTACCTTCATACATTATGTGAAAAGAAAACAAATGCTTATTTAAGTGAGCAGGGTTTTGGTGAAAACTTACGAGGTAGCTGCCATTTTTGTTTCTAGATATTTTGATAATCCTAGTTCACTTTTGATTATATTGTGACATCCGATTGACTTTATTATTAATCACTTCACAGGAATGAGTTGCTCTCCTGGTTTGTCAAACTCCAATTAGCAGAGTATCAACAGCTTTTCAATGAGTCATTTGAGGTACATAGTAGCAGCTTTAGGTTTTATTTTGGTAACTTCCAGGAGTGATTAGCATGTAACTTCTCTCTATAATAGTCATACATTATTAAGCAAGGTATGAGAATACTTAAAATTATCAGGTGCATTTGTTATCTTGAATATAACACCAAACCTTTATAACTAATCAACAAAGGAATGTGCAGCAGCTAGAGAGAAGAATTAACAGTCAGATCTTGGGAGTTAAGGGGTTAAAATGAAAATGAGAATCCCATGTTGACTTTTGTTAGTCAGCCCTTGGTGTTTTTAGAATATGTGTTCATTTGCATTTGAATTTACTTTACAACTCATTGAACTGAAATTATCCTCTGACCTATTCTCATGTTTTTGTTTCTGCACCCAGGTTTCTTGGCTTGATAAAATTGACCGCCGGTATTCCTGGTTGAAGAGAGCTCTTGTGAAGTTTGATGAAGACTTTCAAGGGACATTTCCGCTTGAATGGCATGTGGAGGAGAGAATCAGTGAAGAATTTTGTAAAATAACCAAGTATGACTGAACAAACATTACATTATCCCACCCTTAGTGATAGAGCACATTTCAATTGAGTTTTGGAAAACTGAAACCAAGACATGTGGCCAATCACATGTAAGGAAAATAATATTAAAATGAGCTAATGAGAGTTGAGGTAAAGGTAATTATAAACAGACTGGTCAAACATGTGTAACAAAGTCAGGATTGGTTTTGGTATTGAATGTGTTTGTTTGGGAGGATGGTGCAAGTTTTATGGACTAACCACAGAGCAAAGTAAGGCAAGACCATTGTAAGCCTTGATTACTTCCCATGCCCTATGGAAAATTGTTCCAAAGTTTAAATTAATTGTGTGTGGATGTATCATTAACTTATTCCTCTACAGTAAAATTATTTTAGGGATATAAGAAAATCTGCACTTTTTCACCGACAGGCATCTTTGGAAAAGTTCTTTATTTAAAAATGTGTGTCATCTCTTAATGAAATTTTTTACTCCAAATTTTTTAAGGAATGTGTTACTTTATAAAGGTAATGCTACAAAAGCTCTCTTAATGCAAAAAAAATACTGATTCATTACACTTCAGTGTTATATTTTATAGGTCACAGAATGATAACCATGAATTGTGTGTAATTACCAGTAGATAGTAATATCCTCATCAAATTGTTAGATTTATAAAGAACGAGATATCTTGAATGGTAGTGGTTTATTGCTATGGTGTATATATTTGAGAAGAAGTAAGTTTTTTACTTTGATGTACTTTGTTGACCCACAGAAAAGATTTGTCAAAAATTATGACAGCAAGAGTTCAAGAACTTGATGTCAAGCTGCTTTTGTTTGCCATCCAAAGAACAACAACCTTTGAAAGTTTATTGGCTCAGAGGTTTGTTCAGCATGGCTATGAGGTAACAAAATTTACTGCCATTGACACTGTTGAACAGTTTTATTTTTGGTTTAATGCATTGTACTTGATTCATTTCTCCTTTGTGATTGCTACGTTTTTGCTTCCCTGTCACAAATATGTGATATCTTCCTTTTTAAGTGTAAATTTACCATCTTTCTTAATTTATAAAAGACAAGAAAAAATGTATGAAGAGTTTGTTCATAGGATGCAGGTTGCAGGTTGTTTTTCGCATGTTAACCTAGGATATATTTGGCCAGAGGAATTCACTGTGGCCTAGTTGGTCTAAAGTTAAACCACAAATTAAATCAGATGTGACTGATTTTCGAAAGCAATGATGCTAACAACCACATTATCAGCTGATGTTTGCATAGAAACTTGGTATTTACTCCAAGAGACTTTGAGTGAGAGAAAGGTGTTAGATAAGGAATTGACTGCAAATGCTTTTTTACATTGTATGAACCAACAATAAACTTTATGGAGGTTTTTTTTTCCTATTTTACAGTCTCTTCTCCATTTTGTTTTTTAGGAGAAAGGAGAATCAAAGGAGAAAGGAGACAAGGTTTGTATCATGATTCCAAAATGGTATATAAATTATGTAGGTGTTGATGTGACATTTGAGCAACTCATAAATTTCTAAGATGGTACACGATTTATTTACAAGTTAGCCAAGCAGCCTGTGACTGGTTTTCCTTTATTCTGGAGCAAGAATTGTCAGTGAACTAAGTACTATAACTAGCTGCTGAAAATTCCAAAATCTGCCTAAATTTGTTCCTTTTTGACCATTTTCCCTCGAGAATCATTTTCAAATGATTAGAGAATATTTTTTTGGTGGCAAATCATTGTGAGTTGTGTCTTGACAATAACAAAAACCTACATAGTTTTTACACAGAAAGTCCTTGGTGTCCAGAATTGTTCCCCTGAATTAGTTAGCCAGAGATTTTTCAGTTCTAGCAATTGGAGATCACTGAAATGTGCTCTTTGTTCATTCATTAAAGAATCCTTGTTGTTTGCCTTTCAGACAAATTAAGTGCCCACGTAATCAGACTGCAGCTAAATGCAAAGATTGAAAAAAATGTTGTATTCTGTACTTTTTTCCTCTTTCAGCCAAAACAGTCCAAGTTCTTAGGAATTATCTCAAGATGTTTTGAGCCACATCTTCATATTTATATAGAATCACAAGACAAGTAAGATTGTTAAGATTATTGTATGGGAAAATCTTCAGTCACTAGTTTCGACAAGCCTTGGAAACCTTCCTTGTCTTAACTGTCGTCCATTCATAAAGGGTTTGAAAATAAGGATTATTAAACACAAAGCCAAAATGATCACAATGGCCAGTTAGGACAAAGGAAACGATCGACGGAGCTTAGGAGAACTCAACGTGACAAGCTAACTGGTTGGGCAGCAGCGCAGGAAAACGCCGCCTGACAAAAGCGTAATTGGTGTAGGTTTTAGATGGTACTGACTACATTTTAGACTTGAAGAACTGAACACTACTCTCATTCCTCAACAGAAACCTATCAGAATTGATGGACAGGTTTGTTCAAGATTTCAAGTCTCAGGGAATCCCCATGGTAGAAGGTGATGGAAGTAATGTCGTATTTCCCAGCGCTGGTGAACTATTTGTGTTCTACAAAAAGTGCATGGTACAGTGCTCACAGCTGAGCACCGGGCCCCCGCTGCTCTCGCTCACTGCGGCATTCCAGAAGTTTCTCAGAGAGTATGCTACCAGAGTACTCAATAACCATCTACCTGTAAAGTGAGTGTTGTTCTGGGTTGTCAAAGTTAAAACTTTTATTATTTGATATATTTTGGTGTAGTAGCTTTGGAAAAAAGGGAAGACCAACGCATTTAGCAAGGTGTCTTCGGAGTTACATGTATTATGGTATATAATTTTATTGACGGAAATGGTTGCATTTTTAAATGTTATATGTTGATTTTAAGCACAAATGGCTCAATTACACCAAAAGAAATTCATGAATTTCAGTGATTGATTTAGAAAAGCTAATCGTTGAAGTTTAATTGGCTGTTGTAGGTTCAAACTGGCTGATTTCACTTGTCCGATTACCAGCATCTTGCAATCGTTTATAAAACCTTCAAAATTAACCTCAAACGTGAAAAGATAAAGCAATTTTATGTCGAAAGTAACGTGTCTTTGCATAAGTATTGATGTACTGACTCTGCTACTTTTAGTGATCTGGTCACTCGTTTTTTCAGTTCTTATTGGTTCTTTGTGAAATCTACTTTTACTGTGCTTGTTTGTTGTTATAACGTTTGCTTTGTGTTATGATACTCGATCGCAGAGTAATCTTAGTTAAAAAAAAAAATAAAAAGTGTTTCTTATAATAAATGCTCTTTGCTTTCCCTCCTTAGGAGCACAGGTGGCTTGGCTAGCATCTTGAAGGATTCTGGTGAAGTGAAATTCAGCAAAGAAGAGCAAAGTTTGACTTGTTGTATTCTTTGTACAGCTGATTATTGTCTGGAAACAACTCAACAGGTGAAATTCTGTCTCTATTTTAGATAATACCGCGACTATCCCCAGATACTCCAAGGGTTCATCTTCATTAAATATTTTTCAGCTTTAAAAAGTCACTTTCTCTTTCTTAACTACTCTGCTCTCCTGTCTTAAATGGGTGACTAGTACCTGCATTGTATCGTAGATTTTGTAGAGCTGAGGTGTTTTATACTTCTCCAAGATTCAGTTTGGTTTTTCATCTCATCGGTTGTGTAAAGGGCGAGTACTTACCTTTCAGTAGCAACAACTTTCGGCCAGGGTGTAAACTCAAAGCCTTCTCGGATTCTTTCAACACCATCTAGTACTTGATTCAAATGCATTTTCCATTCTCTATAGTTAGAGGAGAAGTTAAAGGAGAAAGTTGATCCTGAATTGGCGGAGAAAATTGACCTCAATGGGGAACAAGATGTATTCCATAGGTTAGTGGCCTAAAATTTTTACACCTGATTTTCAGACCTGTTTGAATTGTTCATTTTCACAAATCTAAATTGCTCTCGAACCAAGTAGCACATCGTCCGAATAACTTGGACGTAATGGTAACCGTCAATTGCCTGAATGCGATGTAATGAATCCACAAGACGAACACTGTACTTTTGTGTTAGAAAATTGGGGGTGGAAGACACTTCAAGCCACTTCCTTTCATCTTTCTGATGTACTGTTACTGACTTTTTGCGCGCTCTTTGTTGCGCGAAAAGAAAGAGGTTGAATACTGCTTGAGGAAAAGGGGTTTAAAGTAACTTCATTTCTTGAAAACACAGCAATCAATAAGCCTTGTGAAGTTTTTTGGCAATGTTCAAACCAATCCAAAAGAACATACAGCGGAAAGTAAATTTGTTTGGTTTTTGCAATCCTTGTTTTTTTTGTTATGAGACTCGAGGATTTGAGTTACCACTCGAAGTTGATTTGTGCAAGGGTCAACATGAGAGTAGAATGTCATATTTGACAGCAGTTTTATTGTACTAAAGTACCTTCATCAGTAAGTGTTTACGGAAGATTCTGAATATCCGACGGCCTCTGGGTTCCAGAAAAAGAGGCCGTCCAAAGCAGTCTTGAAGGAGCGCACCGTCCAAGACGAAAAAAATCACTTACACATACAATCACTTGAGGAACAGCCGAAAACAGATTCCTTTGGAGATCCACGATCCACGCCCTATGCTCCCCAGCAGCAGCGAGGATGGTCTAATCTCTTATTGTACTTAGGGCCTGTTTCTATACCACACTCCTCCAAACCTTTTGCATCTCAACCAAGTATCGATCCACAGTGTTCTTTTTAACAACTGTGTAGCTGTTGGATCGTATCCTTCACTGCTTTTCTCACTTCTCTGATCTTCCAGCAGTACAGGATCGGGTTTAGAGTTGAGTTTAAGTGGACTAGAGCGGACGAAACCAAATAGCACGCTAAAGTGTTTATTTTCATTCCAGCCACAATGCCATAAGGGGCATAGCAGGCAAGTAACGCTAGCTGCACCCACAAAATGCTGGACACTGTTTTTCTGTACCTTGCTATGTTCACTGCAAATCCTACTACGTATGGTTGTCCATGGGTGGAGTCCTTCTGTATTTGAGTTTGATGCTTTCTTAGGGTCAGGTAAATTTTTGCATAAGAGGACATCGAAGTAATCAGTGAAAGCACTGTCATGACTGAGGTCACTTTGTTGAAGACATCCGCTTTCCACAACCCAATCATGGCAATTGTAGCCATCATAATCCAAATACAGGTTATGACAAAGCGAGCTCGCCTAAGTGTTACAAAAGTTCTGTATCTCAATCCCAACAACAGCGCAAGAAGTCTGTCCACACTTATCACAGTCGTTGTTAACAAAGATACTCCGCACAAAATTGTACTTGACGTCGCACAGATCTTACCAGTGTAATACGAAACATTCTCGTTCATCTCCATTGCATAAGACATGATAGACGTTGTATAGAGTGGCTGCACTATAAGGCCAACACAGAGGTCGGTAGCTGCCAGGCATCGAAAGAATAGTTTTGTTGGAGGATAGATGGACGACACTCGATAAAGAGCGCTGAGAATCACAACGTTACCGAAAGATGAAGCGATAGCGAGAAAAATACTCAAGCCCGCGAAAATTTCAACCAACTTTGCTTGAGATGCATTAATAGCATCGTTGAATGTTCTGGTAGTGTTTCCCTCTATATTAGAGTCTGCCATTGTTCATAGGAAGTAAACAAATTAGTTTTTCCGCTTTAAGGGCTAGAATTAATTCGTTATGCCATTGATAGACAACCTAATCTTTAGACATTTTTGCCTCTTTTTTTGTTTAATTAATAAAGTATTTTTAGTTGAAAGGTGATGGACATGTCATTTGCCAAAGACAGTTTGTTGTAATAGCTGTTGCGATTTTTAGTGAACTTTTTTTTAAATCGAACTATACAATAGCTATACAAGGGAATAGTTAATTTTAGGTCAATTTGTATAGTTTGCCAATTGTTAGTGCTCACTGCAAATTTACAAAACTGCGAATCTTTCCGTGCTGCCTAAATAATGGACACACGATAAACGAAAGTGATTACCAATCACCTTATGCTAAACTTTTTGAAACCTAAGATCAAATTTCAGAAGATGACTAACTAGTAATTTATACAATAAAAACTGCCAAATTCTTGTGCAAAAATACTTCGTGGCTGCTATGATACCGCGTTTCGTCGCGGCTATGAAGAGTAGATTTAACGACTGTCGGAAGTAGTTCATTTTTGCGGTATGACATCGTGACTCGTGACATAGCCTCCCTTAGTTATGCTTTTATGTTTGAACAAACATTATATTACTAAGACAAGTAATCTTAAGAAACGTCGCCATTGTAAACTATGGCAATATATTTTAAGTTGAAAAATAATTAAAGACGGAAGCTTGCGCAACAAAAGGAGATTATATTTTCACTCTTTTTACAGACGTTTGTTTGGCGATGTTGAAATATATTGTGTTGATAAATTTACACCGTTGTATCTGCTCATCAGTCACACACAACTGTTCATGCATGGTTGTATTTTAGTGTACTATTTTCTTGTTGGCAGTCGTGAAAAAATGTTGGAATTTTGGGGACGATATACTGCAGAAAAAACCGGAGACAAGCATCTCTCGTCGGGGATTAGAAATCAATATATGACCAAAATTATTTCGCAATCATTCTTAATATTTACACCGTAGGAAAGTATGTCGTCAACATACCGGAAGTGATTAAGTGTCGCGTTTCCAGTAATTTTCAAAGCGGGGGCAACTTTCGCGGGCATGTTGGGGGCGCAAAGTATGATTGGAAGGGAAAGTGTGAGAGATGAAGAGTGTTCTCGTCCGCCTTACCATCACCCCTATCTCCCCACTATAGAAACGCGGACGTTTTGGAGACGACTGGGCATGATTCAGAATGATTCGCCATTTTCTCATAAATTAATTTGTCCCAACTTGTTTATCGTCACGGTCTCTGCGAGTTTACATTTTTGGCAGCGTTGCTATTACGACGACAGCCGGCGTAAGGCCGGCGAGCGCGTTCATTTTTTGTGGAATAACTCGCGTCAGTAACTTGCCATAATGTGATACCAAACAAAGTAGAGAGGTTAATATACAAAACGCACAAAGCGCGGATAAACGGACACGAGGTGTTGCAAAGGTTGGTTGCAAAGGGCAACTCGTGCCTGCATTTTCCTCTATTACAGTTTCTGTGCGATATGTCAAATCGCAAAGTAAACATTTCCTTTCAAATTTACCGGTTTGCTTTGAGGTAAGTTCAAAAAATTTTCCTGATACTGGGGACTCAAAGTATCCAGGGTAGAATGTCATCTACACTTCGTCGTAAGTCGACCGGACGCAGCCTAAAGTTCGAGATCATGCGAAGTGTGTATCGCCTTCAGTTTGAAACTATACTGTATTGTTACGGTATAATTTAACCGACAGAAAAACGATCTTACAAAATCAACTACTTTATTGAACAGCGAGTAATGTTCTAAACAAGGAGCGACTCCTAAACGTAGTACAATACTCATCGTTAATAAACTTAATTAAGCCCAGCAAATTCTATATCCTAGCCCACCACCGACACAATCTCTCCGAAGTTCTTCGAAATAAGCGGACTTCCGCGGTGATTCTCTCTTGGTATAACTTTCAAAACATTCGTCGCTCCATTCACAAAATGTTGTGGAACATTCCAGAAGCTTACATAACAACTATTCTAGTATTATTACATAATAAATGTGTGACGAAATGAAATGTTGTAGAAAGTTCTACGGTATGCAAGTCAGCTTGACTCAGCAGACTGGAGATTTCTAGAAGCAAAAACAGTTCCAAATAACAGTATATTCACAGTATTTACCTCGCCACGTTTTTCGTTTATCTCTAATCATGAATAGTGTACACATCACCTATTCCCTATCCCTATTCTCTATGTGAAGTAATCTTTCCTCCTTCTTCCTTGTCTATTCCTATTATAAAATCTTCTTCTTTGCCATCCTCTTCCATTTCACTCTGTTTCTATCTTTGCGCCCATCGACTCGCATTTGTTTAACAACAGTACAGCTGCTTGAATATGTCCTTGACTGCATGTCGCACTTGTCTTATCCTCCAGCAGTAGAGGATCGGATTTAGAGATGAGTTAAAGTAAAGCAATGTTATTGTAGCTAACCAATCTACTCCGTTGTTTATTCCAATCCCAGATACAACCCCAAAAGGCAGGTAGCAGAAAACTAATGCCAATTGCACCCACACTATGCTAGACACTGTCTTTTTGTATTTGGCTACATTGAATGAGTTCCCTTCCCCGCTCGGTTTTGTTCCGGTAACATGGTTTTCAATTTGCCCTTGATGTTTTCGAAGTTTCGATTGAATCTTGGCGTATGAGACTATTGAAGCCACAAAACAAATTAGGATCGCCACAGAGGCTTGCTTAAAGGCAATTTCTCTTTTCCACACCCAAAGTGGTGCCGATAAAATCGAACTGGCCCAAAAACTGACAATAACAAGGCGAACTCGCTTTGATGATACAACATGTCTGTATCTTATCCCCAAATGCAGGGCTAACAGTCTGTCCACGCTTACAGCAGTTGAAGTCATGACAGATACCCCGCACAAAACCGCGCTTAGTACACCGCCAACTTTGAAAAATGTCACTGTTTTCCCACTCGACATAACGATTGTGGCATAGATGTAAATCGGTTGAACGATGATGCCCACACAAAGATCACTGACTGCCAGGCATCGGAAAAAGAGTTTCGTCGATGGAGCAATGGATAATACTCGGCAAAGAGCAATGATGACAAGAATGTTACCCAGGAAAGCGAAAGTCGCGAGAATGATATTCACGGCTGAAAACAAATCAACAATACCTTTTGGTAATGTTTGTAGCGCTTCAATTAGTCCGCTTTCGAACTTGTTGTCTTCAACTGAGTTCGACATTGTGTTAGATGATTATTCTAAGTTTTAGTTGGTGCAAGGAATTTCTTGATGTCGGTGATTGTTCGTGAAATCTTAATTTCCAAATTTCAGTGTTAAGCTAGTTGATGCACTGTTTGGTATCTAGGTTTTTTGGGGTCTATGTACTTGATGTTTCATGAATTCGTTTGTTTTCCCTACGAGATATCAGTCGACTGTTGGTGTGGTTTGATGAAAAAAAGGAAACACAAGTTATATGGGTATTAAATCATGTGATTCTATCGCGCATGCTCGGTGAGAGAACGAGCAAAGGTGCCCTTTAAATGGGCGACTGTATGTAACGTGCCGAAATTCCGTTTAAATAACGGTAAATGTTACCTTTTAACTGCTGGTTTCCGTGAGTATCGTGTAAGAACTCAAGGCTTAATTTCACAAGTATTGATTTTAAAACCGTGAAAAAAATGACAGGTTGTTGTTTGAACAGTGATGAGAAAAAACACCTGCTGGGAATTGAATGACTCTGTCAAATCATTCAGCTCCTTTTGTGCAGCATATCCAGTGGAAATTCTTAAGTAATCGCGCAATAAAAAATATGTTCTTGAATTGAAAATCAGAAAGGCATGCAGTTTAAACAAAGGTTTTCTCGAACTTCGTTCTGAGGAAGTGGAAAGATGAGAGATCTTTAAGAATTTGGTATCCATGGTTGTTGTTAAATATCGCTTGTTTAACACTTTCAGTTCAAAAGCTGTCAAAGTTAATTATTTTATTTATAATTATGTGTTGCTGTCCACCTGCTATTTTGTTGTTAATGAACTGTTGTTAGGTGTAGATCATTTCACCATTCACGTCTTTGAAATCCATGTTTCCATTTGTCAAAATATGTTGTGAGGACACCTTGGTTAACATTTTCTACTTACTATTTCTTTTATGAATTTACTGAACAGTTGTCTTATCATGAAAATGTAAGCCATGTCACCTTCAGGTAGTTTTTTTCTTTTTTCGTTACGGAAACTTTTATTTAACTTTAATCGGAAAAATCATCTAGTCAAACCTGGTTACTATCGCCAAAAAAACATGACCGGTAGTCGTGGTGATCATACAAGAACCACTGTACTTAGCGATATTGAACCTAATAGGGAAGTTTTCCATTTGAGTCTCGAAAATAGTCAGTGATTGGTCCAGAAAACTCACGCCATCCACTCAACTAATTAGAATAAAAACTAAGACCATTCGCGATTTGGTCACTCGCGTTTTCCCGCACTTCTAGTATTTGATTATTTTTTACTCTACGCTCTCCCTTGTTCTTTGTGATTTATTTTCCTTTCCTGTGATTGAATATTGTTATTACTTTGATTAAGCCGAGATAACAAAAAAACACCAAAAGCATCGCAGTTTCTCAGAATACCCTTGTGTTTGATGCGAGCGATGGCAGCGACCATTGAAAATCAATCCAATGGCTACAAGAAGATTATAAAGAGAACAAACTTATATGAGAACTCTTACAGTAGGAAATTGCATTATTAACAGGAAAAGCATTTTATAGAAGTGCCACGCTATCAAAAACACTGCTCAACCCTTCTTTGTAAGTCATCTGCTCGTGAGTTCCAGAGGCTTAGTTGTAGCGTCTGTATTTTGTCGAAAATTACCAAATTGCAACTAGGTGAAACGCAACACCTACTTTGAAATTTTATGTTTCGAGCATCCTTGCCTAGAGCTGTTTTAAAAACAGTTTATATGGCTGATTGTGTCCTTCACGGCATGTCGTACTTCTCTGATCTTCCAGCAGTACAAGATCGGGTTAAGAGACGAGTTTAAGAAAACCAGACTTGCTGTAGCCGACCAAATAACCTGGTTGGTATTTCCAGACCCAGCTACGATACTATAAGGAATATAGCAGACAAGTAAGGCCACTTGCACCCATGAAATGCTGGACAGTGTTTTTTTATATCTTGCAATGTTGAGCGGACTCCCTCCACGTTCATTCGGTTGTTCTAGGAAGTGGTTTTGTACATTTATCTGAGCGTGATGTTTCCAGAGTGTTAGATGAATCTTCACGTAGCATGAAGTCGAAGTTATCAAATACAGTAGTACGATAAGAGACGATCCTCTGTAGAAGTTTTCTCTACTCCACAACCACACTGGCAAAGTCGAGGCACCAAGTAACCAAAAACCGATAACCACACCGCGAACCCGACCCAATGTTACAACATGTCTGTATCTCATTTCCAACATCAGCACAAGGAGTCTGTCTACACTAATGGCAGTCGAGGTCAAGACAGACACTGCAGACAAAATCGTACTTATTATCCCACAAATATTGTAGACACGATACAAAACATCGCCTCTGATATCTTTCACACGAAACGCAGTGTAGGTTACATACACATAGAGTGGTTGAACAATGAGCCCAACGCAAAAGTCAGTGACTGCAAGGCATCGAAAGAAGAGTTTCGTTGGAGGATGAATAGACGACACTTGGCGAAGTGAAAAAAGGATCAGAACATTGCTCAGAAATGCACTGATGGAAAGAAGAATATTCAGAACCAAAAGAAATTCAACCAGGCCTGCTGGTGATGATCTAAGAGTTTCGCGCACTATGGTTATGAAGAAGTCTTTTTCTGAAGAGTTTTCCATTGTTCTCCGCGGTAAAAATGTTGGGCTCGTTGCAGTGTTATCAGCTTTTTGTAGTTGATAATGTAACTCTCGAGGCATATGCTCAAGTTTTAATTTTTACCAACCCGAGGCGTGTCATCCTTGTGCGATGAGTTTATACTGTATTACATTTTTAATATGTTTTGTTTAGTTTATGAATCATTTGTGTCCTAACTGACAAAACGGCGTTACGTTGTTTCACGACTTCTCCCGATTGGCAGTCCGGTGCTGTAAACGAGTTAAATAATTGGTTAAATCAAACGCCATAAGGAATACCGAAAAAGTGAATGTCACCCGTTTACGGCTAATCTGCCTGAGAGGAAAACAACAACAACAGCCAAAATAGAACAAAATCGAGTAAAGACAAGCTGACCGTTTTTTTCTTATCGCTGATTACGAGGAGATTTTATTGGTTATAGCTTAATTTTTGTCCAGTGACCAATATTAATTTTGAAGAAGTTTCATCAGAGAGTATAAATGTGGTCGTTTGTTGACATAAGATATTAGTTTCGATGAATACAGCTGCTGGGACCTTTAAGAAATTAAAGTTGTTTGCCGTAACCTTACGACGATATTTCCAATGGAGGGTTTTAAGAGAATGATTAAGCTTCTCTCTGAGTTGACTTTCCATTTTCATTAACACCTGATAATTACAGCGTCGGCATAAGTCACATGCAGAAGTTGTTCGCGCTTTTTAATCTAAATGGTCTATTTCGGTTTTCGATTTTTAATGGATTATGAAAAATCAAATGAAAATCTGAGCAATTTCCTTGTTTTTTTTAAGGTAACTTGTGACGTGATTTATAAACGAAGTTAACATCAGTTCTTTAAATTTTGAACTCTGTTTGTTTTCTTCATATGTTAGATAATTTATATGTCGTTCGAGAGACGTAGATATGTCACCTAGGTGGCGGGAAATATGACACCGCCTGTGAGCCAACGCTAGAATTCTCTCTACTTGGAAACTACGTTAAAACGATTGATTACTATAAATCTATACAAATCATACAAAGGAGTAGTGACTTAGGAGTTTCGGATTAATATCAGTATCTGGGCAACTGTCCACCTACCCCTCCCGTAACCCAACATTAACCCTAACTTGTTATCAATTGACTATAGTTGAATTAGGGGAGGGGTAGATGGGCAGTTGCCCAGATACTGATATTGATCCGGAGTTTCAATTAGTTCGAGGCAATTGTTGACGCGTACCTGATTTTACGATTGATAGAAGTTATTCATCCTCTCAATAACATAAGTCGAGCAATAATTACCCCTAAGGAAATGAAGAAAACTCTTGCTTTCAAAATTGACAGGTATATCAATTAGTTTGTCGAAAACACGACGCTACATAGCAGTTATTAACCAAATTCTCGTTGCGTGGAAATTGTGTTGAAAAGTGAGAAATTAGTCACCTTTGAATAACTCAAATTGAGCTATTTCCCCCTGAAATTGATACGAAAATTGAACATGAATTGTAAATGAAAAGAAAGGTTCTGAGTATCGGTCATACCTTTTACCATCCGAGGGGAGTGTTGGCCCGAGATCACGGCAGTGCTGACCAAGCGCAGGAAGGTTCCCACAAAAACGACCGCGAAGTCGCACTCCCCGGGCCTGATAGCGTGCTGGGGTCGTGAGTAGTTTATCATATGGCAGTCATGCCATGCTTTTTTTAACTTTTTGTAACAAAATGCACTTCCGGTCACTCGTATGAGCAACTCAGGTGGAGTAAGCTGTAACGAGTTTTAAAACAAAATTACCAGTCGTTTGATCACATGGAATGTCGGATAAAAGGTGGACTTTTGGTTCTTTTATTTGCATACCATTTCCATGGAACATCAGTACCCGTCTTGTTATTTGCTTTTGCACATTTTGTGTTTGTGTTTAAAATTATCTGCGGAAACTGTCTTTTGTGTATGCCTGTTTCAGTTTCTAAGATCTTTTGCTACAAGGTCTTGAGGATAATGAATTTCGCTTGGTGAGGTTTTCTATTTCTTTATTGTAAACTCGTAAATTGTCAATCTTTCAGGCAATTTCTTTGCGGAGAATTGGAATGTTGACATGTTTAAATACGGTGGCTTTCAAAACAAAACAAAATGGCTCATGACTTTTTTCGTGCAAGGTGTCCGTCCACATGGCAACATCGCGGCCAAAAAAAAAATAAATCAGAGCGTTCGAATTCATGTCAAGACTACTTTGCCTTATTATGATAAAAGATATCACTGGTGCATTTTCATTTCAATTCGTGCATGCGAAAGGTGCCTGAAGAAATTTGCACCTGCTCTCAGAAATTGACAGACAGCTCAATGGTCCAAATAAAGCAGTTTTTATAATTTCTGAATGACGGAAATTATGGTGTATTTTGAATTGCTTTTAAGCTCTTTAAAATAATAAATTGGTTTTTTTAAATGAAATTTCCTGCAGATTCGGATCATCCTGTAGGGAAGGAAGAACATTGTGTAATAAATAGTTTTATAGCTACACGTGCAGTAGTTTCATGGTATTGAAAGCATTTTCAATTTAATTAATATCGTTCGTCAGTGAACTAAGTTAGCTTTGAATTCTCTCGACATTTTCAAATTACAGAAAACTGTATCTTGGTCATAAGCTGATTTGATTCCCTTATAAATTTTCGTTGACGAAGCTCTTTTGTGAGTGATTACCTTTTCAAGAAAAAAATTGAGGGCGTTCTATACATTATTGTAGTTGCTAGGAAAATTAGCAGTTAGTTGAGCTGAAAATACTGACTGATCCATAAGGAGTGACACGAAACTCTCGATTCACGCATTCTATTTTACTTAGAGACAATCCTCTGCAACAACCAACAGTGGTTGAAAATGTCGTAGTTGAAAGCAATTATGATGCACTTAGGGCCTTTACTATTCCACGCTGTTTAAAGAATATTCACTGTCGATCCACGAAGTTCTGCCTAACAACAGTGTCGTTGCCTGATTGTATCCTTCACTGCTTTTCGCACTTCTGTGATTCTCCAGCAGTACAAGATCGGGTTTAGAGATGAATTTAAAAAGACGAGGGTGGTTACAGCCAACCAAGCTAGCCCGTTGTCTTCTCCAGTCCCTGCCGCAATAACATAGGGAACATAACACACAACTAAGGCCAGTTGTACCCACAAAATACTAGACACTGTCTTTTTGTATCTTATTATGTGGAATGGACTTGCTCCTGTGCTCGATTCTGCTTGGGGAACATGGTTTTGTATTCGTGCCTGTTGATGTCGTATAGACAAGTGGATCTTGACGTAAGATGCAATAGAAGTTGCCAACGAAAGCGTTATGATAATAGAGGATAACTTGTAGAAAACTTCCGTTTCCCAAACCCAAATAACGACGAATAAAGCACAAATGATCAAAAAGCAAAGCATTGTGAGACGAACTCGCATCAAGGTTACAACATATCTGTATCTCAGCCTCAACAACAGGGCGAGAAGTCTGTCGACACTTATGGCAGTTGACGTCAAAACGGATAATCCACACAAAACTGCACTTGAAGCCATGCGAACTGCTTCAAGATACTTGCCGTAAAAAGTAGTTCTTTCCATGTTTACTAGCGAAGAGATCTTGTAGGTTATGTAGAGTGGTTGTGTAAATAGCCCGACGCTTAGGTCCGTGATAGCTAGACATCGGAAGAAGAATTTTGTCGGCGGATAAATAGAAGACACTCGATGGAGAGCAAGAAGGATGAGGACATTTCCTAGAATTGCTGTGATGGAAAGAAAAATGTTAATGGCTGAGAATAATTTAACAAAGCTAGGTGATACAAAGGGATTTGTGTTCACAAGGGTTCCTTCTCCGGACGAGTTTGACATAGCTATTGATGATCAGTCGTTCTCTGGAGTTGACGCTAGATGATGATCTTCTCTGTGCGTGATTCGATTGCAGTTTGTTTAAAGAGTTTCAAAGCAGCTGGTAAAAAAACAGCAATGAACAAGACAAATTGACGCACAAGCTCCTTGCTGAATAAATTAAACGGTACACGTCTAGAGTTAATTGATGTTCTTCGCTGCTTTTTGTTATCATTCCTTACTTCCTGTTGAAAAGTGTATCTACCGAAAAGTGATTCTTATGGAACTTTTCTGATCAATGTATTAGCTTTAATTTCTGAAAACAGAACAGTTAGCAACTGTGAGTTCCGAATTCTATCTTGCAAATATTTATTTAAGAAAATTAAACCGTCAAATTGATAAAAGTGTATTGGTTAAAGAACTGAAAGTCAATGAAAGCACCTGTAGAAGGAAGAAAACACGCCTAAGTTCTATTTTTAATCACTTTCACTCCGATGTACCCTCTGATTTTTGGACCTGGGCGCCAAAATGAACTACTGGAAGACAAGAGCGCAGAAATTCTCCTTGTATGGCTTAGGGATGTGTCAAGTCCACTGAGGTTGATTACAGACTAGATCAAGAATTGTTGCCTCTTGTGGCTATAAAGTTATGCATGAGGTACTGAATGAGAAACCCCTGAGCTTCTCAAGGAAGTTCAATTCCCCCCTTCTAAAAAAACCCGTTTTGAGAAGTTGACACTGTCATTTAGTTATTGTCCCTTAACGTTTTATAGTAATTTGAGTCGGTGTTACTGGTACTAGTGAGGCTTTTAACACTGTGTAGTAGAAATATAATCTTGTTCTTTATTGCGGACGATGACGTTGAAAGTTTCTCTTGCCATTGTTCTGTTAAATATACGGCTACAAGAATTAAATTGAAACCATGCCGATTGATTTGTTTTTTAAATTCTTTTCCTTGGAACACGATTTTTCTGTCCAGCCGGAATATGCCTCTTTCATTTACGCAAAATTAAGTGCTTACCAAATTAATTACAATACGGTTGGGGGACATCTTTATTCCTTGGTGAATTTCCCTTGTGAAGTGACGGTTGTTCATATAAAATATTTAGTAAAGCTCCATTTTGTCTTTAGAAGATACTAGTAACCTGCTTTGTATACTGAGTGTAAACTAAAATTTCTGTTGAGTCATTGTATAGTTGAGCAATTTGTACTCGGCCTCGTTTTCAGGTTGAGGTACATGACATCACAGGGTGGTAACTATTAACAATCTACTCATTTGCGTTTATTTTATCGCCAGTGTCATTTCGAACTGTATCCAGCTGCTTGTACAAGACTTGGAGAATGCTTGCGATGCGCCCTTGACAGCATTGATAAAGGTGCAGTGTTCTTCTTTTCTTCTTTTCTTCTTCAGGTGACGCGTATTGAGTCATAAATAATCACTGAAATGGCCCCCAGAGGAAATGGCAACTTTTGAAGCAATAAATACATATCTTTCATGGTTCTTTTCCAGTCACCATTTCTTACTTGTAGTTAAGTTGACAGTAAAACTTTTTAGAGTTATTTTAATAATAATCAGAGATAAACATGACAAGGTTAAATCCATTAGATAGAATTAGCGAAAAAAAGGAGAAAAAAGACCAGGAAGTTATAAGCTTTAGAAATAGATGCCACTTTGCTGTGTGTTTGTCCATTTATCGACCTGAGATGATATCCAAACTCTGGGTTACGAGCCGCAGCGAATCTGGTGTAAATGACTTGCAGTTGTTGAATTATCTTTAACTCTTCCTTAAATGAAAAAGAGATACACGGCTCGAATTTTCGAGGATTTGCTCCAATTTTTATTGCCATGGTCTCTTACTTTGGTGTCAGTGGATACCTTTTGCCTAACTTTCCTCGAGGCCTTTTCTGAACCTTGCAAACATTTCCAGAACCATGGTCCTTGTTGGAGAAAATAATGAAAACAACTTATGACGTCACCTAAGCGTATGTTTAGTTCGGATCGACCAAACATAGGCCACGTTGTTGGGAGAAAATTGACTCGTCAACTGCTTTTGTTTACTTAAAGGTTAATTGGCAAAGCGTAGAGGCTGTAGGAGACGAGAGCTCTTATGTGACAGCCATTTCCAATCACCTGAAGGAAGCCGTACCTCTTTTACGTGATTACCTGTCCTCAGCAAGAAAATACTTCACTCAGTTTTGCGTAAAGTTTGTCAAGTAAGCTTGATTTTGATTATCGTAAAACTAAAACCAATGTAATCAAAACGGGAAATAAGAACAATGATGATTTGATTTGAATATCAAAGTGAGTCATTGGGAACTCATAGTTAAAACGGAACCGGCCCGAAGCGCGAGAAAACGCGGTATTTTTAAAAATTAACACCCAGAAGTGGTTAACGTGGAACCTCTCCTCGTAATATCCTTACATTATCCTGCTAACAGATAATGTGAATACTCCAACTTATCAGTTGCAAAGTTGAGTTTATCTGACATCATATTCGTGTTAAGCAGCCAGAGGGAAGGATTAGCAATTGAACCTTGGGGTTATAAGTCGCAATTGCAAGTTTCAGTTTTGCATCTGGGTGATTGAAAACCAAAGCAAAATGAATGCAGTCCTGAATAATTTGCGATGAAGAATGAAAAGGATGAAGTAGTCCTCTCAGAATAAAGTAACGCAATGTGTGGTTATCTTGATTATTGCTGGCGAAAGTAACTCGAGACTGTTTTCGATTCGGCAATGCTGCTACTGTGGCTCTATCTCACGGATACAAGTATTTGCCATTATTATTTATAGAAAAGTGTGTTGAATGATAAAGGTTAAAATGCTCCGACAGTTCGTCGAGTCTCATAAAGCTAAGATGATGAGCTAGTGTGTGAGAGAAGATAATTTTTTTGTTTTTTCCTCAGTTCTTTCATTCCACGGTTCATCAGCAACTTGTATAAATGCAAGCCAATTAGTACTGTTGGCGCTGAGCAGGTAGAGTGAAAGTTACTATATCGGGTTTTTAGAGTTTTGCAAGTATTTGAAGCCCTCAAAGGAAAGGTACGGACGTCTGCCAACAGGCTTAGAGACCCGCCCTGTCGAAGATTAACCCAGGGACAGATAACATTGTTACTGACGCTGAATGGAATGCCGCTCCATTGGGGCAGCTTACCCACAAGCAATTCTTTTGGTTTTCCCGGCATGTCACCCGTACTAATTCGTAATCCTAGATGGGGATAAGCACTCTGAAAGTGAAGTGTCTCACTCAATGACTCCGCTAGGATTTAAACCAGAACCTTCCTTTGCGGATTCCAGCGCGCTAAGCATGACGCTACCTCGTCTGACAGGTTATAGACCTTAAACAGTACCTGCATTTTGAAAAAGACGAACGCTTTAGTACTAAGGAAGTTTTTTTTTATTTATTTCCTCTCGAGGAGATATTTAGGGCGTAAGTCTTTCCTCAGTTCATGCTTCTGGCTGTGAATTACTTCGCTCTGCTTGTCCAGTTGATTCGATCTGATTGAAGCATCCTGTAATATTTTTAAGAGGTTTGTGCCAATGGCTGTTTTCTTCGTTTTTGTTACGCTGCAGCTGTTACTGGACACTCACTCTCTTAAAACAACTCTCCTTGATCTTCCCTCAATCGGCTCAAAAGTGCAAAGGAAGCCTCCAGCAAGGTAAGTCATCCAGCTTATCCTTTAACTCAACTGTTAAACGACCAGAAACGCCCTAACATGGGGGAGGAAGGGAGATCTGTAGGGGAGATACTTTAAGTTCTGGACTTAACCCTTTAACTCCCAAGATCTGATTGTTAATTCTCCCATCTAGCTGCTACGCATTTCCTTATCAATAAGTTACGAGAATTTGGTGTCAGATCGAGGTAACAACTTCGACCTGATAAATATAAATATTCTCATGATCTGTTTGCTGGAAAATGTTTAGATATTATAGGGAGAAGTTACTTGTTAATCACTTGTGGGAGTTAAATGGTCAAAGGGGCATCTCAGAGCGAGGGGCTTAAAAGGGGAGGGAGCAATCAGAACGTTTTCGGTACTCGCTCGTTGTGTTTGTAATCAGTCACAGAAAAAAATGAACTTTGTTATGGTAGATAGTTTTAACACTTCACCCATATATTCTAAATTCATCAGTTGTTTATTTGTTGCATGATTTCTTGGCTGCAGTTACACTAAAGTGGTGGCGAAGGGAATGAAAAAGGCAGAAATGATATTAAAGGTAATGGATTGGACGACACCACCTGGTTGGAGACCTTTTTCTTCTGTTCTCTTGTACCCTCTTGTTGAAGAAAAGCACAAGGGGATTACCTCTTTCACTTAGCCAGGACAGAAGCTTTTTCAGATTTCTCATATAGCTTAAGTAATAGGATTTCAATAAGTGTATCTGTCTTGAACAGTTTTTTTTTCCAGTGGAAACGTCTTCCCTCGAAAACTTCCCATATTAGATTAGCAGCTGAGCCTTCATATCAATTAGAGGATTATAAGTTGATCTAATTCCAAATTCTCCAAACTAACATCATAAGAATTGTATGGCAGGCAGTAAGGAGAATTACTAATGAGATATTGGGAGTGAAAGAGTGAAAATCGCCATTAATGTACTAAACCTACTTCAATCACTTTGTTTTTCGTTGTAGGTCGTTATGTCTCCTCACGATCCCGCGGTTGGATTTGTGGACAATTATATAAAGTTACTTGCTGATACAGATACTTCTAACTTCCAAAAACTACTGGACATGAAGGTGAGAACAATTGAACTGCTACCTTATGGCCTTTTCACTGTGATGTTTACTATAAACATGATATCACCAGTTTTATATCGTAAGTTAACATCATCATACAAATTTGTAAATTGATTTCTACTGCATGAACCTCCGTCATGAAAATTGTTATTAGCCGCAGCAAATACTAATAACAAAAAGCAAACAATAGTAACAACGCTATAGTTTACAATGGTTACTGTCGTTCCTGTAGCAGAAGTCGTAGTGTTTTCTTTGCACCGACATCGTAATGTAACGTACTATAAGGTGCTCAGGTAAGAAGATATGGACGCGCGTCCGAAACCACTGTTGGTTTGCTTCGCGTCATATGTCGTCCTTACCAGTATGTTTCCCTTTGTCAGCCACTTTTCGTGTAGAGCTTTCAAAGTCGTGCTGGCCAATGGTTCTCTGCACCGTTAACGGTTTTTTTTGTGCTCTCATCGCTTGATGTTTAAGTCGCACTTCATACAAGGGTTTAAATATCTCTTTCCGTAAACAGCCGTAAAAGAGGTCGTGAAGCGAAACCCAAACTTGGGTGGCGGCGGTAGACCGACAGTAAACTTGCTTTTATGGAAACCCCAGCTTTAGTAATTAAAAAAACAAAACAAAACAAAACAAAAAACAGAACAACACGCAGAGTTTTATTTTAGGCGAACGTCGTGTTTAAGTGTTTGCCGTGGGATAAACATTCATTTCGAAAACTGTCAAGGCAAGTATATTTAGCTAGCTAAATTTTTTTTCGTAGTAATTGTTATGTACCAACTCTCTCTCCAGGGTTTAAAGCGGAGCGAACAACACAGCATGCTGGACCTATTTCGCTCTCGTCTACCCTCCCCTCCGGCAGGAAGTGCGCCTGGAGAGTCTGCGGCTGTTTCTTCTCACACCGCAACCGAGCAGGAGTCAAGTAGAATAAAAAAACTAGAGAGACTGATAAAAAAACCGTTTTAGACCAACACGGTTTTTCATTTCTTCACTAAAGAAAAATACGCGCGGGCTACACGCTTTGGACGCTTCGGTCAACTTGAAGAAACTCAGTTGGCATATAAAATGTGGGTTTCTTTCTTTTCATTTATAACGAAATCAACAAAGATATTTTTATTGATAATGGTACTGTTAATGATTCTTTTTATTGGCCCCTCCCTTGATGGGGAGAGTTTTTATTCAAGAAGAATTGGTGTATGTTGCTTCTCACGAGATATGTTGAAATGAGATTATATATATATATGTATATGTTATCTCTTCAAGCTATTTTGAATGATTACAACAATAGGAGTAAGCTCTATTATCACGACCAAAAGCTCTTTAAGTTTCGCAAAAGCGTGTGACTTGAATAACGAAAGATATCGTTTCTAGTGCTTCGAGTGGAATTGTTCAAAGTACTGGGAAAAGTGTTAATGGTTTGCTTTCCCGCATGGCGCAGTGTACTGTTTGTGGGAGTCATTTCACTTTGTTTATCGTCACCCATAGCGGAAAAAATAAAAAAAAAAAACAATCTTATCATGGGATCATACTTTCTACTGTGGAGAACGTGATAGTCGAGTGGCTAGCTATTAGCCGAAGCATATGATTTTGTTGTTAGACTATCTCTATTTTCGAATCTTATAACATCCTAAAAGCTTCTCATAAAGGAGATTCGTCCGCCTTTGAAAGTAGTAAGATTTTGGACATTCTCAACAAGAAAGGAATTGGCTCATAAACGAAAAGTGATTCGGATACCGCCCGTTGTTGTGTCTAAGTTGGAGGAATTTGTGAAGCATTTGCCGGATGCGGAGGAAAAATCGAGATAAGTGGAAGAAGCTCTGCCGGCGATCCTTGCTACAACCAGAAAGTTCGAATTGCTATGGGAGTCGAAGACAAAAATTGTCTCGAAAGTGCTACAGGAGTGTGAGACCGCAACAATGAAGATGGGCTCTACGAGATACACTTTTTCGCCCAAGTAACCCAAGAGATGCGAGCGTCCTTGTGGGTTATTAAATGTGGAAGACATTATCTGCAGTCCATTCCCTGTCCAAGAAAAAATTTTTTTTAACAATTTCAAGCCTTTGAATACGTTAGAGCCAGCAAATGGACCGGACGTGGCTTAAGCCTGCAAGGGATTTGGTCTGTTAAGCGAGACAACAGAGGCAAACAGTTAGATGCGCCAGACAAGAACAAGGATATTTTAGGTGCAGACATGACAAGAGGTATTGTTCAGTCCTTCGTTCCTCTTGTTCAGGTGCTGTTTAGCCTTAAATTCGAGTCTAGAGAGGACAAGGGTATTGAGTAAGGATTGGAAGGAGACTTTGAACAGCAATTAAAATCTGCGCATCGTTTACTTCTCGAACAAGACGGCAACATTATAGTTACCGATACTGAAAATAAACTAATCATGTTGTTTATCCCTGAAGGCAATTTTTAAGTGCAATTAGCTGAGGGAAGTACGAAGAGGCTACTTTTAAGTTTCCTGCTTAGTTTCCTGTTTATTGTATCCAGTGAGACATATTGTTACGCCTTTCAATTGACCTCACCTGTGTGGTTTCCTGATTTGTCTGTTCTATTTGAATGATTGTCTCGCAGTTGGGCGTTCTTTGTTAAAATTGAAGTCTGCAGGGCAGGCGTGATTTTGGCGCGAGTAAGTGGTCGTTATTTTCTTGGTGAAAATTATAGCTGCTGCCATCTTTGATTTTTACAGGAGCGGAAGGCTGGGGAGAGAAAGACATTTTCTACCTAGTGGACGGGCGACCGTCAAAAGGAGGGAGAGGGTAGGGGATGGGGCTACAGAAATAACGCCAGCTCGAGATTAATGTTCTTTTTGGGAAATTCTGTTCGCCCACGAAAGGAGTCTCTGATTGATGCGGTCTTCTCGTCTTTCCCCGCTCCCCCTCTCTCCCACACTCTAACTCTAAATCAAACATTAAACGACTAAATTTGATGAAACGTCACCCCCCGTAAGCTACTGAATATTTAAATTATACAAGATGGGGGGGGAGGGGGGAGGGTGGGGTCCTAAGAGTCCTTACCTTCTTTTAATTATTATTATTATCATTATTACTTGCTAGACACCGAATTCTTTCAATGACGAGATTGCATGTCACATTGCTTTGTAGAGTATTTAAATTTTACCTTATTCTCAGCTTAACCAGTCTACAGCATTAAAAAGATTGTGTTCTCTGACTCATAGCTGGGATTCCGCCCCAGAGTTGTTTCACACTGTAATGTTTCTTAATACTGTGTAGCACACTTGTTCTTTCAATTGAGTGTTATCAAACCAAAACCAACGTAATCACGGTTTAAAATCGGGAAAAAGGAATATGTTACAACGAACTTATGAGTACGTACTAAAAGTTCAAAATAGTCAACTCTGAGGCGCAGGAAAAGGTGTCAGTTTTCAAAATCAATCTTGGAGTCTGACTAATGTAAATTTGGATTACTTTTGACATTAAACTTGAAATTTCTTGAGTGAATTTGTCTACGTCGATTTTGAATTGATGATAATTTAGCAGTTTTTAATGACTTGGCAGCAGGACTTGATTTAGTTTTAAAATAGCTTGCCAAGAGAAGAAATCAGAAAAACCATAAGAAAGAAGGTGTGGTTTTTTGTTTTCGTCTTCTGTATGTTTATGTGAAGAAGACACGAAAAGAACACTACAGCAGTTTGCGCTACATATCTGACAGGGTCGTAGTCTTCTTGCTCTTGTTTTCAGGCTATTTTTCCTGAACTTGCGATTGTCATCATTTGAGTTCTTCATCGTCTTCTATGACAAACCCTTAAGCAACAGACCTTATGGAAGTTCTAACCTTAGTACCCGTGAGACATGTCTTAGAAGAAGAGTGCAAATTCTTCCATAGTCCGTATCTACTTGACTTAAAATCCTTTTGGTTTCGCAAAGCCCTCACCTCGTATCTCCTTGTATTAACGTCCTCTAACTCAACAGGCAGCTGACTAGTTACGCGTCATACTTGGTGGGTGTGAAACAATTCGACCACATACACGCATGTTATATCGGTTTTAGCGAAAAAAAAGATGGTATAGGGCGTGGTCGTGAACATAAACAAAAGGGTGCCCCACCGTGGCTTATTTGCCCCTTATTTGTTTAATTCCCGTGAAGAATCGTTCTGAATTTCTCCTTTCCGATGTCCTTCTTTTTCAAAAACAGCTGTTTAATTCAAGTATTGACAACATATGGGGAAACAAAGCTAAGGCCTCCACACTAACGGCCTTGGTCCATCATATATGTGGAGGATAAACTTTGTTTTGATACTTTTTCCCCTAGAACTGCAGTCTCAAGGTTGCGCTACAGATTGAAACACAATTCACTGGAACACCCACCCTTCGTTTCTTTTCAGTCAATTTTAACCCTTCCACAGCTGCGCAAACTTGCATTTAATTCCTCCATTCAAGATCATCCCTGAATCAAAGATTAGTTCATGAGGATAAAGGAAATGATCGATTACCAACTGAAGATCTTGATTGTTAAACAAACTCTCCTTGTCAGTACCATAGCAAATGTATCGAGAACAGTATGGAGAATATGCAAACTGATGTTAGGGTATAAATGTAATGAAAAATTTTCAAACTGATTTTCAAACTTAAAACAGTAATATTGCGTCACCATAAAGAGTTTTCTCCCGAACACTCTATCATCGCAGATTTTTTTTTTCACTGATATAAAAATAAACTCGGATTTGAAACGTGTGTGTTATTAAATGACATCCATAAAGGTACAACTCTAGTTAGATTTACCCGATAATGGAAGAGTTTTGTTACGATTGAAAACCGGAAATCTATAAATTACCACTCTATTATTTTCCGTTGTACCAATTTTGTCGACTCGAATCTTGAGGAAGAAACCTAACGAAAGAGTGCGCACAAAAGAGCCTTGGGCCAAGCCCATGGTAATTGCACAGTTAACGTAAAAGGTTATCTTCGCAAGAATTATTTTGGTAGGTTTTCTTGGGGACGGGAATTGTTCCTTCGAAAAGTTGATACTATCCACAATATTGAAGATTGCATACGGGTGTTTTTTGTAGCTCATACACATAATACGCTCCACAGTTCTTCACTTTGATCTTGTTTGACCACTTGTAGCAGTTGCTTAACCAGTGACAACAAACTTGACGCGTTACTTCGCCTTCATCTGTCGTAGGATGTTGACCGTTGAGCCATCCCGGGGCATGGGTATTACAGACACGCACATCTGTTGGACATGCAGTAGGCATTGTGAGGTTACCAGAAACACCAGTGAAGCGATACCAACCAGGAGTAAGGTCATTTTTATCACATTTGGGTGAGCTCTGATCAGTATAACTGAGAAGACGGTCGTTTACGTCGAGTTCTTGGGTAGTTAGAGCATGGGTCATTGCATGCATCAACTATTGGAATTTTAAAAGGTTTAAAATATATTTATTTTACAGATACGAAGATTTAAATTAATTTAGATGTTAAAGGGATCAGCTGATGTTGTGAAATATAGAATCGGTGTATTGAAATATTATACCAGTAAATGGACTGGGGACTGGGGAGCGGGAAGAGCGCCTAGTTGCCCCCCCACCACTGTTCCCCGGGTTCGATTTTCGGACCTGGGGCCCATTTCTTGAAGTTTCCGGTAACTTAATGGGCCCGAAGCCATATTTTAAAATGAAAATTTAAAGGATAGAGAATGAGTAGATTCTGACTCCCTAACCAGGTAAATGTTGTTTCTTAAGCTAATATTTTTATTGTAGAATCTTTAAATATTTTGAAAATCCTATCTTGAAAGATAACAGAACAGCTTTCCGGGCCTGTTAAATTGCGGAACCTTCGAGAAACAGTTCCCATTATCCGGAGCTTCCATCTTCCATACTTACTCTCTGAGTCAACCCTGTCCCGTATCTTTTTATTTTCAGAAGCACCTCCGACGGGGTTTTTCGCGGGTGTTTGCATAATAGCCAATCATAAGAGAGCTGTGGTTTTATATTGTTACGTCACATGCTGGCCGCAGGAAAGTATTTCAGTAATGGCGAAAAGCGGGAAGAGTTTTCCAATTTTTTAGGGTGTTATGCGAACGTCAGTGTGTTTTCGCGGGAAATTAAAGAACCACTCACGTATCTCAGTTCTACAAATAAAAAGATACGGAACAGGGTTGACTCAAGGGTACGATTGGTATGGAGGCTCCGGGTAATGGGCTCCAGATGGGGTGATGGCTTGTACAGCTAATGATTGAAATATTGGCCATTTCACGGATAACGGCTCAATTTATTTCTATTTCAGATGTGGAAAGATGAGAAGAACCAATCAATAATGTCCCGTTGTGAGGAGGTGTTGATGTGGACGAAACAGTTTTGTTTCTTTGGAGACTCAGCGGCCCTTACATTTGTTTATGTAACTCAAAGAAAACACAGTTAATATATTTCTCAATTAATAGTTTCATAAGCCTAAAGTCCGAGCAGATCCGACAATGACAAGGGAAGAATAAAATTTGCTGTAACTTTTAATTGCGTGCAAAATCCAGTCTTCATGTTTATGTTTAATGTGTCCCATTTTCCGAAAGATTTCAATTCTGTATCCTGCGGCGATCAGTTGACGAATTTAAGTGAAAATCGGTTGTAGCATCCCCTGCACTACAATGCACGTCTCTCAATAGTTTATGTTACTCTTCTGAGAGTGTAGGTTTGGAATTTATAGAATAATTAAGGAAAGATGTCATGCCTTGAAGCATGTCACACCTGAAACTTGTATGTGGCTAGTCAATTAACCAACTAGCTCTGCGCAGTTCAGTGGGTATTAAATATCCATCCGAGAAATCGGAAAGTCTGAGGTTTGAGTGTTCCAATGAATTTCACAGATTTGTTCTTTCCTTCATGGTTGTCGCAAACATATTACATCTTTCCTAAAATTACTTTGAAATTAACCATCCTTCTTACTCTCTATAAAATAACTATTCGGTCCCTAATTCAAATTACAGTAACTGATTTTTGGCCCTGTCCTCAGGCGACATTTTCATCCAGCAACAGGATCGGGCTAAATGAAACTCTCTTCTCTGTTGCGCGCCCTGTAAACTTGCAAATTGGAAGGCACGTTTCCAAAGTGCAGATTTAAATCGGAAAAATCTGTACTACCATGTATAAAAAAAGTGAGATAGCGCAGAAATTAGAGCACTTTAATTCACTTTCACAGTTTTCAGGATTACTCTTAGGCTACTGTGCAAATGAGCTACCATTAGCTAGTGGCTCGTTCAATTTCTGAAGTAAAATATGGTAGCTGCTCCTATTTGGATAAGCTATATGTGAAGTGTTCTCCTGGCACCGTCATGTTATCCTCATACAACTATTTCATAAGACAAATTTTTTTCTCTCCTTGTTATTAAACATCCGTTCCATATTGTTATGAATTTTTTTCATTTGTATGTAATTATGCTGTTGTGATGTATTTAGTTGGCATTCTTGGGGCGAAAAAGTTGACTCGCCTTAAAAGTGGCAAGGACGAGTAGCCTTGAATACTAACTTTTAAACTAGCCGAGAGTGAGGGCCGTACTGGGGAACATTGGATAAGGTCGTCGCAATATGGACCAAGCGCAGAGAGGTCTGTAAAACAACGACTGAAGGCCAATATTCTCCAGTACGGCTAGAGCAAGAGAGGCTGGTAGGTAGTTTATTTTATGGCACTCGGACCAGACTTACTTCTTTTGAATAAAGGGGGTAAGTTTCTAAAGAAACTGTGGTGCTGCGTCGGTGGGAGAGTATAGTAGTGTTAACAACTGAGTTGAAAACGTAAATTGGCCACCGTATAGATTAAAAAGGCTGACGTTTCGAGCGTTAGCCCTTCGTCAGAGCGATTGGAGGAATTGTGGGTTGTGTGTGGGTTTATAGGCAGAAAATGGAGCTACGCTATTGGTGGGAATATGGTGACGAGAAAACAAGAATAAAGTAAAGTGATCAGTGATCTTAACGGATCTCTTGGATCCCGATGTTTTCTACGTTATGAATGAAAGGACAACTTTTGCATCGCGAGCGAGCGCATGTGAAAGTTCCAGGTTGTTCACTTGCTTGAAATGAACTTCTGACCAAAAAGTTGCCTATGTCTTTGTCACGTTTGAATGAAATTAGTGGGGGTTGCGAAAAGATAGGTTTGGCAGGATTTCTAAAGATCATGAGAAGCTATTACAAACAAAGAGACAAATTTGGTATTGCGGTCTTGATTTATTTCATTCTATGCTACATCTGCTCCAGTTATCAAAACACACAAAATAACTACAGACGAAACGACTCGTTAAACATATCCTTGCCCTCGTCTTGCTCTACTTCTAACAATATGGGGGTTAGTTGACAGCGCCATCGTAGGTTAAGATGGGAACTATGTCACTGTGGGTACGGTTGGGGGGCTGGTGGGGTTGGTGGTGTCGATGGTTGGGGTGGTGGTGTCGATGGTTGGGGTGGTGGCGGGTGTACTGTGGAAAGAAATACAAAACTTAATTTGTGAAGCAAAAGTTTGTTGCTAGTGAAAAGTCACAAACATCACAAGTTTCTTGCAGAAATTTCAGTTGTCTCAAAGTGCAAGAACATGTGTTACCGCATGATGGAAAAAGGATTCGCCATAACACTCCTGCTAAGTTTTTTTAAGCTATACCGTAAGAGTATTGCTATGGTTACCCTCCCCCCCTCCCTGGTAATTCCTTGCACCCATCTACAATCCTGGGAGGAAAAAGGTACTGTGAGAGAGGTGTATTGCCCAAGAACTCTGTACAATAATCCATCCAAAGCTCGAATCGCGCCCTGTCGACTCGACGTCCAACGAGATCATCTCTAAGCCGCTGCGTCTCCTCTTATTATAGAGTTCGATTCCTACACAAAATTCCCGTGAAGGCGATCAACTATTTTCCCGGCACTCACTCACCTAGCTTAATTTTATAGACGTACAAAGCCCATTGTCCTCCGACGCAAGTTTTAGGCTCGTTTGACTCTTCATCGCAATTCCTAAAAGAACAGTCCGGTCCTGTGATGCTTTTGCACTCTTCAGACATTCCGTGGACGCTGTAATCAGCACGCACACCGCCCCAGCACTCACCATAATACTCAATGCCAAAATAGTTGGAGTACTTTTGCTTAGCTTTCTGTGCGCACGCGCAAGTAAACCTACAAAAGAAGACAAGATAGCAGTGAAAGATATGGAATAAAAATGGAGAATAGAGAAATTTTCAATTCAGCGTCGAAAGTTATCTGAGATTCTATTGGTTTTGTTTGCTTTGCTCTGTAATTGGTCCAAAAACCCCGCGCCACTCTCTCAACCGATTAGATGCAAAACTGAAGCCATTTTCCCGCGCTTTAGGCGGTTTGGTTGTTTTTACTCTGAGTTCTCATCGGCCCTTTAGGGTATTTTCCTTTCTTCGGATTTCCCGCTGTGATATCTTTAAATTTGGTTTTACGACACTCAATGGAAAAGCGCTGCAAGAGTTGGAAAAGCTTGAGAGCAACTCCATGAGGGTATAGAGATATACACCATCATGGCTCCTCGACTCAGACAGGCGCAATGTTAGAATCAACCTTTTTCAGTGGATTATATGGCTACACACAGCGACATTAGATAAGCTCTGGCTAATATTCACAGTAAGATCTAACCTGTCGATGAAGTTTTCCCAATCTTTCCAATTTATATTCTCTCCGAAATAAACTGCGGATGTCTTATCTCTTGCTGTAAGAAGAAGTTCTGGAAACGCCCGTTGATAGCCATTGTCTTTGTAACAGCCGATCCATTCGCGCTCCAATGCACATTTAGGTTGTCGTGACATGTAGCAGTTTTTCCCAAGACCTACAAGAGTACATAGGTATGCTACGCATGCGTGTGTTAATTCTTTTATGGGTGGGGTGGGGCTTTCACACATCTCCTTTCCCTATTCCCCCAAAAGGCACAGCAATAGGCAAATTATTTTCTTGAGAGGTTCCAACAAAAATACTCAAACAATTAAAAGTCGTGTAATCTAATAAATGATCTGTTTTTTTAGTGACATGGACGAAGAAAAAAATAGTAATCGCCAAATTGAGGGTTTAGGGAAAAAACAAACAAAAAAACAGACGTGTAGTCCGTGAATGATAAGAAATAATATAGATGAAATTCGCTAGGTTTGCACTCAGAAGTAACAGTCGATTATGTAGTGTTATCGTCGCGTGGAATCTACCTAGGATGAAGCTTCGAGACGACAGATTTTTTGTAGGTAATACGCAGGGTTTCAACTTCCAAGTCTTTTTTGAATGCATTTAACAATGGAATTAGATGTGAGAAGCTAAAGAATTGTTTTGTACATCCTGATCGTGGAAAAGCTGATGCTGTAGAAGCTTCTGTTGGAAAGAAATGTGATCAAAGTGATAAGGAAAGATGCTTTTGAAGTCATGGTCGCATATTTCGGTGATTTTTTTTTCAGGAATACGTACACGTATATGAGAACCACTACACTGAATGGAGAATAATGGTATAGTTCGTTTCTAAGAAAAAAAAAACCGGTTGCATTACATTTGTAACATGGCATAAAATCTTTCGTTTTTTTGATGAGCTAAAACTGGTTCGCACAAAGAAGTAACAGTCGATCATGTATCTCCACTGTCTTGCTTCATCTACCCAGGATCAAACTTTTAAAAGGAGAAATTTTGGGGGGAAATTGCAATACAACTTCTCCATTAAATGTATAGAACAATGTAGTTTAATGTATGAAGCCAAATAAGATTTGATCATCCAGAGCAGAGGCTCTGATCGATCCCGAACAGTCTCCAGTTTATTTAGGCTCAACTATGTTTACACGTTTACCTCCTGATCCTGGAGGTATAATCGAAGCTCCTGTTGAAAAAAATGTGATTTTAGCGTTAAGGGAACAGTCAATAAATACCGCGAGAAGGGGGGGATGGGGGGGGGAGATTAGTCTTCACCAACCGAGTAGAAAGGGGGGGGCTATAGAAAACATGGTTTTCAGTGGAAAAAGAATGGGGATTAGTCTTCACCAACAGATTAGAAGGAGGGGGGGGGGGAGACTGTAAAAAACCGACTTGCAAATAACTGCTAATAGGGAGGAGGGGGACATAAGAATATCACAGAGCCTCAGGGGGGGAATCAGGTACATTTTTCTCGTGACACAACCAAAACCCTGCAATCGCTCCAAGAGATGAATAATGAGGGGTCCCTAAGGAAAAAAATTAGGCTATTAAAGTCATGGTTGGTATATTGTGTTGATATTTGAGGAATACGTCCACCTTATCATTCCAATATTACTTCATTGCTTAGTTCTCGAAACGCATCCTTCAGCATTATCTGAGTGTCGTATCGATCCGTAGAAGGCGCGCACGAAATACGACAACAGCAAAAACGAAACCTTTGGAGTGTTCTTTATAAAAAAAATTAAATAATCAAGAAATCTGTGCCACCTTAAGTTCGTCGCTTAATTATTCAAGCCGTTAAGACGTAAAGAAGTTTAATTTTGGATCGTTAAGTGCGGCCATTTCAGTGTTATTCCACTTTCCGCTTGCATTCCTGCCCTATTCTACATTGTGATACCATCGCTTTGTTTGTACGTCCTGTAGCCCTGATATGGTAGCATGTTGTAATAGGAAAGTCTAAATGGGGTTTTGAAACCGTTAGCCGTAAAACGGCGAAAAAAAATTAACCGTTAAAGGATTTCTAGTAACCATAATAGAAAGGTATCAACAGTTGGCCGTATATTGGCCAAAATTGTTACCATTAGCCATAAAAGCCATCACCCCATAGAGGCCCTCGAATAACGGGATTATAAAGTAATACTAAACGAAACTACAGATGGCAGCATTTGAAAATCCTTGGTGACCAGTTAAATGAGAATCACGGTCGTCCTTCTCTTCTGTTTACCTTGTGTTGAAACGAGGAGGAACAAAAGAGGAACAAACTTCCCGAACATGTTAGATCCTAGAAAAAAAAAAGCGATATTGTGGTTATTCGTAAATTTAAAAAAGAGTGAAACAAGTTGCCAAGTTAAATATAATCCCAGCACAAAGCCTGGGATTTTTTTTCCTTAATTCAAATGATACCAATTTTCTTATTCATTTATTTTCATTAATATCTAGAGAGTTGGGTTGTTTTATGGCAGATATCAAATTCACAATTGCAGCTAGGCTGTCTAGTTGAGCACCGGTTTCTTTCCGGAGTATATTTTGATGTGTGACAATTTTGCGGGTTTTAGTCTGATCTTTGCGGAAAAAAAAAGAAAAGCAAGCCGCAAAAAATGTCCGACAAAAGAAAACGCCGTAAGGTTTTATTTTTGTCATTCAAACATAAATTCTGCGTGCAAGTCATCTCGTATTCTTTGCAGTCGGACTCATTTGAAATGTCCTTCTTCGAATTCTTAGATTGATGTTTCTGTGAAACTCAACAGGTAGCAAAATTTGCAATTTTATGCTAAGTTTCTGGTCAATGTTCGGTTTTTTTATGTCAAATTTGAAAACAATTTCTTCCCAGAACGCATAAAAACACGCTATTCCGGGTAATATAACCCCACATGGCAACAATTTACAATTCACTGCAAAATACCTCTAGGGAATTCCTAAACTAATGTGTTAGGCCCAGCAGGAATAGAAAGTGGAAGTTCATGCTTCACATTTCATCTTAAGGCTTGGCACGGTATGGAGAATGTAGGTAGATCTTTATAGATTTAAATTAGAGTGCACTGAAGCAAGGTTTAGGAGAAATTCTCTGAATTCAATCACGTTGTCTAAACCAGCTGCCCAATTCTTTCGGTAAGGTCATATATGTATGATAAATTCGGTTAGGGCTGTAACTTGAGAAGCAAAGAGATGGAACTGAGTTTATTTTCGGTAAATCAAAACTCACGGAAGTCACGGCACAGTTTTTCTTTTCCTTTTTTTTCGTTTTTGGTGAGAAACTGTTTTGCACCGTACCACAGCCTTCAACTTGAAGGAGATTACAAATAATGAGTTCAGTAAGAAAAAAGAACTGAAAAGGAACAATGATAAACAATAATTAAGAACAATAATGGCTGAGGACAGCAAAGACTGGAACACGTTGGAAATGGCCTGAGAATATTGGTCTGATAAGAACGAGAAACACAAAAGAGGAAATTGCGAATCAAGTGAGAAAAAAAGATGACCAAGAATGGCGAACATTAAAACAGATTGAGCATTTAACAAAACTCAAAAAAGATTTCATGATGCTCAAAACGAGACCCATTGCCTTGCTTTAACAAGATCCAATCGATGAAAACTTACAGCACAAAAATTTGAAAATGTACAGCCTGATTTTTTTACCTTTAAAACATTTGTTTTCAATCATCAATAGAACTTTTTGCGTTCATTTGATTTTAAGGAAAAAAGGGGAAAAACATAACATTTTTTTCAATATTACCAGTAATACATTTTTATCATTTTGCTCGCTTAAAACAAAACAACCTGGTTTAAACCTTGTTTGCAACAAACAGCAAAAACAAGAGATACTGATAAAAGGATATAAAAAAGAAACAAAAATTGTTCTCACCCCTCATCTTCCCTTAGATCTCCAATATTCGGTGGGTTATGCGCACGGTATTGTCCTCGGAGATGAAAAATCCTTGAGGCCCTTCTTCAAGGCAGGTAGAAGTTGAAATGGTCACGAATTACGACTGTTATACTTTTTTCTCGTTAAGATAAGCTTACGCTCTGACGTATCTTTGACACATCAATGCGTATGGACGTGTATCACGATCCGTAACTTTGTAAATAATCTCAATTACGCTTACTTAATTTTTTTGTCAACGACAGTAAATACTCTCTGTTTGTTACGTTAGTGCAATACACACCCTCTCGCTTGCATGATTGAAAAAACTCTCTCTTTTGGCCTAAATAAAGTTGAATTTAAACAAAATTTTAAGTGGGAAATTGCGTCACACCTTGAATGAAGTTAGTTTAATTCTATAGCACTTATTTTGTTTGTTTTGTTTTTTGTTTATCCTATCAGATTTTACGTAACATGCACAAGTTCTTCATGGCAGTTGCCACGTTTGAAAAATATCCAGTCTTTTGTCTCAATATTAAATCTCTTGATTGATGAAGTAAACAATAGAATATGAAATTTAGCACGACGTTTACAACGAGGCAAACACCATTAACGAAGTCAGATATAATTTACCATCACTGATCCATAAAATGACACTATTTAAAAAAGCTTTTATCCTTTTTTTTTTTCGCAAAACTGTTCTAGCATTCCATTGCATCGTATTAGTTCTGAGAATCTTTTCGAGCATTTAGCTCGTGAAAACCCCTTTTACTCACTACCTCCGAGATCTAAAACTTTTTAATGCCAATCGCAAAGTGAAACAGCAGTAGCATTTTACCGTTGAAACATAAGCTGCAAATTCCCGTGAATGTTTGCTAAGCGTGTTATTTGCCAGGTTAATGGTGTGACTAACAAACAGTCACTTAACCTTTCAAGCTGATCAAACAAAGCTGTGTTTCTTTTTGACATGGGTCACCTCATCAGTTTGAAAATTAACAGACAACTCATGGTAACCACGTGGAAGAAGCTTTGGTGATCCAGTCAACATTAATTAGATGAGTATGTCATAGGATCTTTTATTGGTTCAAAAAGAACGATATTAGTTCTGGCCATGCAGCGTCGTTTCGCTAACTGTGAACGGATATTTATGGTTAAAATTCAGAATGAGACTAACTTCCTCTTAAAAGCAAGATGAATGAAGGAGAACCTAAAAGAATGATACACAAAGCTGGAACTTATACAAAATTGCTGCTGCGATCCGTAAGAAAAAGCAAAACGTGGCTCAATTAGAGACAAAAGAGTAAAAACAATTTTCTCCAGTAACCAACATAGTATCAATAAGGGTCAAGGAAAACACGCCTTTAGTTTTCTCCTTTATCAGATTGTTTCTAAATCATCTTCACCACAAATGACTCTCTCTCTCGGTCGATAGTCACGTTTGCATCTAGCGCATCTCAAGTGCATCGTGCATTCGCTCTGACAAAGGGCTAACGCATACGACTATCAAATCGATATCTGGGCACCGAGACAAGGCACTCTTTCATTTGATTGTTCCGTTAGTATTCAGGCACCTTTACAATTTCTTGTAACTGCTCATTGTGGACTAAGTTTCCCCCTGACGCACTTTAACATCACGTTTAAGTCGATTTCTAAGTTACTGTCCTACGTATGTATGCAATTGTGTTTGACTTATCACTCAAGTTTGTTTACTTGTTATGTTAGTGATGCGCGTACCATTAAAATCCTTTTCAATTTTATTATTAGGCTAGTATTTCACACTAAGTTAGAATCCCCTCTTATTAGATTGTAGGTTAGTGTTGCACACTCTATAAGAACCCTTTTATTTGATTGTTATGTTAGTGCTGCACGCTCCATCACAAACATATTTCATGCGGTTGTTAGGCTAGTGTTGCCCACTCCATCAGAATCATATTTTATGTCATTGGAGGGTAGTATTACGTACTCCATTAGAATCTGACTTTTAGGTCAGTGTTGCACACTTCAATGAGAATCCGTCTTTGTTCGATCGTGAGTTTAGTGTTTCGTAAGCTTCTAGAATCCTCTTCTATTCGATTGTTAGGTAAGTGTTGCTCACTCCACTTGAATACTATTTCATTTGGTTTTCAGTTTAGTGTTGTGCACTCCATTAGTACCTTATTTCTTTTTATTGTAAGGAAAGTGTTGTGCACTCCATAAATATCCTATTTCATTTGATTGTTGAGTTACGAGCTCCTCTAGAAATTTATTTTATTTTATTGTTAGGCAAGTGTTACTTACTTAACTAAAAAATCTCCTCCATTTGATTGTTTGGTGAGTGTTGCGCGCTATTTTCTATTTTATTCGATTTTTTAACAAGTGTTTCGCGCTCTTTTAGAATCTTATTTTATTTGATTGTTAGGTAAGCGTTGTGCTCCATTCATATCAGAATCCTTTTGTATTCGAATATTAGATTATTGCCTAGTGCTTCATTAATCGTTTCATTTAATAGTAAGGTTAGTGTTGCAGACTCTATAAGTATCATACTGTATTTGATTGGAAGGTTACTTTGAAGTAATTCATCAGAATCCTATATAATTTGACTAGTAGCTTAGTGTTACGCTCTCCATTAAAATCATTTTTCATTTGATAGCTTGGTTAGTGTTGCGGACTCCATGAATTACTTATTTCATTTGATTGCAAGGTTGGTGCTGCACTTTCCATTAGGATCTTTTTACATTCTGAGGTTAGGTTGCTGTTCCGTGGTCCAATAGAATGCCGTCTCATTTAATTGTTAGGTTATTGTTGCGCGCTCCATTATAATCCTATTTTATCTAACTGTTAAGCTATTGTTGCGCGCTCCATTAGAATTCAATTTTATCTAATCATTAAGCTATTGTTGCGCAACCCATCAGAATCCTATTTTGTCTAATTGCTAAGCTATTGCTGTACGCCCCATTAGACTCCTATTTTATTATTATTATGTTAAGCTATAATTGTGCACTCCATTAGAGTTATATATTATCGAAGCATTAAGCTATTGTTGTGCGCGCCATTAGAATCCTATTTTATCTAATTGTTAAGCCATTGTTGTACGCCCAATTGGAATCCTATTTTACCTAATAATTAGGTTACTGTTACGCGCCCCATTAAGATCCTATTTTATCTAATTGTCAAGGTATGGTTGTGCACCCCGTTAGAATCCTATTTTATCTAATTGTTAAGCTATTGTTGAACGACCCATTTGAATCCTATTTTATTTAATGGTAAAGTTATTGTTGTGCGCTCCTTAACATTGCTATTTTATCTAATTACTTGGTCACTGTTGTGCACTCCATTTGGAAACTATTTTATCTAATTGTTAAGCTATTATGCTGCGTACCATTAGAACCCTATTTCATCCAATTGTTGAGCTATTCTTGTGCGCACCATTGGAATCCTATTTTATCTAATTGTTAAGCTATTGTTGCGCGCTTCATTAGTATCCCATTTTATCGAATTAAGCTATTGCTGTGTGCCCCACTAAAATCCTATTTTCTCCAATTGTTAAGCTATTATTGTTCATTCACTTAGAATTCCATTTTATCCAATCATTTAGCTATTGTTGCGCGCGCCATTAGAATCCTATTTTCTGTAATTGTTAAGTTATTGTTGTGCGCACCATTAGAATCATATTTCATCAAATAATTAGATCACTGTTGCGCGCCCCATTAACATCCTATTTTATCTAATTGTTAAGCTATGGCTGTGCGCACCATAAGAATCCAATTTTAACCAATTCTTAAGCTATTGTTGTACGCCCCTCTAGAATCCTATTTTATCTAATTGTTAGGCTATTGTTGTGCACTCCATTAGAATCCCATTTTATCTAATTGTTAAGCTTTTGTTGTGCGCTCCATTGGAATCTTATTTTATCTAACTATTAAGCTATTGCTGTGCGCACCATTAGAATCTTATTTAATCTAGTTATTAAGCTATTGCTGTGTGCACTATTCGAATCCTATTTTAAGCTATTGTTGTTCGTACAATTAGAATCCTAGTTTATATATTTGTTAAGCCATTGTTTTGCGAACCATAAGAATTCCATTTTATCTGATTGTTTAGCCATTGTTGAGCACCCATTTTAATCCTGCCTTATGTATTCGTTAAGCTATTGTTGTGCGCACCATTAGAATCCTATTTTATCTTATTGTTAAGCTATTGTTGTGCGCACAATAAGAATTCTATTTTATCTAATTATTAAAATATTGTTGTGCACACCACTAGAACCTTTTTATCTATATGTTAAGCTGTTGTTGAGCGCATCATCAGAATCCTAGTTTATAGATTTGTTAAGGTATTGTTGTTCGCACCATTAGACTCCTATTCTATCTAATTGTTAAGCTATTGTTGTGCGCACCATTATAATCCTATTTCATCTAATCATTAATCTATTGTTGTGCGCTCCATTAGAATCCTATTTTATCTAATTGTTGAGGTACTGTTGTGCACACCCTTAGAATCCTTTTTTATCTAAGTATTAAGCTATGTTGTGCACACCACGAGAATCCTATTTTATCTAATTTTTAAGCTATTGTAAGAATCTTTTTTTATCTATTTGTTAAGTTATTGCTGTGCGCACCATTAGAATCCTAGTTTGTATATTTGTTTGGCCACTGTTATCCGCACCATTAGAATCCTATTTTATCTAATTGTTAAGCCATTGTTGAGCGCCCCATTAGCATCCTGTTTTATCTAATTGTGAGGCTACTGTTGTGCACACCATTAGAATCCTATTTTATCTAATTTTTAAGCTATTGTTTTGTGCACCATTAGAACCCTAGTTTATCTATTTGTTAACCTATTGTTGTGCGCTCCATTAGAATCTTACTTTATCCAATTGTTAGGTTGTTGTTGTGCTCGCCCTTAGAATTATATTTTATCTAATTATTAAGTTATTGTTGTACGTTCCATTAGAGTCCTATTTTATCTAATTGTTAAGCTGTTGTTGCACGCTTCATTAGAATCTCATTTTATCTAATTTTAAGGTATTGTTGTGCGCACCCCTTGAAACGCATTTTATTTAATTATTAAGCTTTTATTGTGCGCACCATTTGAATCCTATTTTATCTTATTGTCAAGCTATTGTTGTGTGCTCTATTACAATTTTTTTTATCTAATTATTGAGGTATTGTTGTGCGCACTATTAGATTCCTATTTTATCTAATTATTGAGCTATTGTTGTGCGCACCATTAGAGTCCTGTTTTATCTAAGTGTTGAGCCATTGTTGCGTGCTCCATTTGAACCTTATTTTATCTAATTGTTAAGCTACTGTTGTGCACCACATTTGAATTCTGTTTTATCTAACTGTTGAGCTATTGTAGTGCGCCTTATTAGAATCCTATTTTATCTATATGTTAAGCCATTGTTGTGCTCCCCATTAGAATCCTATTTTATCTAATTACTTGGTTACTGTTCTGCGCCCGATTTGAAGCCACTTTTTATCGAATTGTTACGCTATTGTTATGCGGTCCATTCGAATCCTATTTTATTAAACTGTTAAGCTTGGTTTACTGATTTAATGAATGTAACCGAAGAAGTTACAATTCATAGACCCAACGTTTCGACACTCCTGTCTAGTGCCTTCATCAGGGGTGATCTAAATGACTTAAAATTCATAAACGGGGAATTACTTTGAGACCCATCGTCTCTTTCGTTAATTCTCCGACTTATGCAATTTCTGGTTCTCTTGCGAGAACTTTGTCGCCTGTTGTTGGGAATACTGATAACACTATCAAAAATTCCGGCGAATTTGCGGATTTCATAAGAGATAAGACTCTTAACGCTTGTGAAGAATTAGTATCTTTCGACGTTGTTTCGCTCTTCACAAAAGCGGTTTTCTTTTGCAAGAAAGGAAATTCAGCTTTATCGGAGCACACATGCTTAACTAACCATGCAATTGGGTTGAATAAGTCCAAAATCATCACCACTAATCGGCGTCACCACCAGCGCCTTTGTTTGGAAGCTTGGCATATTAACTCCGCCCACGCTCCTTTAAATCGTAATGATGGCGGCTTACTTCCAGACGCCTATTTACACCTCGTCAGAAAAAAGGCAGCTAAGTGATCGTATAAAAGGACCTCTTGATGCGGCGTTTAGATCACCCCTGATGAAGGCACTAGACAGGAGTGTCGTAACGTTGGTTCTATGAATTGTAACTTCTTCGGTTACATTTATTAAATCTGTAAACCAGAGTAGCATCAAACCATGTCTGTTAAGCTATCGTTGCGCGCTCCATTACAATCTTACTTTATCTAACTGTTAAGCTATTGTTGCGCGCTCCTTTACAATCTTATTTTATCTAACTGTTAAGCTATTGTTGCGCGCCACATTACAATTCTATTTGATCTAAATGTTAGGCTATTCTAGTGTTGCGCGCTCCATCAGAATCCTATTTTTTAATTGTTAGGTTGGTGTTGCGCTCTCCGTTAGAGACTTTTTTTATTCATAAAGTGTGTCGTTCATTATGTTTAGTGTCATGATGTGTATCAAAACCTGGCGTTTTTCAATTCGTAACCCATCCAATTCATGAAGTTTGGCTGACTTGGAAAACCTGAGTGATAAATAGATCTTGACTGGGTCTAATGACATTTTACAGTAACTTTATATGAGATGCCAGAGCGCACCACAGGACTGCACCTTTTACTAAATAGTCTTATATTAGACATAACTACAAAATGTGTTTTTGTTCAGCAGGAATATTTTTTTAAGCAGTGACAGCCAAAGAAAAATAAATAAAATTTCCTGTTAGTAGATGACGCAGTAATGACATTAATTAACCATATTTCTGGTAGGGTTTAGAGCTGTTTTCTCCATGCTTCCTTGTAACTTGAACAGTAAGAGGTTGTGCAATTGTATGTATGGGGAGATTATGAAAAGCTATTTTTATGGAGGTTAATTTGTATCAGAAAAGTCTGTAGCTTGACTGATTTTGTTCGGAATTGTGTTGATTTGCTTTAGTTACCACAATCTTAAATATGATGTTATTTAGATTGCATTAAATACCCTGATTAGAGCTTTGAATTCTGTTGTTCAAACAGTTCTTTATTTTCATTTCTCCCTCTTTCTCGCGCGCCCCCTCCCTAAGTCCTAAGATCTACTCAGATATTTGCAACTGTTATACACACATAAGAACAACTCGCGCTGAGCAATCTGAGCCGTACAACACAACCTGAATTAGCGAGAGTTACAGGGGCGAAGCGTCCCTATACGCATATACGCACCACTGCACCTCCAAAAATAATGATTGAAAAAACTTACATTAAGTGGTGTTCCTACGCATGAACACCGTGCGATCTCGGCGTGATCCCGGGTGAAGAAATAAATAAAATCCGCTATAAAATAACTTGTGCCGCCTTACCTCGTCCTTGGGGGTTATCAAGCTCCCCCTTGCTACTTAGTGAAGAGGGTTTAACAGACAGTCTAATTCCTCATGGTGTCACGCAATTTTTTAAACGACTTCTTTATCAAACATATCACAATTGTTCCTGCCGTCCCTCTTACAGACACCACCTGGACAATAACCCTTACGGCCTCCTCTTAGCCTGGACTGTTTCGCTTCACAGTGAAAGACGGGTTTAAAAACACTCATCTTATGTCCCAACGTTGCCCAAAGCATTGAGGAGTTTCTTATGGTGGTTACGCGCGCGCGACGAAAGTAGTTTTCTCCCGCGTGTGCCGCTTTCTCGCACGTAAGTGTTTCGTTTGTTCTTGTCAAGCGCCCGCGCAAAGTGAACTTTGATCTGAGAGCACTGTTGGCAAAGTTTTGGAAATTAATGGATCAGAAAGTTAAAAATCCAAATAAGAAATGCGTCGCAATCTCTCGGGGGGGGGGGGGGGGGGTTCTTAAAGAACTTCAAATGGCCTTTCAATCTGCTTTAACTTTTCATTAATCTTTATTCTCGGGACTACAGGGTTTCAATTCCCGACACGACCGGTCCTGCAATATATAAATTGAACATGACGCATGACCAAGGTGCGGATCCGATAATTTTTCATCTGAGGGGGAGGGTGGGATTTATTTTTGCTAATGCCATAATGAGCTAAAAAATGTTTCCAGAAAAAATAAATTTCAAATACTTCAAATTGATCCTGTCGTTACAAGAATTTGGTGCCAGACCAGTGGAAAAACGTAACCCATGGGTCTGATGGGGATGGGGTCCGAACCCCCCCCGGATCCGCCTCCTGGATCTGCCCCCTGTCGTACCCCGTGTACAGGTGAACGAATGTGCCCTCTACATATTTTCAATGGGAACGTGTTCTCTTTCAATTAATTTTTTTTCACGGCTTTTTTTGTAGGGAATTCACAGTGCACTAAATTATTTTTACGTTCATTCAATTTTTGTTATCTCCTTTGCAGGAAAATAACATTGGATCAGTTTCATCATATTTTCTTCTATTGAGAGCCCTAAATAATATTACCTTTCTCTAAAATCACCGGGCCTCAAATTTAGAAATTCCTATCCAAGCAGTTTTAAGGAAGTTTGTTAATTTGGACTTAGTTAATCGGCTCAGCTTGTCACGAGTTTCCTGTAGCTCAGTGGCAGAGCATCCGTAGTATTATTTAATCAGACGGTCGTAAGTTCGACTCCTATAGGGAACACTAAGAGTTTTTTTTCCAATGGCACCTGTGTCATTCTCTAGATAACACAATCCTTTATACTTCCCCTTACTCTTTTTTTTTTCTTCGAGTTTTTCGCAGGCCTCTTTGTAACGGAATAGAAATGTGTTCCCTATTATTGCTATTTCATTAATTGAAAAATGCAAACTCAAAATACGATTTTTTTCTCACTTCCTTCTTTTCTTATTGCAATCTACGGTATCAAGGTTTGACGAAATGTTTTAAAAAAAACAGTCTCAGCCTTTGAGTTAAACAATTTTACTGGCGATTTTGTATCGTCTCTTTTCGGGTTAAGAGTGCATTTGTGACAAAGAATATTTTTGCAACGTAATTACTATCAGTTCTTTTGTTTCACATGCGAGTTAATTACTCACAATTCCTTCCTTACTTTATTCTTGACCAGCTTGCTGGGCGTGCTAAATCTATGACGTATCAGCCTGTGATTGGCCAAGGTTGTTGATCCATATTCATCAAAGATTGCAGAATTTCCAGCAAACAACTCTATCTATCGAGCAGCGAAGTCGTGTCGTGCCGTGGTCCTCAAAAAACTGATAGGGAAACGACGCTTGACCTGCGAAGAAGAGCCACGGAAAGCAGTTTTATTTTACTACGACAGAAGGTGAGCATTTCTTTCCGAGAATATTCCTAGTAACTCGTTCTTGGAGCTGAAGTAGTTGTATCATCGTAGTTTGACGAGCTAGTCCGTGTCAACTGCTCGGTTTGAGTTTCTATTCAACAGGTAGTTCGGTTGAAAAAGGGTGTCGAGCTTCGCAAAAACACAGGCTACGGTTATCAGTATCGAATTCGATGAAAATTTACTTGTATCTTTCGAGTAAACGCTAAAAAATAAGATGTTAGATTTACTCGGAACCTTGCCCTGTTGTTGAACGCAGGCACGTGGATTTTTAAAGACTTCATGTGGGTAATTTCCTTCATTTTTTTCGTCAGCAGTTTTTCCTAATCTTCGTGTGCATCATCAAATAGTGAGCAATCCTTGATCATTTTTATCATTTATGTTTTCAGGAAAAGAGGTCTCAAGAATGGGGGAAGAAGGAATTTGGTCAAGAGTCGAATGGACAAACTTGAGTCATTGAATGTTGGAGGATACGGCAAAGATAAGAAATTTAAAAGTTTTTTTAGTAACAGTAGCAAAAATGGTGGCTATCGTAATATTCTAGCTCTTGAAGACTTTATACTTCATCATTATCAGATGTCCGTGCCTCTTGCTCGGGAACGGATGGAGTTGCGCGGCGAGTTAATTTGTTCTATGCGAGCCACCGTTTTTGAATTAATTTGTAATGGTACTGACTGTTCTGTCGACTAAACGATCCTAAGATTTATTAATTTTTCCCCCATGCTAACCTAGATTTGGAGTGATTTAGTTCAGAAAACTTTGCTTCTTCGAATTAACAAAGTCACGATTGAATATCGTTTGAAATTTGGAAAAAAAATTTGAAAGTCAAAATGTTAATTTTCTAGGGCTGAACTACTTTGTTGTTTGCTTGACAGTCAGTACCACAATAATTTATCAGTCGATGTAACAAAAAGTGATATCTGTTGAGCTGGCACTGTGACAAAAGACCTCGGACAAAGATTAGATGTATTCGAACAATTTACATCTTGAAATAAATGCAATAAATTTGACCCATTTTAATTTGTTTTAAAAATTACTTTGCTAAACGTACAACATCGACTAACAAACCTTACTTTTGACTGTGATTCTGATCATTGCTTGACCTACATTACAACTTTTTTTTTTATCATCAACTGACTCTGGAAAGGTATTAATGTAGCAACTTAGAACAGATTTCAGAAGAATTCTTTACGACATTGACACTTGCAGTATCGAAAAGAATGATCTAACTTTCACGTCTGATCACGACTGACTCATCATAGCCTGTTGAACGCTGCTTGAAGCTCGTAGCCATTGACATCACGTCGACACTTACCAATTAGTTTTACGAACCAGATTGGTGATTCTAATGACTTCCTAAGCTGACGAAACGAATACCGTTAACGATAACAGTCCGTCACATCTGGGTTACTTTCACTACATGATTGACTATTTCATTTAAGGGGAAAAATTTTTAAGCCTTTTTTTGGCATTTTTCAAAAAGGCGATATCAAACTTCAAGACAGATTGTCCAAATTGGCATTTTACCATTTTATATAAATTGAACAAGTTACCTTTGTTCAACAAAATTGCATGTGTTTGTCAAATTGAACGGAAACCAGTACGGTGCCATCTTAAAATTTTATCCACTACTTTGTCGCATCAACTGATATCACTTAAATTTAAACGAGAGGACATTGGCAACAACATAAACGACCAGATATTAAAATATTATTTAAATAACTGTACATTTTGTTTAGATCTTTGTGGTTTTTTTTATATATTTTTTTATTCATTCATGATATACGCGCCAATGTCCTCCTGTTACCTCTAAGACTGTAATACCTGGTCAAGAGTGTTAGAAAACATAACCAATCACGTTCAGAAAGTGTTACATAAACCAGTTCAAAAATACTTCTGTTGCTGTCAAAGAAATTTTTTTTGATGGTGAATGTTCTTGGCAAATCTTTGAAAAATACTCAATATTAGCTCGCAATTTACAATGTACGAGGTTATTAACAAAAGTGTGTCGTCACCAGATCGTTCACAAGAAATTATAGATTTTCACCTTTCTCGGAGACGGAAGTAAAGAAAACATGCTTATAAATTTAGCGAACAATAATTTGTTTTTTGTAGGCCTCCCTTTAAATTATTACGCCAGAATCTTGTTCTGAAAATATGGGTGCTTCCCATAACTACTACTTTCAAGGGCGTGGCTTGCGCTACGCGTTTAAAGGATCTTCATGAAGGCAAACATTTCTAAATTGCTCTTTCAATCCGAGAGCTATTATGCATTTACTAAGAAATCACATTTTCGCGCTTCTGAAAACCTACAGTTGGCAGAAGTTGTTCACCGATTGTAGAAAACAATAATTTGTTTTTTGTGGGCTTTTCTTTTCAAATTTCCAACCAGAATCTTGTTCTAAGAATAGGCACTTGCCGCAATCAAATTTCTTCTTTGAAGTGGGTTGCTCGTGTTACGTGTTTACCAGATCTTCGTGAAGGCAAATATTTCCTAATTGCTCCTTTTTCAGTCCGAGAGCTATTCTAAAATTTTCGAAAAACATTTACCAGGTCGATTACAAGAAATCATAGATTTTCATGCATCGAGAAATCGTATTTGAAGGAACTGAAGATGGTGAAGTTGTTTACCAATTGCAGAAATGATGACCGTTAAATTCAGCGAATATTGCTCACTTTTTTCACAGGCCTTTCCTTTCGAATTTTTTAAGCTAGAATATTGCTGTAAAATTGGGCGCTTGCCATAAAGTGTGTGGCTTGCGTTACGTGTCAAAAAGATCTTCATACGCCGGGGCTCGTAACTGGCAAAAGTAAACAGCTATCATTGATTCAGACTTCAATTCCTCTCATAATTTTCATTTTGTTTAAGTTTCACGCGTTAACGACGAAGAATTTAGGAAATTATACACTTACTCCGTATTTGATTTAAGATTTAAAGAACTAAAAAATTTTGCAAAACGTGAAATGCTAATTTGTTTATCGAAATTTCATAGAATCGAACGCGTTTTATTGCCTCATTCTATTCAGGACTCCGTTCGTCCGAATGGTTATACTGCATTTGTTGTCTCTTTACTGGTTTATGTAACAATATATTATTGATTTGACCTTGACTGGACTCGACATAATAAAATCTTAGTTACTGTTTTGACCAGGTATTCGGTTTTAGAATGTGTAGTTTTAATTACTCTTAAATTAATGTAAAGGGAGATCTTTTGGCGCTTTCACTCGGTGTAACACAGGAATTAGTATGCCAAAAAAAATCCTTTTTCTTGCAAAGTTTGGTGGTTTCAGTCTTACAATTACTGACTTTATACTTCTAAGAACCTTTCATTTCTATTACAAAATGATCGAGGATTTTTATCTATCAATTGAATACTTTTGTGGCAAAACCAATTTCGAACAATTTTCTTCGGAAATTCAATTAGATTATTAGTATACTTTCAAGTTTTGCTCATGAAAATGAAAGCTTTTACATTTGATTTGATAAAGAATTTGGAGATTAATTATGAGCCTCTGTGGCTTAAATCAAAGAGTAACTGTCTCCTGCAAAATTAAGAATATTTTTTTTTCAGTTACAGGTTTTCAGTTTGAACACTTCGGGCCCAGTTATAAAAACTCAGCTCCAGTGTTGTAGAAAATCAAATTTTTTTATTCCTTCCTGTGTTACATTCGCAAAATGAGTGCTTTAAAGATCTCTTATTTTGGAAAAGCATCATAGCGAGTCGTGGATTAAAAAGAATTATTTGGATGTAAGAATTTACGCTTAAAAATCTCATTTCATATCGATGGGGATCATTTTTCATTGAATTCCAGACTTGCTATGATGCTTTAACGTTTAAAATTCGTATACATCATCTCGTGCAAGAAAAAAAATAGTCTAAATTGATGTGAAAGAGATCTCGGGCATAGACGATAACAAAATTTTATAAGGAACTTTTTTTCGAGCAGAAGACGTTGATTTGGCGCTCAGTCTGAATTTTTTTGCACGAAATGTTGTTTTGCTCACTTTTGGCGGAAAAATTTAAAGGAAGGCTTGTAAAAATTTGTTTGGAAAAAGTTGCCAGGGGAAACTCTGTGCAAATTCAACCAAATTTTCCCGCCAAAAGTCTTAGTATATATTTGAACGAATTTTTTTCCACACTTTTGTAATTAAAAATTTGTTAACTAATTAGAGAATAAAAGAATTGAACGACAAAAAAAACTTGTATTGTTTATTGAATTAAAACTAGGAATAAAACAGTAAACAACATTTCTATGTTTGACTTGAAAATGTTTATTGGGGAAAATAGGGATAAGAAAAGTGAAATATAAACTTTTATTATTTCAATGAAAAAAATTTTTAAAAAAAAACGGCGCATGCGTATTTTTGAGCACCGTATTTTTTTTTCTAAGTCTTTTGGCGGGAAAATTTGCCACAATTGAACAGATGTTACTTACAGAACTTGTGAAAAATTAATAAGACAGAAAATTGTACAACAGCTCATTAAAAAAAACGAAAGTCCAACTAAATCACGAAGTAACATTTGCTTACGTCAAGCTACAAATATCTTCAATTTTTTTAAATGAATCTCTGCTTTGACTCGCCTATTCTTGAGGAAATGGTGCTGCATCTGTTTTATCTCTCAATAAAACTCTTCTTGCTGATTTTTAAGCCCTTTCTTGTTTTACTCGTTCTTGAAGCATCGGAGGTATTCACCGTTCAGTCTGCAAGAAATGATAAAAATTACTCAAAAAATATGCACTAGATCCTCGACCTTACCTTTTCCAAGCGGCAATGGCGTATATAACACTGTTACTCGTTATACAAAGGTAGACAACTGGATTTACTGATAAATTCAAAACGATTGCTGATGAATACCCTGGTAAACTAAAATCTACGAATTCAAGTTACAATTTTGCCTTTTCGTACTTTGCGTTCAGGTACTTTCTATTCAAGCCGAAAATGAGCAAATAATATCAATGCTTGGCAAAGTTCCCCTGAGGTCAAGACGGAATTGAATTTTAAGATAACTTAAAAAATCATCTTTAAACTGCAAGTTCAAATCGCATGTTTCCTATCGCTGTTTACCGAGTCTAAATAAATCTAACAAGCGACGAAATACTGTGCTCTTGTTCACATTTTTAACTAAAAGTACAGGGAAACAAGAAAACAAAAGGTCAAAGAATCTCAATAGTTTCTCCTCACTCTGATCCGTGAACTTCTGTCGCGGTCCGTGAAAATTGAGAACAATATTTGACTAATTAAAGAAAATGGAACTTGCAACAACGTATTTATAGAACGAGAAGGCACAGTCTGTTCCTGTGAAACATTTTTTTTCAAAATCACCCTATAATAAACAGCTTTGATGAAATGTGTTTGTTAAATCTCAACACAGTAGCCTCATACTTCATTGTGTATACAGTTCTTGGAGTTAGGATTTAGAGTGGTGAGGGGTTCTACGGATATATTTCCAAAAGATTATAGATAAGATGTTCATGGCGGAAAATCTAAATCTTTTTAACATTCCTTAGCTGGTAATTCAGTTCATGAACTTTTTCCTTGGAAATACCTCAAAAGTAATAAAAAAAACCCTTTCTTTCCTTCAACGACCGAGCTTTTGAATTTTTAGACGAAAGATCATAACTTCAGATAAGTAAAAACAAGAAACGAACAATCAAAATCAATGGTGGTTTGCAATTCTTATGAGATCAAAGATCGAGAACTTTAAATAAAATAATTGCTTGAATCAGTTTTCTGCGTCTTTAACTTGTACTCCATTTGATTTTCGGAATTGAAGATGATCTTTAAAGAGACCAAATATTGTGCTTTTGTTTAAATTCTAGACGCCGAATCAAAAAAAGTTAAGGAATCCAAATATTTTTGCATGCCTGTGCACCGAACTGAAGACGAAAACTTGTCATGCTATGTAGAAATTTATGGAAGTTGATGAATATTTGGGAAATAAATGAAAAAAGATCGAATCCTCATGCGAAGGTTTTTTAAAGAATAAAAAGGTTCAAACTTCTCCTTTCACAAATTGTATTTTCTTTCCAATTGTTTTCTGATAAATAGCAATGATAAAATTTGTTGGGTAAAAAAATTTAGTTGAGAGTGCTAGCCAAAAAATCGAAATCTTCCACACGGCAAATATCAAATCAATAAACTGAAATTGTTATGAAATCTCCTTCTTGAATTAGCTCATTTCCTATGAACATCCATGAATTCATTATTGTCCTTTTTCATTCATTTTTCCATACTACGGCTAAGAAACGTGATAGGATTCCTGATTCCCAAAATTTGACCATAGTTGAAGGATGTAGTTTATAATTTCTGTGCTTTGGTTTTGTTTTCAACTCTTATTCTTCCATATACAAAGAATTTCTTTATAGCGTGACTTTTTCATGCGGATTCTCTTAAGGACAAAAAGATCTTTGACGGTAAGACAGCCAATTGTAAAAAAAAATTAAATTTTAAAGTAGTCTGAAATGTAGCGGAAAAAATTTCAGTATCAAATTAGCTAAATAAATTTGTGTATTGAAACAGTATCATGGTTATCAGGGAACGTGTTTAATTACGTTTACTAGCCTCCATGTTCCTGATTGCAGATCAAAAACTTATCTGTGTTAGTGAAAATTTAAATTTTGCGAACAATTTAAAGATGTCAAAGCTTGAACTATAATTGAAAATTTGGCTTTAGCCCCAGGGGATGGACACTTTTTGGCAATCAGTTATGCTGTGAGTTTTCTGATGAATTAAGCATAAAAGTTCAAATTCACTTAAAAAATTATCAGAAGATTTAACTTAAAAACCTCGAAATGTAAACAGAAATTTTAAGCAATTAGACTTGCATTGAGATTTTTTTTATAAGAAAAGAAGCTCTAGTTTTAAAAAGAAATGTTTTCAGAGCTTAAAACTCTTAAGAGATCTGCTAGTGATTCTGAAAAGAGTTCGAGATATATCACTGTTCAGAATATACTAGAAGGTGCGTTCTGATTGGCTGCTCAAACTCCGCATACCTTTTGCTATATACCTCCGAGCGTTTGTGACCGAAAATATTGTAATCGTTGCAGAAATGAACGAGTTACAATCATCTTTTTGCGCTATATCATCTCACTGTTTCATTATATACTAAAACAACTATGTACCTTAGTGTCGGTGACTAGTAGTGGATATTTACCGTGACGCGAAGCGGAGACTGTAAATACCCACTACTAACCACCTCCACTTCGGTGAAAAATGTTAATTACAACATACTCTTTGGGTTGGATTTATATAGATGACAAGAAAACTCAAAGATTTATCCAAAAAAATTTGAAGATGAACCCTATAAAAGAAGAATGCAAAATACAAATTTTTGGTGTATGTTGAAGATCGTTTTAGTTTCAAAAGCTAGGAAATTTGATAATAGTCTTAGAGAAAAAGTGGTGAAAAATCAATTGTGTAGGTATTTAAATATGTTTCTAGCTTCAATATCAGTCGATTTAACTTGTGAGAAATAGAGAAATTAATTCTGTTAACAATTTGGGAGACATCGTTGCTAAGATTATACTCATCAAGTTTGGTTTTAGTCTCAAGTGATGAGAAACTTTTAAAATCAGCTAGGCCCTGGCCGTTCATATAGAGAAGAATTGCCCTAGGTCAGGAGGTCACCCTCCCAGCCGAGTTAACTTTAGCGAGCGTTTACATGAGACAAAAATTGACCCCTTTACCTGAGTCAACATTGCTCGTGTATGTTCTGATTGTCTCGCCTTGACCGAGTTGACCCAGATGGGCCAACCAAAATGTTTGTATAGGGAAATTGCGTGCGTATATCATGAAAAACGGGTGGCCCGGCGAGGTGCGTCACCCCTCCTGCTGAGAAAAATTTTTGTTTGTCATGTAAACGGTTCCCCAAGTTTAGTAAGGAAACGTAGGAAAAGTTGTCTCGCCCAAGGTAGCTCGGGTACGAGGGTGAACCTTCTATACGATAACTTTTCTCCATATAAACAAGGCCTTATGATTCCGATTTGAGAAGAATTCTAGACAAAATGTTGAATATCCTGGGAGCATATTGAGTTTGGTTTTGGCTCAATAATTAGGAAACTTGACAATCAGGCTCGAAATGTTAATTGAATTGTCTAAAAAATTCTGAATCAGAAAAAATTTAATCAGGAGATCAAACTTAGGACAGCTGTAGAAATGATTATTTAAAAAAACAATCCGGGCATATCCATGTTTGAAGCATACTCTTTGAAGTTGGTTTAGACCTCAACAGGTGAGACACGACAATCAGGCTCCTAGGTTTAAAAGGTACCATTTTTGAAAAGTACTCCACAGAAAAAAGGAGTAACATAAATTTTGGAGTGCATTGAGTTTGCCTTTAGGTTCAAGAACAAGGAAATTTTACAGTTAGGGCCTCAGGGGTTTACTTAGCCCTTTAACTGCCCGGAGTGATTAACCAGTAATTTCTCCCTATACCATCCATACTTTATCCAGCAAATGTGTAATAAGAATAGTCAAACTTATCAGGTAAAGGTTGTTTTCTTGATCTAAAGCCAAATTCTCTCAACTAATTCACGAGGAAATGTGAAGCAGCTAGAGGGGAGAATTAATAATCGGATCTTTGGAGTTAAAGGATTATATTAATTATCGCACAAAAATTATATTTTAGAAGCGAAAAATATTATCGAGTAATTAACTTGGAAGAGATAGGTAAATGATTCGAGTATACAAGAACTTTGAATTATAGTGGATGGACTATACTCTTTGAATTTGCTTCTAGCCTCAACAGCAAAGATATTTACCAAATCGGTTTATTTTTTCTAACCTCTGTAAATAAGTTATTCAGTTCCAGCTCATGATGGAAATTTGCTATCAAACAAACCCATAAACATTTTCCAATCTTAAAACTAAAGCAGTAATAAAAAGGCCAACCGTTACTATGGTAAAATGGACGGTAAAATGGATGATAATTGCATGTACGATAAATTCTTGATTTTTTTTTACACTATTGTCTTATTTTAAACAGAAAGCTAGTGGTATCGATTTAGTTAACCAATTGTGCAGTTCATTTCTATTGAAGTCCACCTCAATCAGGGAGATATTTTGGATGTCAAACATTTCAGGAATCAAACTTATTTCTTCGTTTGTAGTTTTTTTTAAGGTTTTTGATGGTGGTTAACTTTGTATCACAGACTTCTGTCAAATCAAGATTCAGTGCAGACCAGACTTATAAGCGCAGATAATCAACTCGCCATAAAACAAAAGGGAAAAAAATATCGACAACAAACCTTATAACAAGTAATCCTGCTTTTCTCTTCCTCTCTTGAACTTCTGGAGTTTTAGATTTTCTCGTCTATGCTTAACGCTGTCCTAAAGAGAGAAAGAAGAAAAGTAAAATGTAAATATAATCATATTTATCCTTAGTGTAATAAAATATTTTTTATTTGTAAATGAAAATGATCATCATCAGGATCGCCGAAACTTGATTACGGCGAGCACACTTTGTATTGACAAGGAAAATATCCCTAAGTAAACAAATGCATCATAAAAATTTATTTCAAATGACCCAGAAAATATTCTGTCAACAACTTTAGGGGATCGCCAAACTCGCTTGACTAGAGGTTCTTAGTTCTGAAATAACAATGGGCATTTGACGAGCTAGACAGTTGCTATGGCATCTTAGTAATGGCGAATACGAAAAGAAAGGAGTTAGTCTTAAACTGTGCTACTGTCTATCGCGCTCTTCCTTTTGAAACCCAACTATGAAATTTAATTTTTAAGGGCAACAAAGAGGTACACGAACATTGTATGTCCATCAAAAATAAGCTAATAAATAAGTTATTTACCAAGCGAAAAGTCGTGACAAAATTACTTCCAACAATCCTCCAAGTCGAATTCGAACCACCCCTACCAGCATGCAGATTCTAATCACCACCGCACGCTGCTTTTGACAAAACGGATGATATCTCAGGTAATAACGTTGAAATATCGAGCTTTCTGGTGCCCAAGAAGCTGAAAAAGACGCTGAAATTTCTCCTTGTTCATAAGCCCTTTCCACGTGCAAAACTGATAGAAAAAATTATGAATTTTAATTTTAAAAATTATTTGAAATTCAAATGAGTTTTCCGACTTTGAAAGACGGGCCGAACACCATCGACACGCTCTTCCGTTGGTTTTGATCGATTGTAATACGAAACACCTCTCTGAAGGCTTATCTTAAACTTAGTTAAGTTTAACAAATTAGAGGAGCGAACATCGTACTCGTTGAAATATTACCTTCATTGTAACTTGAAGACTTTTTCATTTACTAAAATTGGCACTCCAAATCCAAATGAAACCTGGAAATTTATATTATTTCATCAATTTGTTTCATTTTATAAACTATTACTTTAGTCAAACTCGTTTGTGTAACAATCTTTTGAGATATGGGGTTGTATTTTTATTTAACTGTATCTCTGTCGATGGAGAACATAATTTTATTATTGTTTCCTTATTTTTAATAATATCTTCGATTAGGTTTCAAGATTTTTTTGGCCACAAAAGCATTTTTTTGACAAACAAAGTTGTCTTAACTTTAGAAAAAAAATAGGTGTCGTATTGCTCCTTTGATTCTATGGTGAAGTCTTTCTTGTGTGGCCGACATCAGTATCCATATTCTTCAAACTGTTATCTATGTATTCCCTAGGGTGCTTACGAGGATAATTTGTTTAGCAATCAAGAGCCTCTTAAGTTGGTGACCACTTTCCATATTCTTGTGACCTTAAAGTTTGATTCCCCGGGGATCACGTAAGGGGAAATTAGATGCTAGTTACTCCTGGAGGTTGAATGGTTAAGGAAACTCGTGGAGAGAGGATCTTCTTTCCTTCTTGTCCCTACTTTGTTTCCAGGTCCCTTTTTCCTGTTCAGGATGCAAGTGAGAAAGAAACTGGGACAAAAGTTGGGTCAATCCTCCCAGACGTTTCAACTTGCGACCAGGCTCTCAATAGTAGCGCTAAGGTACGACCGTCGTAGCTCGCGAGTCCCTCATTTTCCTCGTACGAACCTTCTTCATTTGAACTAAAAATGAGAAATCTTTGTTTCTCAGAGGTAAGGGCATCTGCCATCTTCTGTATCGTCTAATTTTGTTCTCAGTGAAATGCTCTCGTTCATTCCGAATCCAAGGGATAAGTGCAAGGGGAAATGGAGCGCGAGGAATTTATAAATATGTCAATACATGATTATTCTCTGGGATTACCAGCTCTTCAGAATGGTTATTCTAACTCTTTTTATGATTCACTCGTTCCCTCTATGCAACAGAGTCGAAGTCAGTCGTGTCTCGGTTGTCCTAAATGTTATTATGTTCCAGTCAAGTTTAGGACACCTATTTATTTTGTAGATGTGTACAGCGCTGAAAGGAAGATTCGTGTTAAGAATAAGGCAAATATTTCAATAAAGGAGTTACTTCAACACACTTTTATTGTTGAACAAGGTTACGATTATTTCCACACACGCTTGCATTGTCATGGGATAAAATAAGTAACTTAATGTAGTTCATTTAAAATTACTTACTTCGTTCTACCTACTTAGTAAGGGTAACAAACTAACAACCTTGTGTCTTCCCTGCTAAGGGGAGGGGGCACTCCTCTGTGTACATTTCTTGGTTGTATGCCACCCCAAAGAGTACGATTGCATGATTGACTTGTACGGTTAAAATTGGGTATGAACCTCTAGGGGGTTACAGCGGTATTTAGTCTTATATAAGATCAGGATTTAGAGAACCCACCGACACACCCCAACAAAGAGCTCCAGGGAGTACCCCCAGGATTTTGCCCTAGACCCAAGAAATCTTCAAGGCGTTTATAATTACATAAACTTGCATTAAATTATTATTACTACACACTTTTTTCACAGAGGATATGCCCTGAGGGCTAGCACACTACAAAAAACCCTCCGAGAGAGTTGTACAGATATTTCCCTACACACTATAATAAGGTACAATGTAGTAGTAGGTTGAATACTAAACATGACAATTCTAATGAGCTTAATACATATACATCTGGTGTGATCTGACTATAGAAGTACCTTAAATACTACAACATAATGAGTTGAATTGTCTGACTTGCGTGAACACCCTTTAAAATCAGAGTCGGGATTCTTATCAAAGGCTACCAGACTTTTTTTATTTACCCTTTGACTCCCAGAAGTGATTGACAAATAACTCCTCTCTACAATATCCACATCTTATCTTGCAAATGGGTAATGAGAATACACAAACTTAACTGGTAGAAGTTATCTCAATCTAACACCAAATTCTTGTAACTGATGTAAAAGGGAATGTAAAGCAGCTAGAGCAGAAAATAAATAAACAGATCTTGGGAGTTAAAGGGTTAAGTCTTGTAGCACTTAGATTGTTTTGCCATTTTTGCTTGGAGTGTCCTCAGCATCTTCCAGAGTAAGATAAGGAATCATAAAGAGTTACACCTGGTCAAATCCAAATCAAGTTGAAATTTCAATCCTGGATTAGGGCTAACTACCTGGCTATATTTTGCACTAACACAACTTCTCAAAACAGTTGCAATTCACTTAGTTACACCACTGCTTCAAAAAAAAAAGATTATGACCATCTGCACTGTACCATTACTGATAAAATACGTTATGACTAAAAACAGTTTTTGCTTGAAGATAATGAAAAGCATAATTATTTTATATGGCATACACAGCCACTTACAGTAAATTCATGCACCGTTTCAAAATAAAATTAATGGCATGTAAATTGATGGGAATGTACCATTTAACCACTGTTATTCAGCTTTTATGCTTGCTAACACCCAGCTTTTACAAATAGTGATGCATGCACAGTTAATAAATTAAGTTATTGCCTAAAAGTTACATGATCCACTGTACAGTTTGTCTTAACATTTTACAGAACTACAACAAAATAACTACATCAAAAACTGTTTACTTGCTTCACCCTTTCATCATTAAAATGCTCTCATACTTGAAACACATAAGTGTTATTTTGTTTGCTTTGCATCTAATTTATAATCCAAGATCTTATGCAAATTCTCTCAGCTAGCCTCTGAGCACTTTCTGGAGACAACAATAAGTTCCTTGTATTTGAAGCAAGATCACACCCCTTAGCCCCTTTAACAGTACAAAATATTGATACAGTAACAAGTAAAACGCTCATTGTATATGGGGATTAAAAAATGACATGAATACAAATTTGCTTAGGAACATGTGCACATCAGTCATGTTCAAATGAAATTTTAGTCTGTCCCTTCCAAAATAATTGTCCTAAATTGCTACTACTAACCAAAAACAAAAAGAAAAAAAAAATACCTTAAAAAGAAAAAAAAAAGGTGAAAACATGAGGAAGGCTGCATACATACAGTGTACACTGAAAACCAAAGTCATGTTCATGTAATTAAGCTAAAAAAAATGCTTAGGTGTCACTGATTAAACGTTTCTTACATTTGCATCATTAAAACAAAACAAAATTTTTCTTATAGTCATGTGGAAACTCAAATACCCAGAAATCATTGGTATCTCATCACCTTAAAGGTAGCCTTTCGCCAGCTAGTTTGTCATTGACAAAATCATTTACAAATGCCTCTACAACCTCTTTAGTCAGCACCTCTTCTTGACACTCGTAGATCATTTGCGATGGAATATCTAGTATCACTAGAATACCCGCAGATGTACCATCATCCTCCTCATTAAGACCTATAAAATCACGCAAACTGCTGGAGGTGTCATCTCTTTTTGTGTAAAAGAAGAACAAAGGAGGGTCGTCATCTGCTTCCTCTGCCACTTTGAAGTAGTGCTCAGCCACTGGTTGAATGATATCTTTAGCACCCTGAATAGAGGCTTCTTTACCATCTTAACAAAAAAAAAGCAACAGAGAGATAAGTTAGTATTATTGGAGCTTGGTCACTGCATCTCTCTCCTTTTTTGTGCTAGTGGCAAAAGCCTTCAAAATTGATTGCTGGTCAATTCAGCTAAAGCTTGGAGCACTAATTTTTCTTGGGGGAGCATTGAAACAACTAAATTTGCATGCATGAGCACAAAAGGAAACTTTGGCAAACTACTGTACAACAAAAACAGCAGGAAGAATGTGGTTAACCAAAAGGTCCAATAACAAAACAATGGCTGTTCAAGTAAATCATGAAACTTTATCATTTCTAGACAGTCCTCAGTAAAACAAAGTGAAATTGCTACATCATGATTAACAAGGACCCCAGTACTAACTGCAATTTTTTTATGTTTCTGTTTGGAAGAGAAGCTGGCCACCACATACATGTACTCTCATGAAATTAATTCTCAAATAGTTAGACTCACCAAATACATCTAGCCACTTGAAAAATCTACTATACAAAAAAGTTGATTATCTAATTGAGGTTGTCTTTGACCTGATTCTTTGCTATCCTTTTTACCCAAATCAATAATTTTTTAACAACTAACCAGTGAAATATATCAGACATTTCTCATCATTCACAGTAATGACTGTTAGTTGATTGATCACATTTAAAGGCTTCAGTTTCCAAGGAAATTGCTGCAAAACAAAGTCACAATGATAAAACAATCAACTCTACCCTTTACTTCCTAACTTCAATACAATAATACAATCCCAACACCAATACAACATACTGTATGTATATTTTGTATAATACTTGTACACTCTCTATACTGTTCTCTACACATTTCTTAACCCAGTTTCTCACAAGCTCTTGGCCCTTTGTTCTGAGCTACTTCTGAAAAGAGGAAGGTAAAACAAAACAAAACAAAACCACTGTCCTTCATCATTTTATTTTCTGTATTTGTTTTGCGTTCCCCTGTGATGTGCACCAGTAATCATCTTGCTATAGGAGGCGCTAATGTTCATCTGGTTTTTCTATAGATAAATGAATGTTTAATTGTTTGTCTCACAATGTAAGATTCAGGCTAATGAGTTGTGTCTTCATCAGGCGATGAGGTAAATAATTTGAGCCGCTATTGGTGTATTATAGCAAGCTGTCATTGGTGCATTTTGATCCTCATGGTTATTTCAAGTATTAGATGTTAGATGATGATCAGCTGCTATGCTTTTTGGTAGTAGGCATCCATAATTCAGGAATTTCAATTTCATTATCTCCATTGATGTTATTAGCTTAAAGTCTTACATGGATGGCTTCTTTAAACAAGTAAGGTTGACAATTAAACCCTCATTTAGTAATCATCTAATCGATAATATATGGTGACCCCCATAATGTGTAGTAAGCTACCTTAATCAAATATTACAAATAGATGTAAAATCAGCAAGGGTATACATGTCCAAATATGAAGTGTATAAAAAACTTATATTTTAAGATAGAAATAGGGTTCAAAAAATCTGGTTAGCACAAAATGAATTCTTGATTTATGCTAACTAACCTCTCCTTTTGGGTCAGCTGAAACTACATGACGACCGTTTGAAGAGATGATCTTGTGCTTCTCATCAAAAAGAATCAAAGTTGGAATGCCTGCAAAGAATTGAAGTGACTGCTCATCACTGCATTTTGATTGGACTCTGTAACAACCCTTTGATCCCTAAGAGTGACTCGCATCTAACCTCTCCTTACAATATCACCCCAATTCCAAGGAAATGATTACCAACCCAATCAAGCCCTTGATTGTTAAACAAATTCTCATTGTTAGCACCTTACGAGAAGATCGCTCCAGAAACCACATAATTTTTACTTCTTTCATTAAAAGGCAGTTATTGCTGTCTCTTAATTACCGCATTTTGAGATTTCAGGGTGTGACCTTTAACCATTTTAAATTCTCTGCAAAAGTGATTGGTTACTCATTGCTGTGACTACACTGAAATGAAGTGCAATTGTTCGTCTCGTTATGTCATCATTTCCAAAGTGGATTGCGATGTTTCAAGCCTTGAATATTCAGGCAAGCTGAAGAAGGCTTTCAGTCTGCAGTCAAAACCTCACAATTCACATCTGAAATGACGACATCACAAGACAAACAATTCTACTTCAGTGCCAGTTAGAGTCTATGATTTCACTCTGTTGAACCATCAGGCTTACACAGGCAAGTACTCAGCAATCACCAATATCCCTTGCTTCAAACAGATGCTGTAGGTCATATTTCTACTATTGTGACTACTGGAACATGTATGTGAATTGTATCTTCACCAAAATCACAAGTACAAGTATGCAAACTAGACTCTTCCAGCTGGATGGTCAAGAGTACCTCTCAATATTTTACAGAAGAAACCTTGATAAGTTTAAATTATTTGTAAGTACCTCTTACCTTGCACTCCATACATCTGGGTCAGGTCTTTTTTGATACCTTCCTGGAACCCAGTAGAGAGCCAGGGCATCTCTTTAAAATAATCACTATACCCTTCCTCACTGCGATCTGAACTCACAAAAATGATTTCAAAGGCGTCTCCCTTCTCCTTAACCTTTTTGTACGTCTTAATCAATTGTGGTGTAAAGGCTCGGCAAGGAGGGCACTGATAAAAAATAGACAGTCAAAATCTGTATGTGGCTACTGGCATAGCACAATCTCTATAGTATTGAAAAGAACCAGAGGTTGGATAATGACACTTGAACGTAGTTTTGCGGAATATTTGTCTCACATGCACTACAGAAAACCTGCTGCATCCCACGTACATTTATTTATGAGTACCATGTTCCACAAGAGAAAGATAATGCAACAATATGTTGTCTAAATGACATTCAATCAATAATCAAATGGTAACAAGTACTAATACCAACAATAATAATGTTGATAACAATGGTAATAAAATATTAATCAAAAGGGGTTCGCTTGAAAGCCTCCTAGTTTCCCAATCCTCTGGGCTCTGACAATGATAACCTTAGTTTTGCCTTAACCCTTAGGGTTTTGCCTTTAATGACTACAATTAATTTTGCTTGTTAATTATAAATAATATTCTTATTGCAATTCCAATTTTCTGAGACTGTAGTTTCATAGAAAAGGAATTCCGCGCTTTAGGATATTCTGACATTCTGTGTCTTAAGACATTCCATTGTAATGGTGATCAACCTTTACTCTGTTCCACAATTCTGATGAATAACCCAAGGTATCCTATTCCCAGCTTGCTTGCTTAGCAGTTCTCACTGCATAATAGTTGTTGACTCATAAGCAAAATACTCTCTTTTCCAAGAAAACAAGAATTCCACAAAGCTTCCATGATGTGCAGATCATTTCTATTGAAATATTTCTACAAGAAAAAGTTTCAATTTAAATTATGCCTCAGTGGATGCCAATGGGAAATTATTTTGACATGAAAGATTATGTCTTCAGATCTATATAATTTGCTGATTTAAACAGTAAAATGCTCTCTCTTCGAAGAAAAAAGAATTTCCTCTAGGTTTCATGATGCGCAAATCACACCTATTGAGATAATTTTTCAAGGAAAACATTTGTTTTTAATTGCACACAATCCTAAAAAGGATTGTGAGATGTTTACTGTCTTCAGCTTTCTTCTGTAGTCTCATGGTAAGAACTGAAACAATACTTTGCCAGTGGCTATGAGCCAGAAATCACAAAAGGAGAGAACTCAACCAGGTATTGAGTGAGAATGTCACACTACTGAGATACTCCAAAAAAAAAAACAAAAAAAACAAAAAAAAGTAGCACTGAAAACCATTAGGTCAAAATTGGGTCAAGATCTCATCATGAAAACATATCTGGCTTTGCTTCCTTTAGGAGGCAGGAACCACAAAAAATGAAAGAAAAACATTTTTTTGAAATACAAATAGTCACAATTTTTTTCCCTGCAAGATGGGAGTTTGATTTTACAATAAAATTGGCTTTCAGCTACCTGTATAAAAATTGGTGATGTCTTCTCTACTTTTTGTCATTGTTAAGTAATGGATACATGTAGCTGGTTTTGGCACATGTTTGGCTCAAGATACATAGGCAATCCTCATCATGTGCTTAATGTACATGTACATATACCAGTCATTACATACCCAATGTGCCGAGAAGTACAACCCAAGGACTTTCCCAGCTAAATCAGCAAATGACTTCTCCTCTTTCTCATGGTTAACCAATTTTACATCTTTCATTACTTCAGCCAGTCCTTTAGGTCTCCACGGAAAGTCTTTGGCTTGCTGATCTTCTGCAACCTTTGTTCGCCCATTGGCTACTATAACTTTTCCATCCTTTCCATCCAGTATGACCAGTGTTGGTATTCCATCAACTTTAAATGTTTTTGAAAGTTTCTCCTGATGAAGAGGGAGGAAAACCATTTAACCTTGTAACCTCCATGAGTGACCAAGACAGAATTTCTCCTTACATATCAATACACTATCATCAGACAAGTGATGAGAATAAAGAAAAATTGACATGTAAATTAGTAGATTACTAGTTGATACAGTGCCAAATTTTCTGAACTAAAAACATAAAAGTTTTATAGAAGACAGTTAATGTGAATTCCTAATGAAATCTTGGAAGTAAAAGGGTTTGGTCGCTAGTTCTGTTTAATGCATAGAGCAGTAATACAATAGTATGCCATGTAAGAGTCACAGAGTTGATAAAAGTTCTAAGTATTTAGAATCAAAGAAGCAAAGAGAGTTCAAGTGTTACTATTTTCCTTTAACTTTATCTGTTTTCACATGGCTTTGATCCTGAATGCATGTATATTGGAACAGTAAACTGATTAATTATTTAGCTTTTGAATATTGTATTGAAACACATTCTGCCCTGCATTCATATCCTTTAGCTCTGATGTGTATCTGTTAGTTTTCTTCATTAGTTACAGGTTAAATACATGTACACAGGCCAGCATTATAGTTACTCAAAGTTGCTAAGAGCTACTCAACTCAGAAAATTTATTATGAAAGATTGCTGGAAAAAAAAAAAAAAAAAAATTGACAGACACAAACCCAACAGTGTGAATTGCTTTGATTGTTTATGAACTGATGTGGAACAAGAACCATGGGAACAGTAAAAGTCTACTGGCTGATTGCAACCATTGGTGGCTGGATCAATCAATAACACTTTTGGGGTTGAAAAATTTCTCTACTTTCATGAGATAAAAGAAAACTTATTGAATTCACTACCTTATAATGTCTAACAATTCAATCCTTCAAAAACAGTTGTGGTCACATAAAATAGCTTCTGAAGTGTATCCTTCTGAGGCAGAAAACTGATAGATGTTTTTGTCAGATGCAGGTGGGAGAAAACCCAGTAAACATACAATTGTTGTGTTACAGTGTAAATATTATCGAGGGACTGTGAAGTGAAACATGAAAAATTTCAAACATGTGTAGAGCTGTGCACAGCTGCCCTCTTTTGAACTTCCACACACATTATCTTAACTATTGACTTTGCCACCCAAACAACTGTGACTGCAAAACCCTTTATTCATTACAGAGTGAAAGGAAACAAGGGAGTGCTTTCAAAGTACTACTGAAACTCAGAATATAACATCATTGTCCGAGTAAAAAGTGAAAGTAAATTTTTGTGACTAATCACACTTTCCCTATCCATGAAAATTAATTGCAACATATAGCCTCAAAATAAATCTTGACCTCTACCAATTCAGAGGTTATTGGGGATGGATAATCGAATCAAATGAAATGACTTTAATAAATGATTGTCAATCTCAAAGTAATATTTTCAAACAAAGAGTCAAGTTCCTAGAATTAACCCAACGAAAGAAGGTTTTTTTTTTAGGAGTCTGTCTTTCCCATTTTTTTCTTCTTAATCTTTTTGCCGCTAAGTATTTAACCATGATGTTGGTGAGCCATGAATAAATATCAGAGACATGTCTTCAACAATAGGTGAGCAAACACGATTCCAAGGGCTTACACGTCTATTTGACATGTACTGTATGGTTAAAAAAAACTAATCAATTGAAACAGATTGGTTAGCCATCATCAGCCATCTAGAGATCATTACAATTGCACGATAACAAGATTTAGTGAAATAAAAAAAACTAAAAAATTGAAAAACATTGAATTTAAATCGAAGGTTTACATATAGTTCATAGGTATAGTCTAGCATAATATTCACAAATGTTGTTATGGCTTCAACAAATTACTTATATTTAGCCAATATAAATAAAGATGGTTTAGCAAAAAATAAGCAGCTGCGATGTTCCCAGGATTATATGGAAAAAATGCGCCATGGGAAAAATTCCTTAAATTCATACAAGCTTTAAGAAAGATTCGTAAGGAAATTCACGAAAGTGGCCCTATGAAACTTTTTTTGCAAGAGTGCTGTTTGTTTACGAGCGCTCAAATTGTGATAACAGTTTCAGCGACTCGTTTCTAAATAACACATTGCATTATGCGAGCGCAACACGAGTCAAGCCCCAGGCGATTAGTTGGCGTTATTGAATTTTCATTCTCGGAGACGCGCTAATAACAAATTAGAGACTACTCATGCTATGAGTTACTCTGAAATAGTACACCTTGCAAGAAAAATTAGCTCTCTACATTTGGAATGCAAAATTTACAAATTAGAGGAATCGATAGATTGGGCGTTACATGTTATGCACACAAAACGAAAGCTGAACTGATTAAATTCAGCTGACTCACCTTTCGATCACGATCAGCGAAAGGCAAAGCAATCCAGGGCATTTCATTGAAATATGACTTCCACTCAGACTCATTCTTATCAGAACTTACAAAAACAATTTCGAACTTTTTCTCTAAGTGATGTTTCTTGTAGAACTCGGCTAACTTGGGCGTAAAACCGCGGCAAGGCGGACACCAGTGAGCTGAGAAGTACAAGCCAACAACCTTCCCTTCACCACAGATACTCTCTGTGGAGACCTCATCCGCTCCTTGGCCCTGTAGTTTCTCACCTAGAAGGCGCTTGAAAGCGTCAGCCATGATTTAATCAAATGTGGTTTGATTTTATCAGTTGAGGTTATCCACAACAGCTAGAAACCGTTGCCAAAAGCTCAGTTACCAACAATTTTAGTAGCACCTATATATACGACGCCTAGGCAACATCCTTGACAGGCCTGACGGGAAATGTAGGGTGACGTCACACATTTTAGGCTACAGCGAATACCTCAAGGCGTTTCCAAACAATCGTCCTGCGACGCAAGCAAGCCTTCCGATCTCTTGTTTTGTTTCTGAGGTAGTAACGTAAGAAAATTTCTAATGCATTAGGTGCTTCTAGCGACGTTGTTCGGTTGAGTATTTTGGGAATTAAAAAGTGTGATCGATGTCATTAAACAAACCTGGAAAACACAATGTTACTTCCTTTACTTCGGTTTCTTGCCGTTAGGACGTGACTTCAGAAACCAAAACTCGCTGCTGGTAGATTTCTGAAAAGAAAGCGTTTACAAGTCAACCAGATCGCTACTAAACATGATGAAGGTGGTTTAAATACATCATGAAATCCTATAAGCAAACCAAAGTAAACAAGGATAATTTGATAGTAACAGAGCGACAGAGTATATCAATATGCAGGCAGATTAACCCTTTAACTCCCAAGATCTCATTTGTAATTCTCCTTACTGTCTGCCATACAGTTCTTGTGATGTTAGTTTGGAGAATTTAATATTTAATCTACTTATAGTCCCCTTATTTGATATTTTTCTTTATTCTCATCACCTGTCTGCTTGATATTGTATTGATACTGTAGGGAGAAATTCTGTCTTGGTCACTCATGGGAGTTAAAGGATTAATAGGGATTGCGGAAGAATAGTAAAACGAAAAGAGATCAGAGTGACGAGGCTAAATAAATGAAAAGTAACCAACTAAAACCGAAAAACCTATATTTCAGTTTCATGATAAATGAAAGCTCATGACAAAATATCGAAACAACAAAAGTGAAAAACGAAAACTGAAAAATTATATTTATTTTTATGAGAAATGAAAGCTAGTGACTAAATATCGAAACAAAAACAAAAGTGACGACTTAAAACCGAAAAAACTATTTTTATTTTCATGAGAAATTAAAGCTAATGACAAAATATCGAAACCAGAAAAACCGTAAAACCATAATAGTATATAACAATATAGAACACCCTGAGTCTAATTAGCTGGACCTGCGTTACCAGGGCTGCATAACCAATTTCTGGTATTCACTAAGTAAACAGCATCCCCATTACTGAGAGAGAAAACACGGAGGGATTGGAAAGTATGCGTCCAACGCTACCCACCCCTCCCTTTCCTTTTTCACGTCTTTCCTCGCTACCTTCTGTACAAATGAAACAGGCTTTTGGCAGCAGTGTTTTTCTTTCAGAGCAAGGATTTTAAGTACTTTTTTCCATAGGCAGCTGCTAATAATACAATAGGCGGCCAGGCCCGGAGAGGGGGCCCGCAAGGTGAAACCTAAACTCGAGAGACTTCTCGCAAGCTGAACGCAATTTTCAATTCAGTCCCTTTAACCCTTTAAATCCTAAGAGTGACTTACATCTAATTTCTCCTTACAATATCACCCCTGAATGATACATTAAGGTCATGAGAATAAAGGAAATGATCACCAAAGAAAGAAGCTTTTGATCGGAAAACAAATTTATTTACGAAGTGTATAACCAACATGCACCTCTACGTGTACTCCAAACTAAAGGCGTGGCCACAGTTAGGTTCCTCTTTACAAACTGGATGCACCATCATAGTTACTACCCTATGGAGGGTTATGGATTGGCAATGGAACCAGTTCAGCAGGTTCGACTTTCATGTAATTGTTTGGTGTAGGGCCGACGACGTTTTGTTCCGCTGTTTGTAAACCATTTAACCTCTGGCAGCTAATTTCTCCATACAATATCAGTCTGAATCAAACATTGAGGTCATGAGAATAAAGGAAATGATCATCAACGAAAGAAGTTCTCGATTGGTAAACAAATTCTCCCTTTCAGAACCTTAAGGAATATATAGAGAACAGTATGGAGAATAAGCATACTGCTGTTTGGGTTTAAAGGGTTAAGACGCTGATGCAAGGCTGTTGTAATTCGACAGTCGTGGCAGGGTGTAGAAAGAAAGTCACAACATAACCGTGTCTTTCTAAGTCTTTTTTTAATAACAATCGTCTTCACGCTACAACAAGTCACAAGGTAAGATATTCGGAGTGTCTGCGTATTGGGGTTAGAAAAGAAGCTTGTGGTAAACATATTCTTGAACAGTCGATGAGTTTTAATAATCACTCTCCCTTCGCTGGTTTCTGCGACTGTCTCTTTCGCTCGTCCAAGCGTTTGGCGTAAGCCTGGGCCATGGAATTGATGATTGACAACAAAAAATACACGATCATGGCGATAACAAGCTTCTCAAAAATCCAAGCCAGAATATTTGGTTCCTGCCGAAGAAAAAGGAGACGAGTTTGTCAGATCAATCACCTCACGCAATTGTAAGGTTGGTCCCGTCATTTTTGTGTTACGCGGTGTCCAGACTAAAGTACTTTCAAAAATAATTGTTGTACAATTCTTAGGAGCAGAGCAAACATACGTTTAATCTCATAAGTTATCTCGATAAGGTTTCTTAGTTATGGTCATTCATGGTATCTATAGTATTTTATATAATAAGCTCAGTTATGCACGCATTCTGATTGGTTCTAACTTATGATCTATTGGAGGACAGACGTATAGATGACGTCATCATTAAAACTTTTTAAAAGTCTTTATTATATAAAACAAATAGGTTCCAAGTTGCCGTGCGTCTGTTCAGTAACAGATCACAGAGGACGTCAAAATGTGGTTAGAACATCAGTGACACACTCGGCTGCGCCTCGTGTGCCACTTTTTTGTACTTACCACATTTTGACGGAACAGACGCACGGCAACTTGGAATCTATTTGTTGATTGGACTATGTAGTTTTTAACAGTTTTTAAGTGCTCTATGTAAATAGTGATTGTTTCTTGAAAAACATCAAGTGCATTATGTATTATGTAAGTCGCTGGTTTTTAGTTAGTATGACGGGTGTAGAGCTACCATACAGAAATACTGTCAATAAATCGTTATTATTATTACTATCATTATTGTTAAATCGCGATGGTATCACCCGGTTGATTTTTCCAAATTTCTAAAACTGTTATATTGAACGTCTTCGAAAGGCGCGCAGCACAGAACAGCGGTGGCGGGAGACATGTATGATAGGAAAGTAGAAACGGAGATTGCAGGGTTCGTAACCTTCTTCAGAAACAAATTTCAAGGAATTTTTCAAGACTCAAATTGATTTTTCCAGGACTCCAAATTTCAGCTAAAACCCTTTCATTTCCAATCCTCCTTACGGTCTACATACATTTTTTATAACTTCAATTCTGAAAACTTAATTGCTTCAGTTAAGCAAATTTTCGGGACTTTTCCAAGACCTTTAATCTTTTTCTAGGACCTGTAGTCTTTTTCTAGGACTTTCCAGTCTAAGAAAATGTCAGAATAAAATTCCAGGACTTTCTAGGTTTTCCTGGACTCGTGCGAACTACTTCTGTCGTTTCTCCCGACCCATCACACATTAAGTTTGCGAGATGAAGACGGCCAGGAAGTGGTCAGACCAACTTTCTGTCGTGTGGTGGTATAAACTCAGTGACTTACCGATGTACTAGCTGCTTGACCAGGTTTTCGATGTAGTTTTTCCTTTTGTTTTTCAAGTGCTATCTTAAAAGGTTTCTGAATATACGGGCCAACAGTTGGAATGTCGCTGCAAAGGCGAATAAAAAAAATGCACATCAAAGTCACATATCCAATTCACAAAGAATAAAAAACTCAACAAGAAAAAACACTCCAAGAAGATGAAAAAGAACATGAAGTGAAGCTTTTTAAGAGGAATTCCCACTGCCATTTTCCTCTCAAATAAAATTAAAAACAATTTTTCCACCTCAAGAGTCTAGTTTTTTTTTTATTTCGTCTCAAGAAGACTTACAAAAGTTTGCAAATCATTTATAGTAACGTAGAAGCTGTTTAATAAAAATATCGAAAACGGTCGACTGGTGATCTTTAAAACGCTTTGTATTGCGACAACAACGACCTTTTAAGTCGTTCATGTTGCATTACCAAACTCAAAGTATGATACTTAAGAATGTTAGCTTAACAATGTTAGCTCTCTGTTAACTTAAGAATGTTAGCGCGTCGCGGAGAGCTCGTTAACATTATTTTTTTCATTGACTTGTTTTGACGCGCGCGATGGACTTCGCCGAGAACGAGGGACTGCTCTTGGTCTAACCTTGTAGCTGTACGCTTTAAATGATTTAAAAGTGAACCGAGACTTATCACACCCGTACAGGTTTGTTTAAAATTTGCCCAATGTGGGGAAAAAACATTGTTGTGGGGTAGAATCAGCAATAACAGATGAAAACTTACCCAACATAGGATAAAACAGCCTCTACATAATTTTTGCTAAATGCTAAGATAACGAACGTTTTCTGAAAAATAAATTACAATACATCTTGAGAATAATAATAATAATAATAATAATAATAATAATAACAATAATAATAATAATAATAATAATAACAACAACAATAATAATAATAACAATAGTAACAATAATAATAATAATAAAAATTAAAACAAATTCAAATCACGTGCCCCTGGAAATGACTCAAGAATCACTTCTCTATTAAATTCAGAACGGAACAGACCAACCACAACGAAAGAAAGGAAAAGTCTGTACCCGTGCCAAGTGGCCAACCCAGTCAGAGGTCATCCTGATTTCCATAGCATAAGCGACTAGGAGTATCACTAATTCCCCCCCCCCCCCATGGGATACTAGTCCATTGCAAGGTTACCCCCCACCCCCCTCCCCGAATATCATCAGAATATCATCAGAATATCATCAGGCTTCCCTGAATATTCGCCAATACCCATTTATACTCCTGAGGGTCGGGAGGCACCGTGAAAGTCAAATGAAAATACATTGACTTGACTGTCTCAAACCAGACCTCTCTGAACGGATGTCCAACCACAGACACAAAGATGAAGAGGCCCCGATTCTTACCTGAAGATGCATCTTTATTATGGCCTTGCCAATGAGTGTGGCCCCAAAAAAAGTCCAGAATGGTACCAGGCAGTGACCACAAGTGATACCAGCTAAGTCAAAAAGAGGATTTGGAACCTGTCAAAAAATTGAAAAGCCAAGCGATTATTAATGACCTCTGAGTATGAATGCATAAACTCTACCTGAGGATCTGGTTGAAAAGAGACATGAAAGATTTATGTGAAAGAGTAGCATATAGGGGCGCTATGGTCCATAGCCAATCAGAGAGCCAGATTCCAGACACAAAGAAGCATGGACCAATCGGAGAACCAGGTTGGCATCCGAGATGGCTATTTGATTTGTTACACAATTTCCTCACACCTAGTGTGTTCCTTACTCTCGTAACTGCACAACACCCTAAGCGTAACAATATTTTGTAGCAAATTAGCGGTAAATCTCCATTTCCAATGATAATCGGGCCAAAAGAATATATTGTGCCTCACTTGGGTACAAAGCCTGGCTCTCTTGTTGACTGTAGATTAAAGCACCCCCATAAACTAACTGAGGAAGTGTCAACTGAATGAAGATTGTCTCATGAAAGTAGAAAAAACTGACGATAGTTTGTGTGGCTCGACTGTTCAAATGGAAGGAATAACTGTGTATTGATAGGGAAAAGAATGACCCACGAAGAACAGGTTTTACTAACCGAGGCACACACAAGTATGCCAAAGAATCCTACACGCTCCACTAAATCAAGAACCATTTTCTTAAGTCTAGTCCACAAGCTTTGGTTGGCAAGAGAAGTCATTCTCTCTAATTCCTCAACCTCTTCCAGCTCCTCATCATCAGGATCTTCTCCTGACAAACGTGCTGAAGAAAACAGAAGGAAATTCGTTAAAGGAAATTTCACCGTTGGTGTATTCACCCAAGCAGGCAACTAAAAATTGTTTGGCCTGTGTAAAACAAAGGAAAAAGACCTGACAGATGTTATTTTCACACCCAATACATCACAGCCACACAATACCTCTACACTAACACCACCTTGTCCAAGTTGTTCAAAGCTCAGTTAAGATAACCAAGGATTAGTGTGAAGTTTGATTTCAGGTCTAAAAGCTTCAAAAGAAAGTTCAGTTCAAATCTCTTTGCTTGCAATTTGGTTATTGGATGTTCTAAAAAGAACAGGGAAATTTTTCCCTAAAAGGCTTTTGAACAAAGAAATATAAAAAACCTGGATTAAAATTTAACCCTAGCTTAGTGCTAATTGGCCTTCAAACAACTGGGGCTTGGCTATTTATGATTATACAACTTAATATTTTTTTGCAAAAAAACAAAATGCAATATAACAGCAGGTCATTTGTTATGAAGTTGTAAATTTTCCACTATCCTTGTTGAGTATAGTTTTTATTGGGTAATTAAGTGTTCACAAGTTTCAAGATGTGATTGGTCTGAAATGTTATTAACTCCATCTCTATACCATTTAATTGGGCATTGAGAAAATTCCCTCACAACCTATACAAGTCCCTTCTTCATGACTTAGTGACAAATTCATGAATGTTATTGACCTGTCAAGGATGTGTTCATTAATATACACTCTGTACAACCTTCCCTGAACTGAACATTTAAATTAAAATAATTCAGTTCTAGCAATTTTAAGAGTTGTGATTTTTAAAATACAAAATCAGAAATTCCCTTTGATTAAACAGCAAGGACATGTCACACATAACTGGTTACCTGCCCTGGCCATAAAATAAGGGGGTAGCTCTCCAATGGCAGTTCCTGCACCCTAAAAAAATTAACATAATTGGTACTTCAAGTTTAGCCCTTCACACCCTAACATCAGTATGTGTATTCTCCAAACAGTTCTCTATACATTTTCAAGGGTGCCGACAAGGAGAATTTGTTTAACAATCAAGAACTTTGTTACTTGCTAATCACAGCTTCCCTTATTCTCATAACTGTAATATTCTAAGGCAAAATGAGATGCTAGTCACACTTAGAGGTTGAAGGGTAAGCAGGCCAAAGCTCTACATGTATTTTAAAAGCAGTGAAAGATATCCAACTTGATTAAAAAACTCCCTGAATTTAAGCACCATATAGAAACCACACAATGTCCAAGAACAACTTGACATTGATGTAGACAGGGTAATTTCATATTATCAACTGAGTTGATAACCTAAAATTGGCCACCTTAAGGAGTTTTGCTCTGAGGAAGGGCTAATGCTTGAAACATCAGCACCGAAACTCCTTACAGTGGTCAATTTGATGTTATCAACTCAGTTGATGATAGGAAATTACCCTGTTATACTCTCCCACCAACGCAGCACCACAGTTTCTTAAGGAACTTGCCCCCCTTTATTCATTGCAATAGGCAGTGGAATAACAGATGAATATTTGGTACTGGCTTACCCACATAAAAGCTTCTATCCTGACTTTGCTCATAATGGTCCACATGTTGACATTGGATGTGTGATTGCCATCAGGACACTGAATTCTAAGAGCAAGGTCATTATCGTTGTCAGTACCTCTATCAATCGAGGTTAAAAGAAGTCACCAGTATACAGATGTACTAAAGATGCTCACTTCCTGTGACTCAGACTTGATTGTATAGGTACATGTACAAGGGCCAGGAGTTTGCAAAGCTGGCATTTCCAGCATTAGCCTCCATCAGAGTGAAAGGCATACATTTGAAATGTCAGCCTTTCAGACTCAACAACAGGCTAATCTAGTGAATTAATTTTATGATGATTATCAACTCCTGTGGATGCCTATTTTGGTGCTGCTAAAATTTACTGGTTTTAGATTCAAGCTGCCAGTTTTGGAGACCACTCAACTGAACAAAAAGACATAGTTATTCGGTTATAAGGTGCACTCGGCTATAAGACACACCCCCAATTCGGCAACTTCATTATTGCATGTTTTCAAACTGAAAATATCGCTAAAATACTTGGTTATAAGGCGCACTGTTGTTTGGGGAGTAAAGATCAGTCAAGTTTATTGTAAATTCTTTCATAAACTTACAAAAAAGCGAAAAAGTCGCGTATTGATTTTAGTTTACTGTTAATTAACAAAAGCAGAATTGTCGCACATGCAACCACGTGCACAAACAAAAGCCTTGATTAAACAAGAATTAACGTACCGCAGAGACCATATTTATAAAAGTCAATGACCAACACTGTGTGTCCTTTTATTTGCTTGAAATCGTACCAGTAACTGTGATAAAAAAAAACTTTTTTGGGAAAATATTTGCCTAAAAGAAGCACCCAAACTTTGGCAGTAATTTTTAGTAGAAATTAAGAATTTCTTGAAAAAAACGGTGCACCTTATAACCAAATAACTACAGTATTAAAATGACTTACTCATCAGGGTACGGTGGTTCAGGAAAGTCTAAAGAGCCACATTCCCAGGCAGCCAGAGTAACTGATGCAATGTGAGGTCCCTTTTAGAAAAAATAAAAGGAATACAAATTACATGAGAAGGAAGTTAAATTTTGTGATTTCACAATGTGAACTGGGTATGATTCAAACAAAAATCATCCCTATGCAAATTAAAGACCAATGTCAAAGGCCAAGGCAAGAAGTTAAAATTCTACTTTGCATCTAGGACACAATCATTGTAAACAAATAAAAAAAAAATCCAGGGAAAGGCATCCTACAAATATATGTTAGAACTGATTAACATAATTTGAAGTTCATAAATTCAAATCTTCGGGAAAAGAGGAAAGGAAAACAAGTATACAAGAAATCCATAAATGAATTAACCTTTGACCCCTAAGAGTGATAAGCATCTAATTTCTCCTAAAAAAAATATCACCCCTGAATCCAATATAAAGGTTACAAGAATAAACGTTATGATCAACAACAAAAGAAGCTTTTGATTGCTAAACAAATTCTCCATGTCAGCACCTAAAGAAATGTATAGAGAACAGTATGGAGAACATGAATACTGATCATAGGGTGTAAGGGGTTAAGAAACTGTGGTGCCGCACTGGTGGATATACAACAAGGTAATTAATTTTATGAAATGAGTAAATTGGCCACCCTTGAAAGGTTTTAAAGCTGGCATTTCAAGTGTTAGAACTTTGTTAGAGTGTTGTCTTTTTGATGAAAGGTTAATCCAAAAATGCACAAGCAGCACTTGCCACACAAAGTTTGTATATCAAGTAAATCAACTTTATGCTTGCTTACCAAGTACAGAAGGAATGTATGCAGTCCAGTGCCAAGGCCAACAGAGGAAAGAATGCCAAGACCAACCCAATATGCCCACCACAGCAACACTGATTTCAACTGACCTAAGCTCTGCATAAAAAAGGAGTGGATCATGTCACCTTACAGCCTCTTTTAAATTGGTTGTACCTCTAAAAACCCCATGGCCCAGTTGCTCAAAAGGGAAGACAGCGCTATCCAGAAATAAATCGCTATCCAGTGGATAAGTGTCAACAAAATGTAATGCACTATACCCACTGGATAGAGATCTATCCAGTGTGGATAGCACTATTCACCCTTTGACCAAGCGGCTACATGTGACAATTTTATGAGTGGAGAATTTGGATGAAAATCTGCCCTTACAAATACAACAGATTTATGCCACTGAAACAAGGAGCCCCAAAATAACTAAAACTGGGTGAGTCACAGTAATGTATTTTGGAAGGAGCAAATACATGGCAGTTTGTCACACAGACCTTGTGCTCCAGAGTGTCATGGCCTTACATTACTCAACAAACATGTCCTGTTCATTGGTCAGTCTGTCTCCTGAGTGTAAGGGTTCACTACTACACTGTACAAGTTAGAGCTGAGACACACATACTATTCAATAAAAACAAAAATTTCCCTTTAAATAATCTTGTCAAATACCACTGTTTATGTTAGATAATCTCATCATTGCACTTCTTTTCTGGACCAATTACAGAACCAAGTAAAGTGAACCTGGAGAAATCCCAGATTACTTCAAACTCAATTGAAAATCACTCTAATTTCTAAATGTACTTTAACCCTTTAACTCCCAGAAGTGATAAACACGAAACTTCTCCCTCTAATATCCTTACATCATACAGTAAACAGGTAATGAGAATATTCAAACTTATCAGGTAGCAGCTGTTATCTTGATCTTACACCAAATTCTTATCACTAATTTACAAGGATATTTGTAGCAGCTAGAGGGGAGAATTGACAATCATATCTTGGGAGTTGAAGGGTTAACACCCCACACAGGTTAAGAAAAAAAGGTCAATGTATTACCTCTTGATGGGAGCCCTCCAAATTATATACCAGAGTCATTAAAATTGATATCAGGACTATTGATGAAACTGTTTTTTTGTGTTTTAATACCCTGTAAATTAACAAAATAAAAAAAAAACACTCTAATATCATACATACTAATTCATTTGATTCACTAATAAAATATGTCACTTGCATGAAAGCCTACATAAAACTACTAACTTACAGTTTAATGCAATACTCTATCAAAATTTCTGACATTCAATCTACGAAGTTATTTTGTGGAACCAACTGTTAACAGACAAAGGACTAAATAAGAAAATATTTCCTAGAACAGAAAAAATTAATAATCAATAAAATGAAAATTTTACCAGTTACCTTTCCTTATAATCATGTAAAAGAATCCCCATCTCAAAGCAGAAGTAAGTCAAAGTTAAAAAGGGCTGACGCCAAAGTACAATCCCTTGTCTTCTTTTCTGATCTATTTTTTTCTGTGCTCGTATCTCATCTTCTGACAGGACACCAGCACTCACTCCATTGACTGGCACTGTTTGATTAATTACCATGGTGTCATTTTCTGTGGAAAAGATTCTATGTGAAGCACTTACAAATGTTAACTTGTATAGGAGCTGTGCTGGCTGTTATTTACACTCTTCTCTCAAGATCTCATTAGTAATCCTTCTTATTGTCTGCTGTAAAATTCTGAGATGTTACATATAGTTTGGAGAATTTTACGCTCAAGTAATAATGCCCTAATTGATAATTCTATTGATGCTCGTTACTTGTCTGCTTGATATTGTATTAAAGCCAAGGTTTGATTCTCTTGGTGGCATGAGGTGTTCGCTGAACATTCCAGGACATGTGATAATTGCTATGAAAAAGTTAATAAAGCTCCCCTTGACCAAAAAGGAAAAAACCGCAACTTCTGATAACTACATTTCTAATCATTTTCCAGATACAACTCTACTTTGTTTGCTCATTGTCCAGAAACACGAGTCCAGAGAAATGCCTCAAACAAACTTAATGGGTCTAATTCGAAATAACTCAAGCGGCTGTACACTAAGCTTATTTTCTGTATAGAAACAATGCATATATCAGGAACAATTTAAAACACATCAAAAGAAGAAACTCAAGAATAGCCTAAAAAGCTGTACCAGTAAAGCTGATTTCACTGCCGTGATTGAAGGCTAGGCCTACTTAAGGCTAACTCTAACAAACCCTTCTTTATACAAGTCATTTTGAAAAAGTCCACACTTATGTTGATTGTCTACAGAATACACATCGCTGGCCATGTATGAAGGTCTACAGAGCTTAGAAATGAACTCAGTGTAACTACCTAAGTATGAGAGATTAAAATTTTTAGCTCCCAGAGACAACACTCTTGCCAAAATCAACTATAACAGGGTAGAACCTGGTCTTCATGTTTCTCTAAAAGAGATTAATATATCCTCAGGTATTGTGAGCAAGATATAGAAGAGATTAAAGTAACCCTCGGTAACACTACCCAAGGAGGGTAGAGAAGAGCTTAGAAAAAATCCTCAGGTATACACTACCCAAGAGGGTATTGGAGAGATTAAAAGTAACCCTCAGGTATACACTAACCAGGAGGGTATTGAAGAGATTAAAAGTAACCCTCAGGTATACACTACCCAAGAGGGTATGCAAGAGATTAAAAATAACCCTCAGGTATACACTACCCAAGAAGGTATAGAAGAGATTAAAAGTAACCCATAAGTATACACTACCCAGGAGAGTATAGAAGAGATTAAAAGTAACCCTCAGGTATACACTACCCAAGAGGGCATGAAAAATTGAATTCACCCTAACTAATATTGGGAGAGTGCTCTTTGTCTGGACCATTCCTTTTGACTGAAAGTTGAGGTATCCACTGTTAACTTATATAACTATTATCCTTTACTAGATTTGAATGTCTTTGTCAAGCTCAGCTATTCTTGACTGACAACTAAATGTAGTTCCCCATAATTATTCAACTAGAGGCATTTCCTGCCTAAAGTGTATGGTCAAGAGTGATCTGATTTACCACATCAACAACAGGATTATATTTTGAGACCTCACAAATCCATCTGCTGGAAATTCTCACTTTCTAATTAGTCCAGCACAGAGATCAAATGAACATACAATTCAATAATTCATTATTTCAATATCATCTAGGTCTTGAAAATCAACTTGCTGCCAAGCTTGATAATTGACTCTGGCAAACATTTCTGTCTTCTGATTAATGAAGCCCTGTTAGGCGGGGGGGAGGAGCCTATACGTCTCCTGTCTGAGTTTCAAACCTTAAAAGCTAGCTTTTCATGTTGCAGTTTTGGAAGGTTTCATGTTGCTGCCACAATGTTGCCCAAAGTCACTGATAGACTGTTCAATGTAAATGTGTCCTCATAATTCTGTTCCAGAATCATTTTATTTTAGGATAATTTTTTATTATCAAACAAACTTAATTAATAGCCTTGCAAAGTGTGACATGGGAATACAGAGAGGAAATACTCATGGAAAGTTTAACTTGTTTGTAAAATACAATTTCTTCTACCTGAATGTGCTGCAAATCATTGTCCAACTTTTAGAAAGCCAATGTAGTGGTTGATTTCACAGTTCTCTTTGTCCCAGAGTCATGTGGCTTTGTCAGAGTCATGTTGCTTGTCGGAATTTACCTTATCAGGACCCCACTGATTGGGTGATAAGAGGTAATGAAAAACTAAGGGAATACTGTCTGATTTACCACCAAACTCTCAGACATAAAAATAAAGGAAACATTTGACAAACAGTATGGAGAGTTTATTTATAAACAATAAAGGTAAGAGGTTTATACTCAGTCTGATAGAACTTTCTCATAGTTTCTTTTAATAATGATGTATTTGATTCTGTGTTTTAAGATCACTCTTCTTACCTTGATTCATTTTTTCCCTATGCCTTGCTCCTCCAGTATTGGCAGAGGAGGTTTGTTGCTTACTGAAAACAAAAATATTAATAGATAAACAAACAAATGGCAGTCAAAGGTGGATCACTGTGGGAGAAAACTAACTGATAAATTGTGGACAAGTGAATATACAATAAAACAGTACACATGAAAAGAAGACATACAACTTTTGATCCTACAGACAATAATATCACAATGTATTAAACATTTCTGCACTCATGCTGTGTTTGGGAGTTAACTTTCTGGATCACAAAATCATTGACATATGTAAATTATAAAATGAGTCGATACTGAGCGACCTTGAGCAGAAAACTTTTGATTGGTAATGATTGTGTATTTCTCTTTGTGACAGTTATTGTTAGTTGTACTCTAAGAGAATATTGGGTAAATCCTAACATTAAAATACACAGAAGACCTCATAAAATGAAACACCTCTGAAAGTATTTATATCCTAAGAACAATGTTAATTTTTTTCAATCAACCTCTGAAAATTAAAGCCCCCTACTCTGGAAGTAACAACCAGTAAGTAAGTACCAGTATGTTCAAAGTGATGACAGAGATCTCAGATCCTTGTGTTACATCATAGTTATCATATCAAAGAGCAACTTGGTTTACAAATGAAAAAGAACTGAATACTTCAGAAGTAAAAAACAGCTAGAGGCAAATTGAATTCATTGCCTGAGAACCAAGGCAAGAGGAGAGTGGATAGGACAACACATAACAGGGCAAAGAGAACTACCAGAGCTAAGAGACTAACTCAGTGATGAAATGAGTTTGCCAAGTTGATACAGAAACATTTCAACTCCCCCCAGCGATGGAAATGTCTGGTCATTGGAGGAATCTACAGGTCAAATAAATTGTTTATAAACATTGCCTGATTTCAATAAATATAAAAAGTGATTTTAAAGTAGTTCATGCAAATATACTTTCTCAAAAGCTAATGTTAATTTATTCCTTCAGACATTAAAAATTGTCAATTTGACTTGAAAAGTCAGCTAAATAATGAAAAGAACTTAGAAATGACAAAATTATTCTCTACATTTCAAACAATTGACACATCATGAATTGCAAATCAGTAAAAAATTGGCAAAGAAAACTGAATGACATCATCACACATCATGGATAGAAAAAATATATGAGCAAAAAACTGAATAGAAAGGAAATATGATAAATTCTAATAACACTGAAACTGAGACTTTCAATTGCAGCGGAGGAAATCATACACATCAAAGATATCAGACAATCTTTCTTCAACTAATTTTCTTTGCAATGAACCCCAGAACAACATATCACAAACACTGTACAGCTAATCAAACACGTGGATGTCACGACTAACTTTCGTCGGAAAATGAATTTGTTAACTTCCAGTTCTCTAAGGTTTAAAATACGAAATATGCCACACTTGCGACTAAAACAGTAAATAATGAATTGACAAATCACTGCCAGCAAAGAAAAAGAGAATTCTTTAATTCACACAAATATGGGTATTTTCCCGGATAAACTAATAATACCAGTGCGTTGGATTTGAACACGTATGCAGACACAGTGAGGACGTATGATTGCAAGACAACCATGAGAATTACACCTCTAACTATTTCTTTCGATGTATGTCTTTCTATCATAGCTATAAGTGTAAAATATATGATTACAATCAAAAAATAGCCTTAAAGACGGTAAAAAAGGGAATCTACTTACCAATTGGTAGATTCTTCGGACATTTCGTTTAGGGGTATTACATCTAAACTCTCTAATCGTGCAATCTATGAGTACAGCGGAAACGAAATAAATGATAAATATTTAAATAAAGCTAACGCGGAAACGCGAAGCTTATTAAAGAACAGCATATAAACATATGTAATTCAGGTTCAACAGAAAATTACCAATTCTGCTTTCAAGCCTGTTGTAGGATACCCTCTTCTTTTTAATTCTTGGCGCAATTTCACAACAGTCCACGAGTTCAATATTGACGGACTGATCTCGGGATCTTTCGCCGCGATTCGTGCCAGCTGTCGGGCACTTCGCCTACGCTCGGCCATAGATCGCGCGGAAATATTAAGGGCAAAGTCCTTGCTGTGGATAAGCGACGACAGATCTCCTAGGTATCTGTAAAAATTGCGGAAATCCAAGGTGTCAAAAGAGTCCAACGAACAAAGGAAAAGCGCTCGAAAATGGCTGCTGTGTTTCAAATGGGAACAACCGCTGGAAACAATAATTGTCACCTTCGCTCAATCTCATACCGCTGACTGAGAAGTAAAAAGACCCTTCCTAACTACTCAACATTCGGTTTCTACAATGACTCAGTCTCGGAATTACTGGAATTATTAATTAATAATTTTTCTGCCAGTTTCACGTCTGAATCTTTCATATATTCGGGTTTTTCTCCAGTTCCCCCCCCCCTTCCCTCCCCCCCCGGCAACCGTTAGTATGGACGGAAATTCCTTTTCCGCGACGCTTAGCATTGGAAGGAAGCCCCATTCGATTGCATCTTTCCGTGAGTTATTGGCGACTTTCCCCTCCTAAAGGATCAGCTGAATGAATTATTTGGAGCTGTATTCTACATTCTACCTCCTCCTAATCATTTTATCTATTCAATTTTTCCATTTACTGTGCTGAAAATGAGAGAAGAAGTTGAAGTAAATCTCTTCAGGGAGTTTGCGACACAACTTGAGACACTCGTGAACTTACCAATTGGCTTACACGGCTGGCAATAAAAACGATGGAACATAAAAAGGAACCATACCTGTAATTCACTGCTGCTTCTTTTTTGGGCCACGTAAACTGAACGACCCATCGGACAACCATCTTAATAGATAATAGATAAATAGTTTGATAATTAAAAGAAAATTTTTTAAATAGTTGAAGAAACTTTAATTCGGCCATTTCTCTCTCTTGCCAATATAGTATAGTACAGTATAGTATCTGGTATGTGTTAAATTTGGCGGCAATTCGAAGAAAGTATATAGAATCGTTTAGCTAAATCAGAAACATCATATTATGATTGTGAATAATATTATGTCAGATTTCTTGTCTCTATCAAATCAGAAGAGATTCATTCCTCTGAGGTCCGCAGATGACTACTTAAAGCCAAGAGCAGAAAGCTGCAAACTTTTAATGGAGAACATGATGAATTAGGTGAAGTGCAACATGCTGGGGTAAGAGTGGTGCCTGTTACCACAGAATACGAAATAATCCGAAAAGAGAAATGACACCAACTCGTCCCAGGGCTTTTCCCTCGAAAATTGGGGCATCCCAACTCTCAAGGGAGAAGCCCTGGGAACGAGGTTGTAGGGACACCTTGCTCTTCACATCATTTTAGATGGAAGACATATATGACCATATATGAGTCATCTTGAAAAATCCTTTGACAATAAATCTTTTAAGATCCAATCTCACTTTTCTACGATGGGCAAAAGTACAGTTGAAAATACAGAATGGTGAAGAGATTCTGAGAAATATCATTATAACAAAAAATTGGAGCTCCGTTCTGTGAGGTTCAGGGACTATACCAAACAACTAAGCTTGGTACAGTAAAAGACAGCGAACAACATTCGAAGCAGTCAATTGATAAAATTTATTATGCGTTAATCATCAAAAGGACAACAGAGAGAGAGAAAAAAAGAGCATTTCAAACTCTGACCCTATGATTAAAAAAATGAGATTCCATATTGCATTATCCGGTACATCAAATTTGCCAAAATTATTAAATTTACGGGGTTTCCGGCCAACTAATCTAGTTTCCGACCACCAGTAGAAAACCAATTTTCCCTTGACAAAGAAAAACAAGCTTCCCTCGCCAAAGAAAAGGGACATGCCAACCCACAAATGCACTTTCTTTTCCTTACGTTGAATTTAGGAAAAAATAATGATCTCGGTCACGCGCAAAGCAGCACGTTTACAAAGAGTTCACGGGTCGTTTAAAACTGACCATTCATCTTTGAATCACTCATTAACCACGCCGTAGAGGAATTCTAATAAAAAAAAATATTGATAACGAATGCACTGCCTCGAGTTTAGCGTGGGAAACATCAGTATTGTATCAGTTGATTCTTTGAACACTGAATCCACAAAATGTCGTTTTTTTTAGCCATCATTTTCATCTCGTATTGACTTTTTCGCATCTGGTATAAATAAATACCTGGCAACACTGGATAAGAAACTAGTAACCCCACATTCAAAATGTTTTTTTTCTTTCGCTGTCAAAAATTTTCCCACGATTTGAAATTTGAAACCTTACTCCTACTTGTTCTCAAGTCCGCTCGATTGCCACATGTATATCGTGTGTTCAGCTAGCACCACGCGTCCGAAGCCCTCAGCGTGGGTTTCCTGTTTCCAACTGCTGGGTTACTCTCACACTAAGCTTGATAGAGCAGTTTTCAATTTAATGGCGAAAGTAATCCGGGATTGTTTTAATCTAACTGCATGACGGTCTTTAACTGGTCTAGAAAAATTCGTGCCACCCTCTCGATCAATCAGATACGAGAATCAAACCAATCGCGGCTTGGTCACCAGCGTTTTCTCGCGCTTTAGGTTCGGACCAATGTGTATGAACTTTGAGTTCCTATTGGCTCCAGTGATATTTTCCTCTGTTTTGACTGGCCATTGTGATTACTCACGGGCTTTTTTTTTTGGCTCTAAGGCACTCAGTTGAAACATATTCTAACCTACTGCTGTTTAGGAAAGAGCGAAAGCTCCTTACTCCTTAGAGAACACTGAACTCTAGAGAGTGGAGATAATTGAGCATACTCTTATACACCACGTGGTGCTAAGCTCACAGATATCTGTATATTAAATATGTTCATGATCAAAGTGAAATTGAAGCTCTTGCTAGGTAAAACCACGTTTTATGAATGCCTCCTGCCTTTCAGGCCATTTGCGCGACTGATAATGGAGAGGTTTAGTATAACGTTGGTAGTAAATTTCAAAGTCACTTTCGGCGGTTTCAGCCGTTTTTGCGTTAAGAGGAAAACACTTGCTCTAGCAATGAACAAGAGAACACTCTCTTGTTATGAACAAGACTCTTTCAGTCTGCTATTTTTCTTTGCGGATTATTTAAAGATTATAGGGGAAGTAAGTTAAAACAGTCTTTGTTTCCGCCGTTCAACTTTGTTATAGACACGCCATTAAACTCAATTATGGAGAAAAAAAAATTCGTATCTAAAAAAAAAAAGATACTCGCATTTTTTCTGTTCGATTCATTTACAGACCAAAAGAGAAGTAAGCAAAGGAAGAGGTGAAACTTAAGAAAAGTCGCGTTTTCAGTAACTCGCACGTGGGTCTCTCCGCGGTCCCACTGGCATAGTGCAAACACACATTTCTTTCACTAGTTGTGCACGTGCGTCTTATTTGGACTGGTAAACCGGAAATTAAATGCATTGCAGCGTAGGCCATAAGGTAACTTAGCAAACGGACATGTCAGTGTCATTATTGATTGTACAACTACAGTCATTAACTTGAGAACACATCAAAACATATGGCATCTCTCACTTATCCAAGGCCACGTGATACTCATACTCTTTCATAATCGATGTGTGTTGCCCCTTATGATGCTTACGTAAATTTTCCATAAAGCGTTTTGATTCGTGATAATTGGGAGACCATACAGTATGAGAAAAGATTCAAATTCAGTGTCATCATTCACAATTTTTAAACAACTTGATTTAATTAATTCACGATGATGTATACCATGTCTTATCACTATTGCCTGGAGCCGGAAAGGGTGAACTTTTATCTAAAACTTTATGCGCCAGAATAGCTGATTTTCGGCTGCCATTATTTTATTCGAGATCGAGAAATTGTTATTCGTTAATTCGAACGTTAAATGTCAGGAAACCAAAAAAAAAAAAAAATGTTTTGGCGCATACGCCCACGCCATCATTCCTTAAATTTCCTTAAATTTTGTTCCAAAATTAAATATGGCTTCAGGCCCGTAAAGTTACTAGAACTTTCAAGGAACGGGCCCGAAGCCAAACGACCTGTAACTTGTACGATAAGGAAAACAACGATTGTCTACAAAGAACTGAGTTTGCGTTAAGCCTGGCTTCCAGCATCGCCTTAAAAAATTCGCATGATCAAGGAGATACAGGCGACTGTGCATCAAGCTTTACCCCTATTATCTTATGACCTGTAAGCCTCTTGAGAGCTTTTATTGAAAACTATGAGACAAAAATCCCCGTATCAGGGTGGTACACGATAGCGTGAGCAGGGCCTCGAAAATCTGCACGGTTCCGCGAGCTAAAGAGAGACAGGCACAAAAAAGAGAGAACGACGGTCATATGATAAAATGGTTTTTAATTTAGTTTGGTGGCGCCACGACGGGAAAATATTTGGCGCTCGATCATGAAGCACTAACTTCGCTACGCTCGTTCCAAATATTCTCCCTTGCGGCCCTCCCTCTTTGTCAAAAAGTACATATCATTCCAGATCATATTATACAATCCGTCGGAATCGTCTGGATCAGTCTTTTTTAAGTGTTCACAACCTCGTCGCTAATTCTCCACCACAGAATACATCTACTCACGGTATTCATTTTTCTTTTTTTCTTTTTTTTTTTTTTTAATTCCAATCATGACATGGTAAATCCTTTTAAACTTTATAATTATTAACTTTCTCCTTTATTTTTTGTTGTTTGTATTTTCTTTCCTTGACCTTCAATGTCGGGTCTAAACTAGGCGAAAGCTTTGCGAGTGGAAGTCCAAGATAGCATATTCTTCCAACTCAAACATGCAATTAGTGGAAGTGTTGGAAATAGTTTGCGTTAATTTTCTTTTCTCCCCCGTCTTCACTGCCTACGCTTACAGTGCAGAGATACGATGATGAAAATAGCAATGCAAATAAGGTTTTGATTTAAGCGATATTCGGACAAAACTGCACAGCAATTTTGACAGGCGTGACATGAGCGAGAGGTTTTTTCACTGAAGCCGTTACTTAGTAACAAAGTAGCAAAGAAGATCCGTTTAGTCATAGAAGCAGGTGGGTAATCCATCTACTGTATTTCTTCCTGCATTAGTTGTTTGGATAGGCCCTGTGCTAGTAAAATTCGTCCGCCGAAAAGCGACTTTTCTCACTGATATGTCTGTAACGATTTCATCCGAACATCTGATGCAAAATCAGTTACTAAGTAAATTTACTGAATATGCATATACTATTGCTACCGATAGGGTCTTTGTGTTCTTACTCCCAATTCATTGATACACTGACACAAATTTGTGTCATTTATGGAGGAAGTCATAAACCAACTTGACTTATGCTCGCCATAAAAGCCCACATGTATTTCGCAACCGCCTTTTCTGATCAAAGCTGGATCAGCTGGCTAGGTCTTATGACCCTGAGTGACAAGGACTTCTAATTGTCAACGACAGTGTGGAAAAAAAATTGTCATTCTCGGTTTCTTCTGTAGAAAATCAAGAACAGGTGAGCCAGAATTTCTCTTTTGAATTGGTTAGCATATCAAGATGTGCAACAAACTAAGACTCATGAGCTAGTTACCTTGAGTAACATGTTCCACATGGTCGTCAAGTAATATTTAAAGTAACTCTTTTTTCAAAAAAGTATAAAAAGGCCCAAACGGTCAACGACATTAGAAAAAAAAAAGAGAGGGAGCAAAATCTTAGTCTTAAAAAAGGGACAATGGAAAAGTGCCGACGATTTCTTGACCTCAACATGACAAGGTCATAAGACGTTTTAACTCTGAACTAATTTAATTCTGCAGCAATCACTCGAGACATGAATTCTGATTGGTCATCAAAATTTCTGCTATATTCATCAATCATCGAAAATACAGTACAGAGGTGTTTGTGGAGAATATATTGCAAAAGGCTTACTTACTTCAGAATTGAGGGGGGAATTGAATATTCCCACGTGTAAAAATGTGCAAAAACGTGGCCCGCGAAAATGGAGTATCTCGTAACAATATTAAGAGTTTTGTACCTCACGAACGGAGAGGAAAAAAGCCGCATTTTTATTTTCTTGCAATTTTACGCGCAGTGCAACAATTAGGTGTTCAGGTAGAATATCGCTTAGGACATGTTTTTCAGTCTTTAAACTCGATGCGACATAACACGGTTGAAAAAGCTGTTGCCATAATTAAGATGAAAACTAGGTTTATTTTAAACTTCCCTCACGGCATAAGCTCAACCGAAGGTAAAACAAGGCACTGGCTGTTAAACCTTCAAGTGTGGTAGACTGAACGATGACTGCCTCTAAAAGACTCAGTTAAATCGCTCTCAGTTAGACTGGTCTCATGAAAAATTTGAGAAATCCAATTAACAAATCTTGCAAATTTGCTCCAATTTGAAACGGTGTAGATTATTGAGTTAGGTGTTGTTAGAAAATATGCTGATCTAAATTTATGAAACGCACTCAGAGTAACAAATGGAAAAAAGAATCACAGATTATATTTGATGTCAAGCAAATTCAAGTTGCCACCGTGCATGCTTCAGGTTTGAAATGTATCGCTTCAAGGACAGCTCATTTAGTTAAGCTGTGTGATGTTACTACATGGTATATTATTACATATCTAGACTTTCACTCAACAAAACGAGCACTGTGATCGGTTGATTCTTGATCACTTGTCCTGATCAAATTCAAATGTATCCCGACCGGGATACAATTGCGCAGTTGTTGCACGCGTGCCGAATACGCGCGCCGAATACACGCGCCGAATACGCGCACCGCATACGCGCGCCGAATACGCGCGTCGAATACGCGCGTCGAATATGCGCGTCGAATACGCGCGTCGAATACGAATATGATTGTTAAAGGGAAAGTCTAAATATATAAAAAAAAACACTTTATGTATGGTTCCTCGGGAAACTAGTTAGTTTTGTGTTCCCTAGAGTCCTGATGTTTCCCTCGACTTCGTCTCGGGAAATATCAGGACTCCTGGGAAAACAAAACTGACTGTTTCCCTCGGGACTATACATTAAGTGTATAATGTAAGTTAGCGGTGTTCCTTGCAAAATCACTGAACATGCTATAAAGATCGTGCCTGAACCTCTACATCAGTTTTACTGATTTTTTTTCCCACTTGTCGAAGTAGAGATATACTTTCACTAAAAATCAAATCTTTTCGATACTGAAAGACAATAGGTGTGAAGCAGTTATCGAGTACCCCGATAAAGCAGATTATTTTAGGGATGAAAACGAGCATCTGCGTTCAGATCGAGGAAAAAAAAAGATTCTCGTTTAAAAGGAATATAGGCTTTGTAGCTTAACAGAATTAACCACTGTGTGAAGCAGATAATTCAGGGATGCTGTGTCAAAGTCGTGAGGCAACTGACAAGCTATAAAATTCACGGTGCAATGATGAAACGAGCGTTCGAACTTCACGAATGCTGTTGCTGTAGCATATAGGAAGTGACTTTCGTTCTAGCACTAAAGTCACATGGACAAAATTCTGTGTTCTTGTGTGCCTGCGCTATCTTTTCTTGAGCAGCGATCACCAAATTTTGCGAGAGCCATAAACAGTTGACACATTCTTAATAAACTCTTTTCTTTTCCATTACGCAAATTCACGTCTCTTTTTCTTAAGATGGTGCACGGAGTACGTACGGTCAATCTCTCTATGTGATACGGCATAGTATCTACAATTAAAAAGATAATTGGTTGAGGTAGAAAGGATAGCAAACAAGAGGCTGCAGTGGCCTTGTAAAATAGAAATGGAGCGATAGCGTATTTAACGTTTTTGCGAACATTTCTACGCGGCTCGAGCGTGTTGGTCGTGACACCGTTTGCCATGCCTGTGACCATGCAAGTCGAGCTTCCTTAAAAAAAGTATTTCCATAAAGGCCTCGACCATCGAGAAAGGACACAAGATTGCGCTTTGTTTGTTTCAGAGGGCCGTAAATTCCTTATTCTCGTCCCCAACGGCCTTGCAATTTTTTAAATCGTCGGAGCCTGATAATCAGACACTGCAAGGGAAGATATACGACGACTGCAGGGTAATTTTAAACTTGGACTTTTCCCCAGGAAGCCCACGTTATGAGAATACCTGTCGGATGAATACTCATTACCGAATTATCATCATTTTCGTCCATTTTATGTGGTGATGTGTTGCAGACGGCTGTTTCCTTCGTTGTTCTATGTTTAACGAATGGTAAAAACCACAGCGTACACTATTAAGTTGTGGATGCACGCGGAAGGTTTAAATTTATTATGCACAAAAGAAGCGAAAACGTCGCTCAAGGCGATAGCCGCGAGTGACTCTAGCTTCTCGGGTGCCTAGCAAACATCCCACGTGTATCGATAACTAAATAGTGTACAGTGTGGTGTTTACCATTTGTTTTATAACATAATATTGATACCTTGTAGAAAAAGAGTTCCCTCTTACTGAATGAATCTAACGCGTCAAGGCTAAACAGATGCGAAACTTAGTCATTGCTTTTGCTAACGTCGGCAGAGTACACCCTTGAAAAATAGTAGACACTGAGTTGATCAGTTAAAGGGTGCTTTATACGTTGGCTAACATAAGTTATAACAAGTGACGGCGAGCTCACTGTGTATAATTTGCTTAGTTGAGGATTGATGCTGGACTGAACTATTATAAGAGACCTCTGAATGAAAGAAAGAAGGACGCACATATACTTTTAGAAGGATAAAAGAAAGAGCTAATTTTGTCTCCACTACACAACAAATAACACAGTAGTATACACCAAAAAGTTTATTTAGGTAAGCCTGCCGAGGACCAACCCGAGGCTTTTATAAATAAAAGAGCTATTTCATCTGGGTGAAATCTAAGGTAAGGGTGAAGTCTTTTTCCCATTATTCAAACATATTTTTTTATTGTTTTCACCGAAAGCACCTAGGCTTAACATGGTGGGTGATCATGACCTTTAACAGTTGGAATTTCGGATACTTGTATTAACACAACATGCAAAAACCAAAAGCTTATGCTGTAGCAAATCAACCAATTTCATATTATGAGCTTTATTATACCGACGCAGTTTGATTAGTATTTACTTATGATCTATTGTAGGACAGACGCGTAGATGACGCCACTATTACCAATATTTTGCTTTTGTTTATCTTAGATAAAAACAAACAGATTCCATCTTACCGTGGGTCTGTTCAGTAATAGATCACAGAAGGCGTCAAAATGTGGTAGGAAAATCAGTGACACTCTCAGCTGCGCCTCGTGTGCAACTTTAATTTTCTGTTCTTTACACACTTTGATGGATCGACAGATTAACACCGGTTGTAAATGAAGACGTTGAAAAGCTGAAGATTTCTATTCAAGGAGGTGCAATCCGTAACGCAGTCAGTTTAATCTTCATAAAGAAGTTGACAGCCTGTTGTACTTATTATACAGAATATTATCTCCATTTCTCGGATCAAGAATAACAAGTTAAACACTGAGAAAATGCAGGAACCAATTATTATTGGAGAGCAAAGAACCCTAAGACAGACACACCCACCTCTCCGGCGACCTATGTAAATACAATCGATACCTCGTTCATTGTCTATTAAAAAAACATTCGATATAACATGTAAAGTGTTTATCTTGGAACTGCTTCAATTAGCACAACGGATTCTCATTAACGAAGTGAACGTGAAGGCGAACGAAAATGTGTCACTTAGTTACAATTTTTTTTTCGTCAATCCATCATTTTTTTCCAGATGAGTAATTTTTTTCCCATTTCAAACGAATAACTTTAAGTCGAGAATTGTTGACAAAGCAAAGCTAAGCCTAAGCAAAGTATAAGTCTCTTAGATTGCGTGCGGATTGCGCGTGGAAACTCGTCGCTTGCAATCACAATACTATCGAGTCCAAACTTGATTATCAAAATCTGAAAAATAATTGAAAGAAAACTTGATTTTTTTTTCATTGAGGCACTGAATATTTCTTTGAACAAGGAAAATATACATTATTTATTTACTCCGTGAACATTGCTTGATTTAGTTAACAACTATTGCGCAAAGGTAATTGCGCGCCCACGACAAATGTCGCTAGGACTCTTACTATTTTTGGATTCAGAGCAGCTGGTACAATTATAAATAGCCTGACAAATTGTATTAATCCTGACTGCCTATAGTTAATTCTCATGTCTAAAAAAAAAAAGATATGAATATTCTCACGAGCTCTCACGAGAGCAAGGCGCGATCGTGATATAAAATAGAACCTGGGTTAGAAGTCTTATCACTTTCAACCCTCAACAGGATGAACTTTACGCGCAAAAAAAAGATGAAAAACCTTCAGAAAATAACCCAAATGTAATGCGCATAAGTTAACAACTGAGTTAAAAACCATTGCGCAAGGAAAATAAGGCGCCCGCGGCTAATCTCATTAAGATTCGTATACTTTTTGGATTTAGAGCGGCTGAAACCACCATAAAAAGCCTGACAAATCAATCGTGACTGTCTACAGATAATTTCCATGTCTGAAAAAACACGGATATTTTTATGAGCCCCAGTGATAACAATGCGCGATTATAAAAGAACAAAGGAGCTAGCTCTGAAGTCTTACAAGTTCGAACTTTCGACAAGATACAACAATATTAATGCAAACCCGACAAAGAAATTTGCGTATTTAGCGCACATAAGTATACTTGCATACACAAACGCCAGGAGACGAGACTGCAGACGTTAGGTAGCATACAGGGAAATATTATTTATGATCCTCTGGCACTCGTATTCTTTGGTGTCAATTTTAATACAAAGATCTGTTTCGAACTCTATTATGGCCAATCACGTGATAAAAGGCATCGCTTGACCACAGAGAAAGTCAAATCTAGATCACCACGCATGTGTAGTCCGGCGTACGTTGATGTTTTAAACAATTATTTTTAAACTTTACCTGACTACAAGTGAAAAGATTGATACGTGGGCACGTTTTCTTTGCCTTGACCTTTTGCAGGATTGTTGAGCAATTGCTTTCGTGGAGTGTGAGAACAAACAAAGTGTTTAAACAGTCATAAAATGAATAAAAAAATTCAGAGGATTGAGTGCAATTTAAATCATAATAGAAGTTTAGCTGTTTTGTAATCAAATCAAGAACATTTATTGTTTCCCGTGTATACAGTTCATTTCCCATAGAAGTTGATTTTTTACTAAACTGTACGATTAGTACCATCGTTAAAGTGATATTGTTGAATGCAGTGAGCACTTCAATTCTCTTTCTCCCAACGCTTCCTGAAGCTCAGACAAACTTGAAGGTGGGTCAAAATAGAAAAAAAATATTGTGAAAGAGCAGAATTTCGCAATATTCTACGTACGAAAATGTGTTTAGTTGTTTTTACGTAATGAAACCATAAGCGATGACTTGAAAAATTTATGACCTGAACTTGTATAAAATATATAACTTGAAAAGATCTGTCGTCTTACGACGGGAGCCTTAGGAACGACAACTGGAAGGTCTTTGGCGTGACTTTGAATTTGATGGTAAGTTGTGACTTTCTTAATTATTTTAAAGAAATCTTTTTGTCATACCAGTGCTACAAACAACGAGCCAGAGACACACTTCAGTTTCAGAAAAAAGGTTTTAGTGACAAAAAAATGAATTGATGGTAATTCCTTGGAATTGAGAGTAACATGAGATATCTGTTTAAATAACCTAACTGTTCTGCACACTCTATATAGTGATCTGAAGTGGATACAGAAAAATAGGTCACCGCGCTTCACAATGCGATATGACCAACGCAGATAATTGTTAATAAACCTATCAAACTGCATGTTAATACTATACAGTGATTTAACCTTCGTCGGGTGAGCACAAATACTATGCTGAAATAACTCTTATTTAAATGACAAACTGCACGTGATGCATTCGTTGTTAAGTGTTTCGTTACTTAGGTTTCTTAGCTCTTGACTTTCTCAGCTCCAGTACAGTCTCCTAGTTTGCGAGCAAGCTCTCATCAGCCCTACGGCACAATTAGCGAAGCTTGCAGGTTTTCGAGGGGGCGGGTGACGAGAGCGTGTAAGAGGCTGGGTGCGCGAAGGATCTGCAATTGTCTCCTTCGCAGTTTATCACTGGTCTGTCACGTGACGTTGCGTGACAGCGCAAAAGTTAGTTATGAAAAAGAAACAATTCAATTTTCATTTCACAGTAAGGTCGCACGTAAATAAAAGGCACCGGTTATATGGAATCGCAGATATTTTTTCTGTACACTACTGAAGGCTTCGTTCAAATTAGCACCATACCATTTTCTAAGATGATTCTTGGAGTCAGTTTAACGACACAAAGAAGAGGAGGCCATTTTGATGCGTGCCTGAGCGAGAGCTCTAAAGTTAGTCTTTTTTGCGCGCAAGAAAATTTATAATTCACAGCGGGGAACAGAGTTACATTTTAATGGCGAAATTCTCAGGGATATCAGGAAAACCTACGTGCCAAATTAGATAACAAGATTACTTCATCAAAGGCAGTTTTCGAATGCGCGTATAAAAAAATACTGAGATGAGCAAAGAAGTAGCCGTATATTCCAGGGCATTTCTCGGTTTTATTTAGCTACATTCAAGATACAACGGGTGGCTAGCCATAATGAACTCAAAAAAATGCATTTTCGCTGCTTGTCGTCTATGAGAAGGAGATGACGATGATCTTTTGGATATTTATAATCTAAGTTTTTATTTTTTAGCCAGAAATGTGCATTTTTTTAATACATCTTAGGTAACCCAATATCAGCTATTATAATTCAGATTATTCCCCTCCACAGGAAATGGGCAACTAAGCCAGGCGAATGCAAAAAAGAAAACAACAAAAAGGAACTGCTTTCAAATTTAAATCCGCACGAAAGCAAATTTTTATGTAAACTATGTGGGATGGAAAAGGGAGTTGCATACTCCTTTTCATCTAGAAATATCACGTAAAAAACCCACACAAAGGGTCTGTATATTCATAACTGACGTAGTCACTCACCTTTACTATATTATTCCGCATCACAACTTCAGTTTAGCTGATCTTTAGAAACGTTTGTTCATGCTTCCTTACTTTCGAAGTATTAGATAAATTACAACTTACAGGGAAAGTTTAAGGCAAGTTTACGATTTTTTCAGTTTAAGCGAGATATGAGCTCTATGAACTGAATTTTTAAAACGAAGTTGCTAATGTTTGCATCTATGGGGTACATTATAGTCGTTCGTTGACAAAAAAGTACTCGCGTAGTTTTAACATTTTTCGAACGAGTGAACAGACAGCCCTGATTAGTAAATCGATACTACAAGAAAGGTTAAATGACTTATCGGTAAATTATTGATCGCAACATCTTCCCTGTATTTCTACTTTACCCACTGTCGTGCTCGATCGCGCTTTGTCAAGTTGCGAATTGAAAAAATTCTGCGCTAACGTTTCGTCTTATGCAATCTGCTTCAGTCTTACACATCCTCAAACATCTTTACACCTTTCTAAATTATTCACAACTAGTTTTTTTTTTAATAAACCAGCAATTAAAGTATTATCTAGAGTATTATTTCGATTTCTAACTAAAATCTGAATCAAAGTTTAGAACTACGTATTAAAGAACTGGTCCAGAACATATCGTGACGTTGGTGTACCAGCCAACTCAGTCCATCTGACGCGTGCAAACATGTTGGGCGTGAGCAGAGGCGTGCGCACGCGCACGTTGAAACCCAGCCTGAGTTAAAATGTCGTTAATAGTTAAGGGGGCTGTAGTCAATGACTTATAACTAAACCACTGACTCATCGAGGTGGGATTATTTTAAAAGGAGCTAAGATCATGCAAGACGTGATTAAAAACTCAAGTATCTTAAAACACAAACATCTACATGACAGTTCCACACACGCCTTACAAGCAAACCCACATGCCTTATATTGTATTACATGATGCGTTTTTTATCACAAGTTGTCGAAGTTCAGCGAAGTCAGATGCTGAAGAACGGAGGTTCAGCGTGTACACTAGGTAAGCTTAATTTTTTCATGGGTCTTAGCGAGCGATTCAGCTGGTTGCCATGAACAACGTTACATTTGATCTGCAAATTAAAGAAACAGGAAGTTCAGATTAAGGCTAAGACATTAGCAAAATTAAAGTTCGCATACTACTGCATGGTTCGCCACCGGCAATCAAGGAACTTGAGTCAACTTCAAGATCAATTATTTTGTTCTAATTCAACTCAATGTCATAATTTTTTGGGCATTATTATTTGTGTTAATTCTTAAACCAAAATGGTAGTTTTAAAGTAAATCTACTATTAATTACTCTAGCTCTTTTTAAAAACAAATGTTTAATCGCAAACCGCAAACAACGCGGTAAGTTCAGTTTAAACCAGTTTAACGGTTTTTTGTTCTTTTTCCTGATAGCTTTAGGGACTAGCATCAGATTTTGTTTTTGAACCCAGCAAATTAGCATTTGTCAACTAAATGATCTGCTGTAGTCAGTCAATGACAATCCGTTTACTCTTCTCTCTTTTTTTTTTTTTGTTATTGAGCTGTTTGTAAAACTTTTATTCGCCTCTGCGTTCGGTCGAGTCTTTCAAAATGGCCGGTGAGTTCTCTGAGGTTTATCAAGATCCGAATACGAACTGTAAGTGGTCGGATCAAATGTAGGTCGTCCAAATAGATTGCGCAATTGCAATCGAAAGCAGATTAATTATGTCGGTCTGAAAGCATATTACATACAGCGTCAAATAGATGTGGATAAAAAACGATGGTAGCAGATTACGAGTCGACAGTCGCTATTTCAAATCCTGTTGACCAAATAAATTTATTGAGCCTCTCATTTGAAGCTTTTTTGAAAAAATATTGTTGTCATAACACGAGCCGAACACAAACACAGATAATGAACGGGTCGCCATTTTCGGTTTATTCGCTACTCAGGTTTTTTCAACTTCATTGTTAAGTGAGAAGGGCAGATTAGTACGTAGGACGAGGATGAGGATTTTGTTTTGGTTAGATCAGTTTTTCAACTTAAAAGCTATTTGAAAAAGTCGATCAAAATTTGCTTCCTGAGGGGGTATGGTGCTGAAGTAGATGCAGTTCACGGGTTGTTTTAAAAAGCCTTAAGGCACCGGTGGTAGGGGCACGTAAAACGGCAAAACGAAGTGTGAAAGAACAAAAGGACCTTGTGGGTTGAGATTTGGGCGCTCAAGCGTGGGACAGTTCTTAACCACCTCTCGGTGGCAGCCATTTGAATGTCAGTTGGAGATTTGACTGATATAATAGGTGCCTTGGATAAGGCTGGAGATAATGCGAATCGCGGTGAGATTCAGTGCGTACTGAGAAGCGATTCGGTTTGAAAAAATTCAAACAGGAAAAGTAGTAAATCGAAGTCTTTCTAAACCGATCGAGCAAATGTGCTGAGTAATAATTCAAACATTACTTAACAATCAGCGAAATTATACATTAGCATGTGTGCATTTATACATCAGTTCCATGGCTAGAGAGGATTTCCGTATTTTTACTGGGAAAGCGGAAGAAAAAGCGAACGACAGCCGTCACATCGCGACTAAGCGACTTTAAACAGCAGATGAAAAACAGAGCTATTTTTAAGATATTGTTAAAATGATTTTTTTCATTCGGACTCAGACACACACTCAGTCATTCGGGTGGATATGTAGGCTGCATTTGAGGTCGTTTTTTCAGAGTCGGCGTTTGGAAGGCCGAGGTGGACGTTTTTTGAAAAACACAGTCATGTCTTGAATAATAACTCTGTCTTAAAAAAAAAATTTACGTGCAACTGAAATATAACCTATTTTAGTGGTCTACGACAATAGCAACCTGAAAGTGTTAATGTCTAAGCCCATATTCTCCGACAGAAGGGGCAGAATTACACCAAGCCGTAATAGCTATTATGCTGAACGCGCGACTAATCAGAAATATAGCGACAATATTATGTAAACTATTAAAATTTCTGCGATGCCATAGCAACTTTATTACAACAGTTTACTCTTGTTGTACATATTAGCGATGAAGCTATTCTTTCGTTCTGTCGTTTTTTGTTCTTATGTAAGTCTCTGTTTCATGCTTTGCGGCAGGATATAACCGTTAGCGATGCAAGAGAAAGTGAAGAATCTGTTCACCATGTTAGCGCGTGGGAGGTACACTCGCGCCTTATGCATTGTGGGATAAAATATTCCCGCGTGGGAGTTGCACGTGGGCCGCCAAAGAAAAATCTGCAGTACTCATGAATGAAATTGACAGAGTTTTACTAGAAGGCGTTGTAGGTTTCGGGAGAGGATGTTCTTTATTGCGAGATCGATGCCTTGATGGGAGGAATTCCGACAATTTTCACTCGCGAGAAAGAGAGACATATCGTGTTGTGGTACTCGATGGTGTGACAGCTCCTTGTTCATCGAGTAGTCCCGGCAAATTCAAACTTAGATTATCCATGCGAAATATTCTCATTGATAACTGATTTAAAGGATTGTTGTGGTCTTTTAAACGACGGTAGAAGGATTAGGGTGGCCATTTGGGGAGAGAAACAGTGAGGAATTTTCAAGTAAGTGCAAAGATCGATGTGTGTAGTTTGTAGTTCACCAAAAGAATGCAAGTTAGTCGCACTTCGATCGTAAGAGCTCGAAATGCCACGGACTCACTTCAGAACAGCGTGCTTTTATTTACATTGATTAAAATTTCTTGGAAAAAGCGCACCAAAAATTTGTTTCAAGCCGAAAAAAAAACTTTTAAATGTCAGAGAGATTTCCAATGGGATATTGCAATGTACTCTACAATAGTGCCAAATAATAACAGTCCAGCGGAATTCCGGTAAAATGTCTAAATCTTGGCTTCAAAGACTTTGCATATAGTTGGGATTTACGACTTCCTGTAGACTATAAATAATTTCAAAACATTTCGTAATACTCTTTGGAATATTAACGAGCTTTCACGAGGTTAAAGTTCTTTCTATAAAGAACTTTTTAAGAAATCAGCTGATTGTAAGTTAAGACTAAGCAGACATGGAAATTAACAGTCAGGAAGTCTCCTTCGTAATATTTTTTGCAGTCAGTTCGTTTGAAACTAACAGCTAAACTCTGTTTCCTTTTTAAATACAATCACATGCTCGACATTTTGTCAATATCATGAAATAAAAATATTTGATAAAGGACTTATTAAAATTTTTGGAGTGGGTCTGCTAGGATATTGAGGAAGTTGTATGGTGTTATTGAAGAACTGATGCACGTACTGAACACCTTTTTAGATAGTTTTTCTGAATAAGTTACAGCGAATAACTCAGTTTCCACGAGAGTAAAGTTATTTTTTTATTTCTTAATACCATCAGTGATGAGTGTTGGACAAATCCTGTGGTTATTGCTGATTATAAAATTCATTGTGAAGTTAGTACATACGTACAGTACTTGTGATAAGAATAGCGAGTCTTTCGATATTTGTTACCCTTCAGGAGACTATTTCATTCAAAATGATCTCGAAAAGCTGGGTATGAGAGATTAAAATAGCATTTTAACCTTCTCCTGGCAATAATGTAGACAGTATGACTTAATACACAGTGAAATTAATGTCTAAACCTGTTAAAGCTAATTATATACCAACTTCCAAAAACAGTTTCATGTAATATGATGCACACAGCATTTTTATTGGTTGGCATTGATAAATGATAGCTGGACAGGAAGATATTGGGCACACAAAGCAGGAAATTGTAATTTCTTGAGGCTTTTCTTATGATAATGAGAGGTGACTAAAGCCAGACAGCATCTTCCTGTATTCAGCAGAATGAAAGACAAAACAAAACATAACATACCTTACTCACAAAGGGGAGTATCACTATAGAGACATGTTAACAGTGTGAACATATAAATGTAGTCGACCAATATTTACTGGAACCATTAGGATAGTCAGCCAGTGTCTTATGTTTAGATGTCACCCTGCTCTGGTGACATACAGATCTCAGCAAACAATTGAACATATGGCACTCTCCTGTCACTGTATTGGTTAAACCCATCGGCTGTCTATCACCCTTAATACATGTGTTGTCTGAGTCTATCTGCCATACGCATGATTAGAAAAGCAAAGGCTGAAAATATTAATTTTCTGGTGCAGATGCTATGGCTTGCAACAGTAGGTTCAAATTGTTAATAATTTACTTGACACAATATGTTTGGAGCACCTTCAGTTTGTTTGTTATGTGAAAAAACCCTTAGGCTAGGTCACTTCCTGAGCTAAGAAAAAAATCATAAATAGACATACCTTCAACTCCACACTCTCAGTCACTCATCTTGTCTAGCAGAATAGCTAACTAGCATTGATGTATGTGAAAAGAGATGCAAATAGTGTATAGATCACGACTGGTTTTGAGGAGGAGGAGTTGCCATGTTTACTAGGTTTGTACATTGTAAGCCATAAAAACCACAATTGCTAACTTATAAATATACTATTCCAGCTGATCCAGGTTTACAAGAGAGATTTCGCTCGACAAACTTTCTATCTTACTTGAAATGGCATTACAGCCCTAAAAATATAATTACGAGGTGTTGGTTATCGAAGTGTAGTAATACTTTCCTGTGATAATCTTCAGCAGAGATTTCAAAAGAAGAGACTTGGAATGTTATGCAAGTAGAGTTAAGAAATACTAGAAACAAAGAATGCAAGCTGCAAACAATTTAAATTTACCAGAGAATGGCTGATAAAATTTAAATTTTTAGCATCCTCCCACTCGTCTTTACTGTTTAACTTAAATGGTATTATTGGAATAACCCCATGTGACATCTCTCTACACCCACCTCTAGGAATGTGTTATCTAAAACAATGGAAATTTTTACCTTACAGATCATTACTGATGATTTTTGCCATATACATAGATGAAATTTTGCCTATAATGCTAGCTTGATATTTTAGAAATACAGTACCTCATTAAGTTTTTCTTTTAAACTTAAGTTGTGATAGTTTTGCTCAATAAATAAAAAAAGCATATTTTAAGTTTAAAATACTCCCTATAAATAAGACAAATATACATTTAAGTGAGAGAAAATTTACAGTGTCTAGGAGGGGAGAGGGAGGGAGGGAGGGAGGGATGGAGGGATGGGTGGGCAAAAGACAGCTTTAAAATCCAAGATGCAGTCGAAACCAAGATGCAGTTTAAGGGTCTGGAGTCAAGCCTCCTTCCCTCCCCCTGAGTGTTCAGAAGAGGCTATGAGAAGGGAGGAAACAGTTGTCTTTTGCTTTTGAAAAGTACTTCTCAAAAATACTCCTGATGCTAAAATGTCACAATACACTCACCCAAACACAACTATCAACCAATGAGAGAGTGTGTACTATCTCAATCATTTACTAATGAAAGTTGTGATTATTGTTTGTATTCTGTTTCTGCAACAGAATTTTCTGTATGTTACCTTAATTTTTTTTTTTAAGTTTAATTCTGCCCTGCAATATGACTTTTACCCCTTTAAGTAAGGTAAACAGGGAGTAAATATCATATGTTAACAAAAATAAATGTTTCTTCATTAATTTTCCAGAAAAAGATTTAAGTCTCCAATACACAGTGGAAATTGTGCTGGATTAAAGATATTTGAGAGAGGAGGAAACCTGTTACAATCTGAAGGTACAATTTCTTTTGATATTTCACCCTTTACATTCTACCATCAGAATGTATATTCTCCATACTGTTCTCCTTACATTTCATATGGTGCTGACAAGGAGAATTTGTTTAATAATCAAGAGCTTCTTTAGTTGGTGATCATCTCCTGTTTTCTCATGAGTGAAATGTGTGTTTCAGGGGTGATATTGTAAGGAGAAATTAGATGCTAGTCACTCTTAGGAGTCAGTGAGTTAAGCAAACATGTTTACTACGTGTACATAGATTTGGTGACTTTCATTGAGTTTTTGTCTGCCTAACTGGCCTTTTCAAAATATTACAAGAACGAGAACTGTGTCTTCTTCCTAGCTGTGGCTCTTGCTGGGACGTGCAGTAATGCATCACACCACCTGTACCTCTCCAAGTCAAGTACAAGGAGAGGGAGCATGTTAGATGAAAAGCAAAACTGTTGCTGTTTGGGAGAGGGAGGGGACTTTGAGAATTTAGACTTGAATCACATTTTGTGCTGGGATGGATTTCCTTGCATAATAAATGCAGAGCCCCACATTGAATTAATTCTCTACACATTGCACTTTCCTGGCAACAAACTGGAAGGAATTAAGAAAACTGCAACAAGAATTAACCAAAATGTAATTCCATTTAGAGCATAGATGTTGCAATTATGTGAGCACTGACCCCTTCCCACAGCAGTGTTGAAGTTTTGATTCACAAACCATTGATATCATCAGTCAGTGAGATTTTTTTCCTGCTATGAGTTTTTGTCAGGGCTCTCTCCTATTTTTTCTCTTCCACTTCCCCTCCCTCCCATAAAGTCAACAAACCAAACCTTTAATCAACTTGGAAACAACCATCTAGCTTAAACTCCTGGGGTAGGGAGAGGCATTCTGGGAGTTGACCCTTTTAATATCACTTGGAACCAAAATGGAACTTCACCGCCCAACAAGGAGAAAATCGGGGAGGAAAAAATGGAAATCATTAATAAAGAAGATATTGTTAGAATTAAACGCGAAATTTTCAGAACTAAAATTGTTTAAAATGTGGTAGAGACAGTGCAGAGAAGTTACAGTTAGATCACGGAAGCAAAGTAGGGTTTTGTAAAATGACCAGGAACACAAGACAATGACCTTTGCCTGGGTTTGACCTTCTGATGCGCGCCACTCTCTCTTCTATTTAATGGACTGAAAACGTTTTTGGATTTTTTCTGCACTGCACTTTGAACCACCAAGATCTGTAAAAGCTCTTTTTGAATTAAATATTGTGTTTGCCGACCAAAACTCTGATGCAGAACAGTTGAGTAAAGAGAAAGTAACTCAGATGTCGAAATGAGAAAGAAAAAGCAGAGATGGTTTAACTTCTCTTTTCAGTAAATTGGCTGGTACGAGTTTCTCTTGGTTTACGGCCAAACAAGGAAAGGTCAAGAATCAAAGTTTTTAGTTTCTATTACTGTAAATTGGCTATTAGATTTTCTTGTTTAAGTCATCCATACTGTAAATGCCAGCGCAGTTCATACTTTCCTAAGGACTTCCTCAAACAATTTCTGAGAAAGTGGTTTTATTGCAACATCGTGCAGTAAAACAGATAGGAAAGTGCGTCAAAGTGCCAATTTAGAATGCCATGGATGGTTTTCTTGGAATCACCTACTTTCAGGTTTCTGACGAAAAATTTCTTCAAATCACTATTTCGAGTTAATTACCATTATGCAGTGTCACGATTTAAATCTGATATTAACAGGCAAACATTCTGTTTTTGGCTAGACTTAATACCCGGTAAAAGGTTTTTTTTAAAACTACGTTTTCATTAGTTGTCCACACGGCTAAATTTTTAGGTTGCGCGCGTATTGCTTAAAGAAAAGTATTAACAAACAAACGTATTTTGCAAACGATACTATTCCGAAAGTTATTAGTTCAGCGTTAGCAGTTTCGTGGATTACAGACCATATAAACTTGCTCATCTTCAAATTAAATTAATTTCGGCGAAGTTGTCTACAGAGGAAGCACTTGAAGCTGTTGCAAAACCTCATGTGTGCGCGCGGAGTGTTAAGTAACCGAGTATATCACGCGAGTACTCTGCGCGAAATAAACTCACTCTTCGCGTTATGGAAAAAAAAATATACGCCCCATTTATTTGGTGGTTTTAATGTGTAGTTATTCACGCTAAACATGCATGTTGTGTGATACTGACGGAAATGTGATCTATTTATAGACTATTTACGAACAGAAGATGGTTCAGTTCCGCTATTGTGACGAGTGATTACACAACGCATGTTACAGCACTGCGTTTGGGGACCTTGACGCCGGAATAAGCCGAAGTGTGAGGTAGGTTTCAGTAAATCTTATACGACATGTCTTGAGATGTCTTTATATCTATATAAGGAATAAAATCGCTGTAGCATAGCGTTTAAGACGGATTAAATGGGCCTTAAACAGCTTGGAATAACAATAATAGGTCGGTGGGTGAAGTCTGGGTTAAGATGAATTGAGAGATTTTTTTCGACACTGTGGAATTTTTAATGTATTCTTGAAATTTCGCGAATCGACTTTTTCAGCGGTGTTTCTTTGTCTTGGGAGTTTTTCTGTGTGTAAGTTATTTTTAGGTCTTCCTTTTAATCGACACCGTAATAAAAACTTAAAAACAGCGTGCTACCGTTAAGATACAACTAAAACTTTCCCTCTTGGAATAGTTTACATGTCTATCTAATGCGTTTATAATACCCTTGGCAAATTGATCGCGCGTGTAGCAGGAAAGTCTATAAACAAGAATTCATATCAAGGAGGAACTTATGACTCAGCTTCCTTGTTTCGAATCATTCCAGCTGCAAACCATGGCACCCGTCAAAGCCTTTTTAAAACTGAGAGAATTCTCAAAGTGTTTATAGAAGTCGGGGCATCATCCGACTGTTTAATTGCATCTGCATTGGTTTTGTTAAAGAAGGACTTTCTTTACACGTTTTTGAGGTAAAGTTAATTAAGTGAGGGAAGTTTTGAGAGATTAGACGATAATTTTACTTTCCGCCTAACGAACGAAATAGCGGAAGCAAATAATGTTTTTTATGACAGTCCTAATACTCGCAGCCATATGGTCTTTTCTTTTAGTTCTCGTCATATCCGTATATTTTCCACACATTCGCTTACTTGTGCTTGTGGAACTACGCTGGCGTTTTCTGCGCTCAGTTTGGGAGCAATCTCAAGTGCTGAAGTAATTTTTCAGTAGTTGCTGCATATATTGAAATAGTTTGATAGACATTAACTTCCGGCACGAAAACTCGGTCATTCAAAAAGTGGACACATCTAAACACAAATGCTTAGCAAGAATCTTAATATCTGTCACCAATCGAAGACATTATATGGCAATGAAGGTATTCATATCCGTATAAACACAATTTGTGAATGAGTACTTGACAATCCGATGGAGTAGCAATTTTATTCAGCTATTCTTTCTTGGCACATGTGTCAGTCAGGATGCAAATGAACCAATAAAATATACATGGCTAGCGGATTTCGACTTCGTGTCAAAATCCTTCGTCCTTTATTAAAAATAATTTTCAAGGAGATTTTGGAGTTTCTATGGAATCGGTCTTTTTCATGATACTTTGCACAGATCGGAAAAAGAAATTTCACGTGACTGCTATCATTCAGAGGAATAATGCCTATGAACATTTCCGCTTGCATCTTACAAGATGAATACAAAAACAAAGTTAATGATAATTTGATAAGTCATTCAGAGTTTCCCACTTCAAGTAATAGAGCAAATTAAATAAGATATAAAGGTAGCAATAATTATGTTGACGATAACTCATAAGAATGGTAAATTCAGTTGAAAATACATTCAAGGAATCGCGTACACATTGCAATAACACGTAACGATTGTTAAGTGCAAATTCCATTGTCAGTGGCAGTTCTCACATGCACAGCGATACCTTCTTGGTCGTTCTTCATCAGCTTTACTTCACGTCTGAAAAACGGCAACAAAAAGAGAAAAAAAAACAAACAAACAAAGAACTTAAGTAGAGCTATTTTAAACGATGACCCTGTGAGTGTCGAGACTAAAAAAACGAGATTTTCTAGGAAGATAGGAAGAGGGCAGCCATCAGACCACTTGTACTAAGATTTGCGAATGGAAATAATTTGTATCGCTGTGCAACTGGTAATTAACTTAGCGGGAGATATCCTTATAGTGATTAGTTAGCTCGATACATCTTCGCAGTCAGGGGAAGGCGATCATTCAATTCGACAAAGTAAGCTTAGTTAAACCAAGTTTCGTTATAGTTGTTATGTCTCGGCTGTAAATTTATTAACCGTCCAGTTTCAGAGTCCACATGGTCTAACAGGGTTATTTAAAGAACATTTAAGCGCCAGTTGCTATAGCGCTGCTCGTAGGAATGAACCAGCGCTCAACGCAATACATCCTCATAAATTTGTAAGTCGTCGCGTTTCAGACGTGTGTCCACCAGAGCCTACAAGGTTTTACAGAGTTATTTAAAGAACATTTAAGCGGTAGTAGTAACGGTGCTAATCGCAAGAATGAATCATCGCAATGCGTCCGCGTAGTTTTCGTGTTTCAGACGCGTGTCGATTAGAGCCTACAAGGGCTTACAGGGTTATTGAAAGAACTGTAATTTGCCTTATTTTAGGCGCTAAAGGCAAGAATAAACCAACGAAACGCGTCCTCGCTTCGATCAAAGTTTAAGAGGAATTCACCTGCTGAAGCCGACCGCAGTAGTTTGAGTGGAATTTATACGGACCTGTAACAGTGTTTTTTGTACGGTAAAAAAGTCTCATACAGTAAACGCTTGATAAAGCTTGACAAATCAAACCGGAAAAGTGCAATAAAAAGCGGAGAAGATTGATAAGGTCCGCAAACAAGCACCATTTAAGTATTTTGGCTCGTTTCCTATTTTTAAAGAGGTGAAGGTAAAGTGGCGTGATAAAGTTTGAGAGCAGACCTCGATAATTCTCGAAGCGAAGCAGACAATTGACGTGGAAGATAATGAATGCCAAAGATTACGAGAGAAAAATGCATAAATGGAAATGTGATCGCAAGTAAGTTATTTTAATTTATCACATTTGGCTTGTGGATAATAAGTTACAAGGAAACTGTTATGAAAGCAAAATGCATAAAGCAAAGCTTACGAAAAGAATTGAGACATCAGCGGAAGTAGCTCCAACCCATGTTTCCTAGATATGAGTTAGGCGCTAAACCATTTCAGCTTAAAAGGCAAGGCAATTCCAGTGAGTTCTGTTTACCACGCATATGATAATCATGAAAAAAAAAAACATGCAAAAATGATATTTTTCTCTTTGCGAAGGGCCGTGTTTTTACACCGTTTCGGCCTGTCAAAACTCGCAAGCTTTAAACGCAAGTTTTTTTTTTCTGGCATGTTTTCCAGACCGCCACTCGCAATGTGTCAGGTTGTTTTCCCGAGCAGACGCCGGAAAATCCTTCTCAAAATCATTTTTCATACTTCTGTTGTTGTTACAGAGGGGTTTTTTTTGTTCTCTGTTGTTTTTCAAAGTCTTTTGTTACTTTAAGTTACTTCCCTATAAGGATAGCGTAAAAGTCGTGATACAATTTCTCATCGTACAGTAATAATTTCATCTTCCGTTTTTCTAATGCGCTGAATTCTGTTACTGATCCTTGAAAGTGAAAGGTGGAACTAGAATTATGTTTTTTTAACCACCTTCTGCACACCGCAGAAACGTTTTTCTACGGAACTTTTTCCTTATTTGGCAAAAGCGTAGTTCGTGTGGGAAATAGCGTGTGATCGATGATGAGAAGAGTTGCTATCACCAGAATGTGACTCAACAGCGTCAAGTTAATTCAGGCGTGGGCAGTAGTTTATTTTCTGCACTATATCTTCGTGTTGCACTCGTCATGTTCTCACGGCTTATAGCGTTGCTAACAACGGAACATGTCTCCATTGTGTCTTATTATGAAAGGCGTGGGTACTAAGGTTTCTGTTTGTCACGTGGAATTTAAGGTGAAAACATTTTCTCAGTCTGTTACGTTACGTCATTACGGCTTTGAACCAACTTGATCGAAATAATAACAGAGATTCAGTGGTTTCCTGAAGATGAACCAAAGAAATTAGGCATGGTTTTCCCATGGTAACGACTGATGAAATTGGAACGCTTGTTTTAAAAAAATCTGATATTTCAACTCGACCTAGTTTTAGTTCTTTCATTTTTAGATGTATCAATGTCACATTTCGTTGAAATAGAAATTCATCGAAACCATTGAGGAGGAAGTTTTAGGCAAACTCCAACTACAAGTATTTTCCTTCTCCGCCATATCCTATACGTTTGGTAATTGAAAGCTATGGTTATTAAAAGCGAAAGCAGGAAAAAATGTCAACTAAACTTTAGCCGAAAGAGCGTTCTTTCCTCAACGTAAGAAATCAGGTTAAAAATGAACGCGATTATTTTGACGAGTTAATTTGCTGTGGGAAGTAGACTAAATAAACGGGATGTCTCAGTGATAGCTAAGGAAGTTGGCGTTCCACTCACCGGAGTCGTCAAGGCATAGCGAATGATGGATAGTTTTGGGGATGTCAAGAACAGTGTAGATGTGGCATATTTGGTAAATCACTACACAAAACTCGTATCTCATAGAAATTTGTCTATTCCTAGAGAATTTTTTACAAGGTCAGTTACTGTAAGGGAAAGTTTCTGCTCTCAATGCCGACAAAGTCCCTCACTTTCTCTTTAGAGACTTCCCGTCTTTCTTTTCTTCCTGTTTTAATTACCCTCAGTGCAAAATAGGAACAGTCACGGGAATTTCATTTTTTGACGGTTTTGTTCCAGTATAGTATCGCTAGCGGGTCATGTTAGGGAATGAATTCACCGGAATGCGAGCGCCGTTTCGATGGATGTCGAGGAAGATGTTCTGTTAAAGACTCATCTACGTAAATCCAGGTATATAGAAAATGTAGCTTTATTGTCAACATGCGATACTGTGAGAATTATCGAACAAGTAACGGCGAGGAAGAAAGTGTACGGGCGATTTACGAAGTTCATTTTCCATTCTACAAAATTACTAACAACAATTTCTGCCACTAGTAATTGTGCTTACATATCGGTTTTTTGTCAACCTTCCATTCGTGAGTCGGTAGTTCAAGTTGCCTTAATTTTTGCAACGGATGTCGCGGAAGATGTTCTGTTAAAGACTCATCTACGCAAATCCAGGTATACAGAAAATGTCGCTTTATTGTCAACATGCGATACTGTGAGAATCATCGAACATTCGAAGAAAGTGTACGAACGATTTACGAAATTCATTTTCTATTCCACAAAATTACTAACAGCAATTTCTGCCTCAGGTTACTGTGCTTACATATCGGTTTGTTTCAACCTTCCAATCGTGGGTCGGTAGTTCAAGTTGCCTTAACTTTGCAACGGCAAGATTCTTTATAGCACCGGCGTTTTTGTGTTTTAGAATCACTTTATAGCCGGCATTGTATAAGTAAACGGGCTTTTGAAAGTAGCGTTAATTGCTTGTGGTAAAAGCGTAGCTTAATTGGGTGCATAAAGGTCAATAGATCGAGATTTTGAAGCCTAAGAAAATTTCTCATGGTAACGTGTAATTTGGGTAAGATACGTTACCACCTCACGAACTCTTTGATCTACAAGTCTAATTGGCATTGGTAAATTGTGTGTCATGGCAACCGGTTAAGGGGAAAATCCCAGGATGGACTAACACCCCACCAAGACGGAACAACACAAAGTGAGAATGCGAGGCATGTCTCTTAAAAAATTTAACCCCAGTTTGGTTCTCTTCTTGAACTGAACCAGTATAGTAGTTTTTATTGACCCTCCGCCTGGGAGGGTATTTTGAGTTAGTTAACAACTCTTTGCGAGGAACTTCGGCCAGACAGCGTTGACCAGTTTACAATATTTTGAAGGAAATTTTTGCAAATGCCTCCAATTTCGGAATCAAATTTCCTAAAGAGGAATGATAGCTAGGGCATTTTTCCTCTGCCGTAGAACGTACCCATTTCTACACTTCGTTTCTAAAATGTGAAGAAACCTCAAAAGACCTACACGATCTAAATTTATTTCAATTTTAGACAGAACGATAAAAAAAACATATTCTTTGGAGCAGCAATATCTACATAGTCAACAACAAGGTGTGCACCCTTTACTTGGAAGTAAAATTACCCCTAATTTGTTTCACGCTAAGATTATCGGTGTATGCCACTTAATTGAGTGTTAGGGAAGGCTTGAAGTCATCGTATTTTTCTCCCGAATGCATCTGATCGAGAAGAAGAAAGACGAGAAAAGGTTTCGAGTCTACACGATGTTGGGTTCAAAAAAAAATCTTTGCAGTTGATACTCCTACATTTGTGGTAGGTGTGCGTGAGTGTCTCCCCCGTGTTAATCTACTCTTGTTAACGATCAAGTTAAGATTTGTAGCCTGCGAAACGTTACTTCCGATGCACCGGTGTTCATATGTAGGTGACATATTTTAGTTATTAAGCATATTCTTGGTGAACAAGTTTAAAGCTGGTTTTAGTTATACGGAGATTGCAACTCGACGTTACATGATAGTGCAGCGGTGAGAGGCTTACATTTTGAAATTTTCACTCAACAAAATGTTTATTTTCGTAAAAAGACGTTGCAAAATTGAGATGGCCAGGTCGGTTTCTATTGAGCTAAAACCAGCCAAATTAACTCAAATTAACCAGCCCTTAAGCTCGCCACATAAATCCACCTGCTCAGATCAAAATAGCATGCCCCGTTTTAGCTTTGCGCATACAAAGTTGTTATTCTCCCGATTATCCTATCGGCGGAACAGTTACACATCTGAAATGAAAGAAACAAGTCTATCTTTTAGAGCGCACTCTGTAGTCCCTCGACGTTTTGTCAAGGAAGAGGCTTAACTGATAGGCGTCAGTCGTGGCCACGGAACCGGAATAAACGCGTGCAGAAAATGGCCACTCTTCGTGAAGTGCCCGCTGGGCAAGAACGAAATGCGAGGCGTATGAGGTACAATGAAAATGCACGACACATAGTCATCAGTTAAAAGTCAAATTGCATTGCAGTACAGGCAAGCAGTTAAGAACACGAAAGTGCACAACAACACTACACGGTAATGAACAAATTCTCGTCCGAAAAGATATTTTCTTCTGTAATAATTTGGTTGGGTGGTGTGTTTGTCTCATCACCATTCTGGTTATGAAATAAAATGCTTTCTGCGTGTTTTGTCTATCAGGTAAACGCAAGTTGTCGAGTTGTGTTATTTTCGACCATTTTTCGCGATATGCTTGCCGCTTTTCTCATTAGCTACATGACCTCTGAATTAAATCTTCTTGAGAAGTAGATATGCAGTTTCAATTCGAGCTTCATCAGTCTCGTCGCTAATTTTGATGAGCGAACGCTTTTTAACTAACGTCCTTGTTTGGCCTAAGCATTGACTGTAAGAAAAAAAAAAATAAACTCAAAACTCATGCAGCTCTCTTCAGATCGGACTGCTTTTACGGCTGCCATTTCCTCGGGCTTTGAGCGCTGATTGAAGAAACACAACAACTGAAGATAGTGGCTTATGTGCCAGTTTTTTAATTATATAGTTAAAGTTTTTTTTGAAGAAAAAAGACAAGAAAATAAGCGACGCGGAAAAGTGTGGTGGCGAAATGATTAATCTAAACACTAGCAATTTTATTATTTTGCAATTAGGACGGAGTTAAGCCACCTACGGCAAAAACGAACTCGTGAACAATGTCGCCAAAACACACAAAGAAAGCTTATAGTAGTTCATTACTTTGGCATTTTGCACAGAACTTGCAGTCAAAAATCGCGCAAGTAGTTGTACCCGCGCGTGAATCTAAAATGTCTCCAAAATCTCTTGGGAGAGAGAGAGCTAGTGTCGGCGTTTCCCCGGTGTAAGTGGTGACCACTTAGCTGCGTGATTTATTGTACTAGACATTTGCAGTCGTTGTTGATCTCATTACTCTTATTCCTCCTTCAAGTGTGGGCCCTATAAACCACATAGAACACTCAGCAGTTCTTACGAGAGATTTGAGCCGACATTTCGTTTAAGTCGAATAGTCTAGCACCTAGGCAGTGCCCTTGAAAGATTTTAGAGTTACAGCCAGGTTCAATCCAACAAGTAGTGTGGATTGCACTAGAGACGACTCCAACTCTGTTTTAACCCCATCTTAAGGGATCTACCAGTGTCTAGCTAAGAGCAAAATCAAGGTTTAGTGCGCATGTCACAGAAGCGGACTTTCTATCGAAACCGAGGATATTTTCTTGTTGCGGAAACGATATTGCAGCAATAATTCCTGAAAGTATTGACGTACATCGTATTTGAATGACCTAAGGAGTTCCTGTGGCTACGCTTACACAAGTTCTTTTCGACAAAAACGTGTCAAGGTAATTTATATCACGCATTGCCCGTGCATTCACCGAACTTTACATAATGTCGCCAGACCTGGGTTTCATATGCTGTGTCGAAGTATTTCGCGGGCTGTGAGATATGAAGACCACTGGGTGAATCTTGGCCAAAACCAGGCTAGAAACACGAAGAGTCGTTTCCTTGTTTAGATTCCAGTATTTGGTGAAACACTTTACTGGTGTAACAACTTTACTTGCTAGACCTAGGTTGATAAATTACTGGTAACCGAACGCCCAATGCAAATTTTTAAGTCCCTTAAAAACAGAACACATCTTCTTTGCCATCCAAAAGATCGTTAAGCTTTCAAACTTTGGAAAAAAAATTGAAAAAGATTGTAATGCTTCTGAAATCGGGTCTTATGTGTTCGTAAGGGGGTTTCAGCTAACGAAATTTAGCGGTCAACTGTTCCCATCCGTTCGTTTCGTTTTGTGTTTTTGCTTAGTTTATTTCAATGCTTCGTCCTTAGGTTGGCCGATATGCACTTTTCTACCAAACTGTTTGTATCTCTTGTCCTACCGGCTGCCATCACTATCATCGTAAGTTTTTTATGGCTGAAAAAGAAGAACAAGGAGGCGGAAGAACTTGAGCAGCTTGAAGAAAAACCAGATGTAAACAGTGAGGGAAAGGAGAAAATCATCCCAGGCAAACACAAAGATGCCTCGAGCGAGAACAGCGAAGTTAGTGAGTTCAATGTAGACACGGAAGCTTCAGACTTGCACCATTTCCGGCTGGAAAAACAGCCAAGCACAACAGAAAGCACACAACAAGATTACGGGGTAGAAACGAAGCCGTCGACGAGTTCGGAACTCAAAGAATCTTCGGGCGGAGAAGAATCAGCTAGCGAGGGAAGTGTCGATAGTGGCACTCTTTTGAGTTTCACTGAAGGTTTCAATAATGGCACTCCACCTCTCGGCGAAGAGAATGCAAGATCCCGAAAAAGCTCAGACAACAGCAACAAAGACGTGTGGGAGATTGAATTCCCCCAGATTTTGTGCGGAAGATTGATAGGACGGAAAGGCAAAAACGTTCGAGTGATCTCCGAGAAATCTGGAGCGAAAATTCGATTGATTCCTCAGTCGCCAGGCGAAGTTTCAACGCATCGAATCATCTCAGTTACAGGAAACGCCACACAGATTCAAAGTGCGCTAGATTCTATTCACGAAAAGTTTCCCTGTGTACCCCTGACAAGGCTCAACTCTGCTGTAAACGGTACAGCAAACGCTGTACACGTTCAGCCCATGGTGACCGCTGCCATGCCCGTACAGGCCTTACCTTTCGTTCAAGCTATGCTTCCGAGCGTTGCTAACTTCGATGTGGTGGTGACGAGCGTAGCGGATGCTGGTCACTTTTTCGTGCAGTTGCATAACGACTTCATGCAAAGGCAGCTTCAAGACCTTCACCAGAACATGTTGCAATGCTACGGACAAGGGACAGCGCCATTGATTCTTCCTCTTCCACAACCAATTGTGGTGGGCTCGTGCTGTGCGGCGCCGGCATACACCTATAATGGCTGGTACAGGGCACAAGTTCTTGGGCCAACTGGTAATCCTGACGAAGTAGAGGTTAAATATTTGGATTATGGAGGATATGGAAGGATTGCTGCGTCGAGTCTCCGACAATTAAGGTGAGCAAGCGATTGTGTTACAAAGATGCATATGTGACCTCTGCCAGTCACTTTTTAATGCTTAGTCATTTGTTTTGGTTCAAACTTTCGCTAAACTGAAACCTTAGTATTTTACAGAAATTAGTTTTACATTTCTCTTCGGAAAACGCGAAGAAAACTACTCTCCACTTGATGATTATACAGTTGAGACACGAGTATTTCGCGTAAAGGGCTTACTTAACATTCCATGTCTTGTCAATTCAGTCCGATAAAATTAAGCCGAATAAAACTCAGACATCGATATTGAAAACTTTCTTTACAAAGCTTAGCTAACCCTTTTTAGGCACCGTGTATTTGAAACGTGTAGGCCTGGAAGGAAAAAGTAAATATGGCTCTCCTGCCACGTTCACATAAACGGCTCCTACTCATTTCCATGCTGTTTGAACATCGACTTCATTAAGACTAGCGATTCCATTTTCTAAGTTTTTCCCCTGTTTTTGGCATACTTGAAGGGTGTAAATACTTCCGTGTCCATAGAAAGTTTAAATTTAATTTTTTCTTTGGCGGTGTTCCTCGAAAAGAAAGATAGTTAGGGCAAAATTTCCCACGCCTTCCACAATTTGGTCCTGAATAAGTCATTCTTATGTGCGCGCGTTCTTAAAACACACACCCCCTTGCTCTATGGTCACGAGTTTTAAAGGAGATATATTTTTATTTAACTCAGAGTTCATCAGTCTCAAGGTTACGATATGCTGGCTTTCATTTATGGTGATTAATTTAAAAAAATTCCGTGTTTGCCGGAACAACATCTCGAAGTTGTGCTTCTTCCATAACGATTCGCTTCCTTTCAAATCGTTTCTCTGTTAGCTGTTTCGTTGTAATTAAACAGGAACGCATTTCAACAGGAAATATAGCCTTAGATATGGTTTCGTTTACGTTTTTTCTCTGGTCTTTGATCCACTTGTGATGTATGACAGGTGGTTTAGATACCTCTGGTTGATGACTCCCACTTCATACTATTTAAAACAACAGGTCTTCTTCGATGACATCGTTTGGCAAAGCCGGCGGATAATTACGATTTTTTTTCAAGAATTAACTGTGCGTGCTGTGTACACTTTAATTTTTTTGGTAATCGCCTACGTGTAAACTGCACGGAGACCCTATATTTAATTTAAACATGAGGATATTTGCGAAAGACAATTCAGTGCTTCCACGACCAATGAAATTGAAATTTCGTGTATGATCAGCAGGTAAATTCTTCGTAGGATGTTGACATATTGTCTGGCAAATTGCTAATGAGAATGAAGTTAATTATTCGATTAACATCAAATTCTCAGCAATAGCCTGCTTGGATACTTATAAAACTATATTGGGAGAATAATGTTTCCGATCGTGGACGTTGAAGGCCATGCAACATTAAGTAGGGAGTGTAAAAGAAATGTTTCCTTAACTAATCTGCAAAGTTTGTACGGGTTTGAATGGCTGTCAAAATCGATGAATGCTAGACAGATTTGGTCACATAAAGTGTAGAATAATATACTTTTCATAGTCTTAAACCTTTGGTTCACCAGTAAGAAGACAGAAAATAGCATAAGTGTTAAAAATTTTTCCCTTATAAAGACCTGGTGTTGAAAACGTTTGTTTTTTACTTTTTTAAATTACATTTTCGCCTTGCAATGAAATAGCTCATTTTAAAACCTAGGAGAATTTCATGGATGAAACTCAAGACTTTCCAATAATTCTAATTCCTATGTTTTGTTTCTTGTGCCATAAATTTAATTATCAAGTTAAAAAAGAAAGACGAAAAGTGGCGTGCAAGCCCATGAGAAGCCGCAGGACTTTTACATGATGGGCTTCCTCTACTAAATATTATAATCACAGTTTAAATGTAGAAAAGAAGCGAATCACTGGCGAGGAGAAAAATTGAGCGGAGCTAAAACGTAATTTGTAAGTCTTTTTTATAGGTATAAAGCATAATTACTCTGAAAACAAAATTAAACAATAAAAATCGAAAAGAGCGAGAAAAAATAATAAAATACATATTGATATATAATTGTACAGAATATGCTAAGTTTGTGATGGGAGGGATACTTCCAGTATCAACGTGAAAAATTCAATACTAGAAACATTTTGAATTTCAAATCACTTAGCTGCAGCATAAATCATAGTCAAGAAAGTGTCATGGCGTCATAGTAGAGAACAACTCGGAAGTCAGAGAGGGAACGAAACTTTTCGTGTTTGAGAGCCTTACATCTTGACGTAGGCTTGCTAAAACACGTACTTGCTATTAATTAAAATTCGAGAATTGAAGGTAAGGTGGGGGCGGGTTTTTTTGTTTTTTTTTTGTTTTGCTTTTTCCTTCCCGAAACTGCCGCCTTTTTTCCGCTTTAATTTGCAGTATTATGTTTTGGGCTAAAAAAAGGCTTCACACCGGAATTTAGATTCGTAGGTAATTTTTTTGAGATAGTTGACCAGTGCGAGATAAAACTGTCAATTTTTTCATTTGATAATAGCTGACGCGGAAGAATTGTCGCCCCGGCATGAGCTCAAGTTCAATCTCAACGAATACAACAAGCATTGTTTAAGAAGGATGTGTATATTTGTCTACTTACTTAGGACTAAAAATAAAGAGACGTTTCTCTATTGAAGATCCTTCACACTTCCACTTCAATTTCTGACGTATGCATGACGTCACGGGTTTAAACCATTGATTAGGATGCTGAGTGAGGGGGGAGGAAGGGAAGAGATGTTCTATTGACAATCCCGCCTTTCTAGGGTCCAGTTTTTTTCATGGGTGATATGGTAAACCTTTCTTAATGCGTTTTCTTTAATCTGTCATCTAGTATCTATTGACTCGTTTGTTCTGTCTGTCAGCCTTCAACCTAGGTTTAACATTGAAAATCAGTATCCTTTGAAAGTTTTACTTTTATTTTATTTACTTTTTATAAAATTAATATTTTATTGGTAGGTGTGCGCACATCTCTCATGATAGTATCATCATGGTTGATGGATTACTTACATTGAATATTTAAACTCTTTAAGAGGGTGTGACATTGGATATTTAAACTCTTTAAAAAGATGTATGGAATTCATTCATCAGTTTGACTTTTGGTAAAGTTTTTGTCTTTCTGCTATCTTTGTGGAAGGTTTTGATGAAATTATCTTTGGTTCCTTTTCGCCTTTCTTTCTTATCATTATTATTATTACTATCATTATTATTATCTTTATTAGCTCTGTTAATAATATGATCGTTATTTTGTATCTTTCGTGTTAAACCGCGCCGAGCTACTACCCACCAACCCCACAAAAAAAATTTGGACAGCTTCTTTAAATCACGTTCTATGTAAGTAAATTCTTTACAAACAGATTTGAGAATATGGGAAAATTTCCACTTGTTAATGTTGTTGTTTTAATTTTCAGGGCTGATTTTCTGACGCTGCCTTTTCAAGCTATCGAATGTTACCTTGCTAACGTGATCCCACTTCAAGGTTGGTGGTATTCATGCGTAGTCAGTTGAAGTCAGTGGAACATAATTCCAGCACTATCCCTAAAAATCCAATACCATTTCAAACGGAATGGTGATCAGATGAAAGAAAATTATTGGCTAGGGAAAACTGAGTGATCTAACACCTAATTCCAAGACCTTCAATCTAAAAATCTTTGACAAAAAGCTAGAAGAATTGCTATTAAGAACTTGGGAGTAAGAGAATGAATTTTTTTTCTCTTTTACCCTTTTCTTCCCTTACTGTACAGGTTATCATGTACTAACTAACTTATAACCATTTTCAGGAGACACGTTTTCAAGCGTGGCCGGTGCGGTTTTGGAGGATTTAACAATGAATGCAGTGTTAACTGCCCGCGTTGTTGGTCACAGAAGCGGTTTGCCATGCTTGGAACTGTACCTTGTGCAAGGACAGCAGGTACACACTTAGTGTGATCTGATGAGTTACTCTCCCTCGGAGCCAATTCTTATTTCCTTGCAATTTAGTTGGGAGAAATTGTTGTCAAATCAAGATAACTTCCTTTGGCTGACGACATAATTTATTCGGAAAACTTTTTTTACCAGACAATAAATTAAAATTTCGAGGATAAATTAGACGTTTTTCACTTGTCGAAGTCTAAAGATAACGTTTAAAACTAGAACCTGAACCCCATGCTTCATATTGTATCTCTGGCATATGCGTTTGTTTTCATTCTTTAAATACTGGAAGTTTTTGTTTGTTGGTCTGTTTTTGTTGTTGTTATTTTCTAACGTCTCAGTTTTTTCAACACAACTGCTTTTCTACAATGACAGTCACTTTAAAAATGAAGGAAGGGGTTATGGGTAAAATTCTTTAGCACAATCCACCCTTCTCCAATAGCGAATGGTTTATTTACCATATCAATCTCAAATCAACACGACTCAAATTCTGATCAGATTGTCAGACTTATCGACATACCGACTGACCAACAAACCGACCGAGCGTCGAAAGACAGACAGAAAGAAAGACAGGCAGATACATAGACAGAAAGACAGACAAATAGACAGACAAACAGAAAGACAGACAGATCGACAGACAGACAGACCCAAGTTACTAACGACTGACTTATGGCAAGCTGGTCAATCATTAAATGTTTCACTTGAGTAATGCATTCACTGATAAAGTTATCTGAATGAATTTTGTTTAACTTTTCAGACAATCCTGATAAACCGAGAGCTGGTAAGCCGGGGCTTAGCTCGGTGGGCGGAAACTTGAGGAACAGGGCACAATGAGCTACGCGACATTACCTTATCCATCGGTTGGAGCTGTTAACTGCTTGTTGGGCATAATCAGTAATTGTCTCCGATGAATACCGTGGGGAACCAGCAGTTTTATTTGGTTGGAATATTTGGAATTTTGATATGGTATGAATGGGAGAATATGAAATAAATGAATGGAAAATTGGGAACGGAGTTAAGAAGCTCATGGAAAAAATTGAGTTACGAAAGAAACTACTTCGATATCGCCTGAAAATATCTTCGGTAGATGGCGTAAATTTATTGTACAGTGTAGAGGTGTATAATATTGTTAATATGCCTTATTTACCTTCAAAATGAAGGAGTTTTTACTACTTGACAAAGTCGTTGCTTTATGAGTTCTTTCGTACCGAAAGGCTACCTGTACAAACGGTAGGTTATTTTTGGAGATTTCCAGAGATGGCCACACGCCTAAAATATGTATTTTGCCTCACAATGTCATTCGTTCTCTCGATTTTCCATTTTAAAATTGAATTATCTACGATTTATTTTATGAAATTCACTTATTATTAACGCCTTGATAAAAATATCTACACGCACGATATAATCAGTAGAGTATTTTATTAGAGAAAAATGGCAGTGATATTTTAGCCAAAGTAAATTATATTTACGGTATTAATAGAATTACACGTAAGCTATAGTTATATTAATATATTAAAATAAATGGGTAATGTTTTATTTAGGCCAGTCCAAGTACTGCTTCTATTAACAGATGGGAAGTCTGCTCGACTTAAAAATTTTAATTACAAACGACCAAACTGCGAACAGTCAAGGTTGTGGTTCATTGAAAATGTTAAGATTTCTGTAATTACCACATGAAAATCTTTAAAGCTTTATCAAAATTTAGGAACATTTTTTTAATTGTTTGCTTTTCCATTTATTAGGACTAGAGATCTAATATTTGTGATATCTTTGAACGTCATAGCTTCGCGGCCAATTTCCGCCAATCATAATTCAGTCATGTTGCATTTTTAACAGCCCTTGTAAGTTTTATTGCTGGTTTCCAATCCAACAGTGATCTCAAAAGCTGCACTGAAAAGGCTCCTAATTCGAGTAATGAATGACCTTGAAAACCAGGTCATCCAAAGCAGAACTGTCAGAAATAGAGACTTTCCCTTACACGACCTTTTTAATAAAGAATATCGAACGTTATTATCGAATAAGAATTTTTTTGGAAACTTTTTGCTGTGAAGGTGAATATTACAGTAGCACAGTCAGAAGGAATCAAGTCAGTCCACCTGTAACGTGGAACCTTGAAATCAATTTAAAAGCTACTCGCATATCTACTGAGTTTTCAGTAACCGTGGAGTCATCATTTTTTTTGTTAAACAAAAGTCTGAGAAATTTTTTTTAGTTCAAATTAACACGTTTTTTTTAATCACCGAGGATTTAAAAAGCAATTTAAGAGCCATTTTTTGAAAATCAAAATGGAATAAAATTTAACAAAGCTCAGACGCCGCACCCTTTAGGTGGGTGTACACTCTGGTAAACACAATTAAACTAAGTCACTTTTTCAATCACCAAGGATTTAAAAGCAATTCAAGAGCCAATTTTTTTTAAAATCAAAATGGAATAACATTTTACAAAGCTTAAAAGCCGCACCCTTTAGGTGGGTGTACACTCTGGTAAACACAATTAAATTAAATCAACTTCATTACCAAATTATCGTGTAAGATAAAAAATGTTCGAAAAACTTCAAGTAAGTGAAAAACAATGCTTTTAAATTTGTCACATAAGCGTGATACTCTTTTCATTGAAGGAGAGCTGGTGTAGTCACTAGCATTAAAGGCTCACCACTTTAGGAGGATTTAAGAAATCAAGCTTTGAGGAAATATCATGTAAAATGAGCTTTCAACAGACTGAGTTGTATGCGATAAATAATTCTCTTTCTTTTTTCTATTTCTAGATGTTTTTCCAAAGGTTGCCTGATTATTAAGAGTTTACCTTGCAAAATTGTTAATCTTTAGAATAACTTGCGTTTGCCACGGTTATAGCTGTCACTCAAAGTTGCCCTCCGATAAGTAAAGATTTTGGAAAGATTACTACCTAGCAGCGACTGAAGACATGCACAGAAACGGGATTCTAAAAAGAATTTGTCTCGCTCTTTTTATTTTTCAATACGATTTGTTTTTAATTTGTTTGTTTGTTTATTTTTTTTTTCCACTTCAGTTTGTATATCGTCACACCACTTTTTCTACGGTACGATAGTCAGCGAGTCGATCACCAAATTATTGTAAATTCGTTCTCTATGATTTTCGCTTGAGCACTCTCTTGCCATCATTTGTATTTATCTACTCACAAACATAATTTTGTTGACACTCGTTACTTCTTGTGTACTCGTGCATTATTTTCTCGAGTGTTATTTTGACTCGTGTGCATCGCTGTCTTTGACTCCTGTTCAATAATTTGGACTTGTGTACTTTTTTCAACTCTCTTGTAATCACAGTGTATTTGACTCTTGAGTACCTTCATTTGCTCTTGTGCATCATTTTCGAATTGTGATTACTTTCGTCAACTCCCCGGCTTGCGCACTCTCGTTGGCTCTTGGGCACCCTCGTCGACCTGTCATGTGCTCGTTTACGTTCTGGTAACACTTTTCTTTCTGTTGGTCGATTCTGTTGTGCACCTTTAATGGTAGTTGTGTGCTTTCGACAACCATCATTTACTCTAGTGGATTCTAGTTCATTCTGAAGAATTGCAATGAAACTTTCAAAGACTCCTAAAATTTCCAAAATTTCGTTTTATCTAGTGTTTAATAGAGCCTTTTCAATACAATCTGTTAGCAAGATGGCGTAATAAAATAATCAAAAAGGTCATTGTAGTATAGAAGAAATTCACGAGACTCTATAAGAATGGAGGACGGTGGAATAAAAACAAAAAATGCTGCCGCTATTTATTTATGCTTAAATTAGTGAGAATCCTTTTTCAATTTTTCTGTTATTGTTTGCTATGAGACATTTATTTTTCCTTCATGTTTTTAGTGCCTTAGTCGAGACAGATCATAATTTTAAAACGTAAGTACTTTAGTGAATCTCTGAATAAATGAAAGTATTAAGAATGAAGCGTAAACAATATTTTAAAGAACTTGTTATTTAAGAATATTAATTTAAAATTAATAATTTAATTATAAATAAATGATAATTTAAAATGTAATGTGTTGTTAAACTGCAGGGAAGCTAAAATAAATAAATGGTTGGAAGTGAGAACTTGTCGGAAACCAGTCTTTACTAATCCAGTTAGCCTCCCTGGAAGCTGCTAAATGGAACAGTGTATTATATGTCTTGTGACATTTCCAAAAATGGAAAGTTTTATCTCAGGGTGGTAGGGAGGGGGAGTAGTCTTCTCTGACTACCACGAGATTGTTTACCAGAAGATGTCGCAAAATACTCTTTTAGGTGACAGAAAATCGTTTTAGAGGCGTTAGGGTTGTCCTTCATCGATTTCACTCATGCGATATACCAAACAGATTTTTGGGTGATTTTGTTTCCAAGTAAGCGATTCAAATGAAAGAAATCTTTGCCATAAATATCAAAGCGAGGGTTCCCATCATTTTTCAGATCGGTAACCTATAAGTATACGACTAGCAGCCCATTCCCCTCCCCCTCCCCCTCCCCACGCACATCTTCCCCATCGAAAAGACTGGATTCTGTGTGCAATAAGTGCGGTTTGAACTTTTTTGTTGTGGTTTTCTTTTTTTTTTTTTAAATAATCCATAGTATATCGGCGATTTTGCTCCATCTCCTAGTGGGTTATACCATGCGCGATGTTGGTGAAAATTCCGAGCCGCCTAAGAAGTGTTTCAGTGTTAGCGGCCTCCTCATTTTACCTACAGTCTCTGTTGGAGCCTCGCGGGAGTCCTGAATGTTTTGAAGTTATATTTTAATTAAAAAGACGACTTAATTTTCACCTAGGACAAAGTAAATTATTACTTCATCAGTTTTCTTAGTTTTAGCGTTCACAGTCAGGGATTTCGGGTTCTGAAAGTTGAACGATTTGTTGATTATGTAGAACCATTCATTTGGCATTTATTTTTTTATACCTTGGAACGATTTCAACATTTCCATAATAATTAAAAATGCTGGAGTACAAGCAATGAAACTTTTTCCAAAAAATATTTGCTTCGAAGCGAAGCTAAGAGTACTATAGCTATCAAACGGGAATAGAAAAGCCAGCAGGCGGGCGAGTTGTTTTCTCACACCCGCTAACTTCCGCGCATCACTTATCAGCCAGTGGGAGTCGTCGCGCATCAGTGACGCCTTATACGTGGTGTAAGCACGTGGCTAAATATTTCTAAATTTGCATTGTAAATCGTTGCGTGAGGTACGCAATGTTTTTAATTTTACTGAGTCAATATTATCTATTTTTCCCCGAGGTAATAAAAAGAAGAGGTATTTCCCTAGCCGTAAATTCGCGCTTATGGACGCAGAGACGATATACCTCGTGGTTATCAAAGCATTACACAAACCAACAAACTTAACAGTCAAATAATATTAACATAGATTCGTTGATAGACAGTGATTCGATCGAGTTTAATGACACCGCTTTAGAGAAGCCTTTTGTCTGAGCAAACACGATGATCAATCGTTGTCAATAATGCGAAGCTCTCTTTTGTCGCAAAGATTTGTTGCTAATAAAGTGAACGGAAACTAATCTTGTATTAATGACTGTCAAAAACAAGCTATTCTTTTACAAGTGAGCAAAACTACCAGTTTACACCCGAAAAAAGTGTACGATAAAGATCTATACCGTGCCTTAAAGTTTGAGGAGGAAAGCAAACAGTTTGAGGATGCTATAACGAAGTAAACGAGGCGTTGAAAAACAATTTACCGAAAGTGAGAAGAGCGGTTTCGTTCAACCTGCTGAACACCTAAGACAATGAGTAAAGAAAATTATGTTATGTTAAAATGATTCGACATCCTTTCTTTCTATACTGAATTTGCATTTCTCGCTCAGGTAACAAAGACCCATGAAATTGTCTAAATACCTGGCGCGATTGGTTCGTTGTGTGTGTTAATTATTTAAGCTGTTAATTGCACTTTATTCGGCTTATCAACCTCTTCACGTCACAAAGGCAAGCTTCGCTGAACTGCCATGAAATATTAATGTCCTAGAGCATTTGAACCGTCGCTTCTTAGTGATAAAACGCTATTTTGGGTATACAGATGTTTGTTGGCCTAGCTACAAGCAATTGCGAATCGCGTTTTCCTATCAATCATCCTCTGTCACAAGCGAAGGTATAGAAGATGAGGATTTTTGTGCTGTTCGACGGAATCAGACATTTACTAGACGTTGAAGTTGGGCAAACGGTGAGCGAGATAAAAGGCACTCTTCGAAAGAAACTCGATTTAGATACGGTGCAAAGCGAAGATAGCGAGAACGACATGCTTATGGCGATTAATTACGCGGGATCCAATTTAGAAGACGATTGGGTTTTCACGGATATTAGTATTCCACCGGGTGCAACACTGAGATGTGAACTGCTAGAAAATGTCAAAACTTATCTTAGTGTCACCTGTTCGCATTTCAACGAAACGCTTAAGTTTACAGAATGGTTTGACGTTTGGGAGACAAAAGTGGGACATTTTAAAACAATGATTACAGAGAAGACAGGGTTACACGTCAGCGTGTTTCGCCTCGTTTCTTCAGAGGGAAAAGAGATGTACGATTGCCATCCATTGAAGAAATATTCTGTCGATTACGGTGACACGATTCGTTTGGAGACATGGAATGGCTGGGGTGCGTTCCTAAAATCTGCTACGTCAGGGCAGTTAACTCCGACCATAAAACACATGGTTAGTATTCATGATGATCCATTGGTATTTAAGTACCAGCTTCGGGTAGCGCTGTTCATCGCGGCTCATTTCAATTACACGCAACTCGCCACTCAACTGATCAAGAGCGGGGCGAGATGCGATGAACCTGTCGGAGAGCACCCAGTGCGAGAGTGGTGCAACAAGGAAGTGCATCCTGATCATTTAAAGACTCCAGTTCACGAGGCCGCACAACACGGCAGCCTTAATTGTCTACAGAAATTTATCCATCACAATTACGCCTGCATCCTTGCCAAGGACGCACACGGTCTGACACCGTGTAATATGGCACGAAGGTACAAGCAAACTGAGTGTTTTAAGCTGCTTATTGCCGAGCAGTTCCGCTCTCGAAGTACATGCGGTTTGACGTTGGGAATATACTGGCGCGTGCGAAAATGGTGTGAACGCGCTCGGGATAGGGCTATTGTCTTTCATAAACATTCCCCTAATCCCCTTCTGTTGGCAATGGAAAATAGAACGTACCGAAGTGCCGTGGTTGGGCAAAAGGTTCAAGTTGACGGCTTCGGGGAAAATATGCAAAGTGGCACCTCAAAGATACAGCTCTCTTTGGCACTCAAGAGTGTGAAGCCAACGGCAGGTGGACAAAGTAATACAAGTTTGAGATCAATACTCAGTGACAAAAATGGTAATTCCTCAGGAAGTAGCGAAATTTTGAGTCTTCGTGAAAGCGGCGAAAAAGACGACAGAGCCGATTCAGGAAACTGTTCAAGTGGATCGAGCGAAGAATCGAACAGCGACCGAGCGACTTGTGTGGATTGCTTGCTACCGTCTGTTTCGAAACAGCGTAGCCATAGCGATATTTCGAAACTGGAAACATCCATAAAACACAAGTTGCAAATTAAGAATGCGAATCAAGAAAGACGCACAGCGAATCAACGTAAAGCGTACAGATGGAAAGAGAGAGAAGACAACGAAATCTTATGTTTCTGTCAGTCGTCGAAACATCACAAGGATAAACAAACCGGCAGTGAAACAAAAAACGATCAGCGTGAGAGCATGCCACTGATTTCGACAAACACAAGCCTGGTCGGAGTAAACAAAAGTGATAAAAATATTGATATTGAAGTTATCGATGAATCGGGAAACCGAAGTGCCCATGACTTTTTCGTCACGCAAGGGGTTGCGGTGAGCTCGCAAAAACGGCCTATTGAGGCAGAAAATACTCTAAAAGAAGAAACAAACAAATCAGTTGATCGAATACCGCCTATTAAACTGCCTGGTGGTAATTCAAGTTTAAATCATACGAGAATAGAGGACATCCCCTCGACAACAAAATCGGCGAAGAGTTCTAAAAGCGACGGCGTGCTTATCAAGCAACGCCGTAGAACTCGGTCTCTTAATTCAACGCCTAAACGCCTTCACAGCGCAAACCAACGTCGTCGAGCAACCTCCAGCGAGGATTTGAGCCTGCAGTTGACTCGCATGTACAGCAAGGTCACCGGACAAGATATGCACGAAGCGGCGAAGGAAAGCATGGGTGTTGCAATGACTTTTAGGAAGAAACGCTGGTTGCAGCAAGTTCACATGGCAATCGAGCTTAACAATAACAATTTTAACAGACAGCTTCACGGGTACAAAGGAAAGAACGGAGCGGGCCATGTTTCTTAACATCGTGGCCGGGATAAAAAAAAAAAGTTTCATTTCGAACAGATTATACTCACAAGAAAATATATAAACAAAATTTTGTGGGAAACAAACAGAAATAACTAAAAAAAATTTTAGCATAGTTAGCGGATTTGAGAATTACGTTTAATGAAAACGCTGAAGGGAAGATTTGAAATGCCTGGCTTATTGTGTATTGACAACACAAAAAATATTAATGATTGTATTCATTGCTAAAAGACAGGCAGCAAACTTAAATTTTTGCCATATGCTTGTTGAGTGTACGTGTTTTAAAATCATTCTGTTCTTATACAAAAATACTTACTTTAGCCATTTGACAAATTTTCGACAAATACAAGGAAAGAAGGTTCCAGGAATATGTATCTGAGAAAAGTAAATGAATGTTATTACCAAACAATCTCTCGCCAAAACATTCACCATAAATGAAAAACAATTTGTCTGATATTTACATGAATTTGAATTGCTATCAGACAGTGTTTACCTTTCAAGCGGGCAGTGAGCTAAAAGCTACTTTGTTTTTTTCATACATCTCTAAAACTTATTCCTAAAAGGTTTCGAAAGGTTTTTAATACAACTTGGCGAGTGTTGGCGCGCTACGAAGCCTTTCTATCTATAAACGAGTTAATTAGTAACGGCCTACCAAGGAGCAAATAATGTCTCCAAATGAGTGACTGTTGCAGATAAATGGGTGATTGCTTTGTGTAGCTCTCAAGAATAGCGGTCTCACAGAGTAAATGACGATTCTTTTATCGTCTCCTTTGAGTGCTTAAAAATAGCCTCATTTTCTTAAAACGCCGCAAGGAAGGCTTAAATATAGTGCATTTACAAAATGCCTCCAGTCATTGTTCGACTCAACACATACTCGTTTTAATAAGGGTCTTTTGCCCTCAGAATTTGAACAAAACTATTTTTATCTTACATAATAGTGTCATATGCAGATAAAGGACAATAAATTACCACTTTACCTATTTACAGCGGAATATTTGCGTCGAATCTTCTTAATAAATTTGCCTGTCCCGCCGAAGCAGCCATGTTTACATTCACTATCGTATCCAGTGCTTGGCGTTATGTAACATCACGTGGCCGCTTATCAAGAAGAATTTACTCGTGGGAGGGGTGAGGTTCTTTTATTCTTTTTGTTGCCCTTTTGCCTCCCTTGATGTGTTCTAACTAGAAATTATAACCCAGTACTGAATGTTTCTATTTTTTATTAACCTGCGTAGCAAGAGGGCTTTATTTCTCATGATGGTAGCCTTTGAAAATCTAGAAGCTACATAGGCTTTTTCTATTTGTATAATGGATAAGAGCGGCGCTAATACTTGCTCTTGCAGGGGTATCCCTAGTTAAAGTTAGACATTTTTTTTTGCTGGTTTTCTTCCAACAATTTGAGTCAATACTGTCCGTACTAATATCTTTTTGTCACTATTTTTTTGGAAAACTTGGAGGTAACTCGGTTCTAAATGATCAACAAATAGCTTTATATGTAATGAATAAAAGGTATCCACTCAGGCTAAAAACGCATACTGATCTAATGTAGCGAACACTGCACGCTCTCGACCCACTGTAGACGAGTGGGGCTAGAATCAAAGAGGGGTGGTTATAGTTAGAGGATAAAAACTTCTCGGAAACACTTCAGGTGCGATGCGATGTCTCTCCTCGGAATGACACGCAAAAGGTTGAACAAGCTCACAGGCTAAGAACATCTATATTAATCCCTTACATTGCAGAAAGGCTAAATTGAGCGCGATAAGTTAAATTGATTGACAAGAGAGTTGCAAAAGCACAACACAACAAACAGAAATAGAACTCGCCCCCAATTAGGCTAACCTTTAGAGCATTTAGTGGTGCTGATTCATTCCAAATCGGTACCAAATAGAAATCAACTATGGTGAGCCTCACTCCCGTCCCCTTCCCAGAATCCATTTTTAACATTATGCACGTGACTGGACACTCCATCTACAACAACAATCAAAGTAAAAGGTGGGGCACTAACCACTATGAGAATATCATTCCAAGAGAAACGCTTGAATGATTGAAAAAAAAAATTGAGAAATTATATTCTTTATTTCATTCGATTTAATTTCCAAATTGTTTTGGCACAGCAATCAATTAAAAAAAAATTCTAAACCATATCGGTTTTTGGCATTGTAGTAAGTATGTATAATTCCAAGCTATCTTCGTTCGTTTTCCACTCGTGATTGGCAATTATAAATATAACGAGAAGTGTTGTCATAATTACAAAATAATTCACAGACTTTCTTGAATAATGAGTGTGCATATTTCTCGCGCGTGTACTGCAACTCGCCTACGATAAAAAGTAATTTAAACACTTTTTAACTTTTACTAAAATAAATTATAAGGTTATCTTAATGATAAAATAAATTATTTCACAGAGACTAGAAGAGTGTCACTTTGCACGTATAAATCCTAGTTCACGAAAGAATAATTTAATTTTTCGGAAGAAACGTCAAATATTGTTAGTTCAAAAGTCAAAAAAGACGGTTTAGGCTTCCGAGTTAGTGCGGAAAAGAAGAAAATATGATTTTTTTCTGGAACATGACGCTCTGCTCATTCAAATCAGATAAAGCAGCTCTCCCTCCGAAGTTTCAGAAGTTCTTCATCTGTACTAGACATTGAAACAATGTCATCATCAAATGTTAACGCAACGACTTTTCCCGCCAAAGTTCCAATTTTCTCTTCGTAAGATCCATTTTCCGAAGCACCGAGAACCTCCCCTGAGATGACACCCGAAGGACTGTCTGCGTCATCATTCGGAGCAACATCCGCCATTATGGTTGCTATTTTTTCTCCGGTTGCACAAGACAACACATCTATTGAAGCGGTAGCAACATGTCCTTGCGACGCCGCCTCTCCAGACACAGCCAAAAGGTCTCCTCGAAGGGTGGCTAGATGGACACTTGATTCATTATCAGTAGGTGTAGAAGTGACATCTCCCTTGATGATCCCGATCTTTTCCCCTGGTTTGGGTGTGGTCGCGTCCCCGTCTATTCTTGGCACACGGTATACAGATCCGGTAAGCGTAACATTTTGTTCCCCCTGTGGATCATCTATGGAGCCTACAAGAACACTCGCGCTTAAGGTGCATATACGCCCAAAAACCGTCCTGTTTCCCTTCAACGAAGCCTCGTCGGTTGATTCGGCAAGAGGGGCTGCACTTTGTTTATTTTCAAGCGCTGAATCCTCCTTGGAAGGATCTGTTTGTTCCGTAGCTTCGACAGGGGCGGACGTGGAGTCGTGCTTAAGGTTATCACCAGAACTGTCTTCTCCACCGGGAGATAAAAGAACCTCTTTAGTGACTTCAATCGAGTGTTTAGTATTTTCTGTCGTAGCAGGTAATACGGAATCTAACTCCTGAATTAAAGCATTCACCTCACTATCCGAAGGTAACGTGGAGTGGTGACTTGAAGCTGTACTAGATCGTTTGGTTTGATTAACAGGGGGTGCATTTTTAATCTCGACAGGTAAACTAGCATCACTGGCAACTCTTTGTTGGGTTAAATCAGTTTCCGCAGCCTCTTCATCCCCGTCAGGAGAAGTTCCACTGACACCCTGAGTCTCATCTTGTGAGGGATCCTCTTCATTCTTGCCAGGTATGTTGACTTCACCGGCGACTTTCTGTTGCACTACACTAGTCTCAGCCGCATGTGTATCAGCAGTGGCACTTTCCATACTTATCTCATTTGGCACAGGAACCACATCTTTGTCACCAAGAGCTGTACTTTGGGTCTCGGTAGCTTCCTCCTCATTCAAAGTAGCTTTGCTTTGAGACGCACAACCATCCGAAGCAGGCGATCCTTCCTTCTGTGGCTCTTCCTTATCATTCGTAACCTGAGTCACATTGTCTGTGGCATCTGTTGCAGAAAGATTTTCAACCCTGGAATTTCCTTCAGAAGGAGGTGGTTTATTATTACTGGGACCATCAGTGTCAACCTTTTCATTAACTTCCTCACTTGTGTTGTCTGAGTCTATACTGTTGTTCGCACTTCCCTTTGGAGAATCACCACGAGGAACATGACCATTGGCAGAGGAAGGCGGAGACACAGATTTACCTGTCTGCTTACTGGATGACTCTCCTCCTACAACCAAAGTGTAAAGGTGTTTTCAAATATTTCAAATCATGGATGGTAATTTCTTATTTATTATTATTTTTTAAATTATTGAACTCCCGTTTCAAATTTACAGCGTCACTACTCAGAGGTGACGTATCATTCAAGTCAATCGATGGTGTGAAGTCGGTAGCATACGTGTAGCCGTACCCATTCCCTCCCACCCAAGGTGAAACGGAAGCGAGGGACGTTCCCTCCCTTCCGTTTCACCTAGCAGGAGGAGGAGGGTACGGCTACACGTAAGCTATAAAGTAGGATGCATCTAGGAGATCTAAAGAGGTGCATCTCTGCTGATCGTCATGCGAGTTTGGCGAGTATGCATGCAGTTTCGAGTCCCTCGCGCACACTACACTCCTACTCTGTATCAGTCAATAACTCTAATTAATGACTCCACCTTTTCAGACGCAGTCAAGAGAACTGTAGCCCATCAAAGGCTATAAGTCAGAAAAGAGGGGCGAAATAGAAGCGGGCGGTCAATGCAGTTCTCAATTTTTTTTAACGCAGACACCTTTTCGCTTGTGTCCTCAGACCGAGTGCCTGGTATAGGATTGGAAAACTACGTAATGGATGTATGTCGGACGCGTATTGAACGCGTGTCCGTCTAGTATGAGGTCTCTGACTAGAGAGCTGCCCTTAACCCTTTAACTCCCATGATCTGATTGTTAATTCTCCCCTCTTGCTGCTACACATTTACTTTTATATTAGTCAAGAGAACTTGGTTTGAAATCAAGAACAAATTCTTCGTGATAAGCTTTAGTATTCTCATTTCTTGTTTGCTGGATGGTGTAAGAATATTAAAGGGAGAAGTTATCTCTCAATCACTTATGGGAGTTAAAGAGTTGATTTTTTTTCTTACCGTTTCCACCATTCTCTGTTATTCTCTGTGCATGTCCATTGCTTTCTTTTACTGAAGAGCGGGAGGATGAACTCCGTTTAGAAGTCGACTGGATAGCTGTAAGAATAATTTTCCAACATTTGTTTTAAAAGAGGATAACTAAGTCTCTTAACTTTTCAAGACTGATCAAAAAGAGATTTCTCCTTAAAACTTTAATGATATCATGACTCCTGTCGGTAAGGTATACGTTGAGTTACTGTTAGTAGAAATCTGAAAACAACTGCTTTTATTTTGACTTACCATTTTCATCCTCTTCTTTTATTCTCTTCAATTTTGGAGCTGGCTGTGGAGAAACTGCCAAAAGTAAAGGACAAAGTAGTAAAAAAAAAATGAAAAGTTTGAATTCAAACCCAACCTAAGTGGCCCATTCAGCCAGAACTTATCCCTGTTTCTGTAGCAAGAAGTGATTATGTTTGCACCTTTCCCTGACTAGGATATGAGCAAGGTTACCACTACCCCCACCCACCCCCCCCCCCAGCATATGAGCCAACTTCCCCTAAGCAGACTTAAAGACTTCCCCCTACAATTTTTCAGTAGCCATTAACACTCCTGGGTGGAGACTGAGTGCCACTGAGGAAATAAAGTGTCTATCCCATGAACACATGATAGCATAATGACCCAGTCATCACTTACTTAACTCAAGCAGGCAAAGAAAACATGAGGGCTGGGTTCAAACCCTGGCTGAGGCCATTAACCTCTTGCAACCCAACATGGGTCCCCATATTCTCAAAACTGTTCTCTATACAATTCCTATGGTGCACGAGAGGAGAATTTGATAAACAGTCAAGAAGTTCTTTACTTGGAAAGCATTCCTCTATTCACGTGTTTGATTCAGCAGAAGTCGGTATGGGATGTATGGGTATATCAGATCTCCTCAATACTGTAAGGACACTTAATTAAAGATGCCAATCACTCTTAGAGGTTAGAGGGTATAGGGTTCTATTCTTGGGCAAGACTCCCAAACCATAATGTGCCTTTCTCCAGAAAGAGAAGTACAAGTTGGTGTTGGCAAACTGTTGGGGAGATATGAAGAGGCATTGGGAGTTAAAAACAAAGCTGCAAAGGGCTAACAATTCATCTAGGAAAGGAGGAACTTTTTCCCAATGCTCTTCATGCTACAGAAATCTCATTCATGTTATATCAAAAAGTCAACATCCCTTTTATATTATATAAAAAAAAGAATACACAGTTGAGCTATTCTTTTCTGGTACTGAAGACTGAACTGAATCTATTGACAACTAGAGGGTGGAACTTGCTTAAAAAGGAGAACTATCAAGGTATCTCAGAACTAAGTCTGCAGCTGACTAAACACTTTAAATAATGTCAGAGATTTATTTACAATCATGAACCTAAATAATATCACCTAATTAATAATAAATAAATATATGAATAAATGAACACAAAATTTAGTTGTTTTCTTGTAAACCATCCATTATTGTTTAAAATTTATTTTGCTGATCTCAAGTAGTTTAAAATTACAAGTTGGCCCATCAGAATGTTGACTTAGAATTAACAATTTGGCAATTTCTGAACAATATGCACTTGGCTTGCAAAAACATAACTCGAAGATAACATGTTATCAATCACATGTAAAAAGATCACTGTTGCCATAATTACATAAAAATTGCACCTTTCCTTGCAATTCATTGTATTTACTTAGTATCTCATTGATGTTTATGTACAAACTCTAATAAATAGGATATTACACGGCTGTTTGGAGATACAAAATTTTTCTTCTCATGTAGAAAAACATTTCAACACTCAAGGAGAAATTTCATATCTCCACACAGCCATGTAAAATCCTTTACATATCATAACTAATTTTCCAAGGCCCTCATTGGCAGGTTACCATTTTTTTAGAAAAATGCAAGATCCTCCATAGTAAGTAGATTTGCACCTCTAAACACATAAAGTAAGAGGCTCACACCTAGTAAGTTGTTGTGTGTTTCAGAAATAGGAGAATTTGCCTACCTGTGCTTGTAGCTTTTGAGGAGCCACAACCCATAAGTGAGGTGAACCCTGTTCAGGACTTTGTGTTTCTCAGGCTGAGCTAAAGTAAGAAAAAACAGTGTCATTGAATTTCAAGCAGCCTGTTTCCTTGATGTACCAGTAAGTGAAATATTATGAATCACTTCTAGTAATTTACATATCAACCAGATTTCATTTGGTGTAATAGTACAATACAGTATGGCCTGATAGACCAAACTCTCCCACCAGAATGTAAGTCATGCAAGCATGACAACATTTCCCTTGAGGTACATTTTTCAGTCATTTACTATCAACTAATTCAAATTCACCAATATTCTACACTTTTCTCAGTTTCTCTTTCACAAAGCTTTACTTTTGAAGGGTGCCACATCAGCGCATATACTATTGAAGAATTCATCTGTGCATGAATTTTAGAAATATGTCATATGTCTTCTAAAATATTGATGTTACATGTCAATTATTTTTGATGAATGCAAAGATGCAACAGAGATAAGGTTTTCTTGGGCATGCATGTTAAGTGAAGTTTGCTAAGGCTCTAAGTTTAATTTGCATTATTGTAGTGTAATTGGGAATCTGAGGATTAAATAGGAAGTCTTTACATGGGGTTTTACTGAGTGTGCAAAAATTCAGTTTCCAATAATTCACTCTCACACATATTATGCTAACTAACATATGAGACCTTATTAGTGTTCCAAATATCCAAAGGCCTAGTCGCTTTAACATATTGAATTTTTAATGAAATCTAGGTGCGAAAGGATTACAAGCCATCTTTTTTCACTTGGTTTTTCTTAACCTTTTTACTCCCAAGATCTGATTCTCAATTCTCCCCTCAAGCTACTACACATTTCTCTGTAAATTAATCATAAGGATTTGGTGTTAGATCAAGATAACAACTTAATTTGATAAGTTTGAATATTCTCATTTCCTGTATACTAGAAAATGTAATGATATTTTACATGTAGGGAGAAGTTTTATGTTGATCACTTCTGGGAGTTAAAGGGTTAATTCTTAGAGTGAGAATGAAGAGGAGAGATCCTTGTAAGGAGGTTGAGCTCTCAGATTCCAGGCATTAGTCAAGAGATTAAGGCTGTTGTAAGGACAACTCCTGTTTTGCTCACTGATGGAATTTAATTTCCTCACTGATACAATTACCAATTTCTTTTAGCTATAGTTCTGATCCCTAATAACTGGTGCTTAATCCAAAACTATACTGTCTTCACAATTTTCAGCAACTTATTACCTGTCTCTTGTACTAACCACCCCAAGCAGTGAAAGGATTAATAAACTTTTGCTCAAAAAGTATTCTTTTAAGTTTAATTTGTGCTACAATTCATTTGGGTTAATTACTCTAACCCAAACACATCCAAATACACAAACAAGGTACTCAAATTAAAACTAAATTTATGGTCTTCACTTCACCCCCTGTTCAACAGTAGTTTACATTTATTTTTACATCAAAACTTTGGGTTCATGTGACAGTTAAATCAAAAGATAAAGAAGACTATGAAACTACACTTTCATGTGACTTAAATATTTCCAAGGTTATAAAACTTATTTATAACATAGCTAGTAAATTTGTCTAATCAAATTCAATTGCACAAGTGTGCTTCATATTCCTATAGTGCATGCTCATGACATCAGCAAACAAATCCCTTGAGAAAAAAATTTTCCATCCGGTTGAAAATATTATAAAACAATTGGTTCATATGTCAGCTGTGTGTTCATCAAGATATGAAGCACTTGTGAAGTTTGGAGAGCACTCAAGAAGCTAGAGTTGCTCTTGGCTATGCCTCGAGCAACTCTTACACATCTTTCATGCTCTCCAAACTTCCTGCGTGCTTCATGTCTTGATGAATGCACACTGACATATGAACCAATTGTTAATTGCTAGTTTAAGGCACATACTCTGCTAGATCTGTGTTTTATTTAATATCAACAAAAAAAAAACAGTTATTGATGGAATTATATTTAGCAAACAACAAAAATCTCAGAAAAATTTTAAAGCCAGGTTGCAAATTTTATACATTCTGTAATTGGCCACTGCACCTTCTCAAAAGTACTTCACATCAATTTTTGCATCAAAACTTTGGGTTTGTGTGACAGTTAAATCAAAAGATAAAGAAGGCTATTAAATACACTTTCATGTAACTTAAATATTTCCTAACAAGGCTACCAAACTTCTTGAAGGCACATACTCCACTATAGAGCTGCCATTTTATTTAATATCAAAAAAAAAAAAAAAGCAGTCATTGATGGAATTGTACTTGGCAAACAACAACAATCTCACAAAATATTTCAAGCCAGGTTGCAAATTTTTTACATTCTGTTGAGATGAATACTCATGTGTACCTTTATTATAAGCCAATCATATTGTGTAAAAGAATATGATTGGCTTCAAATCCAACTACACTAAATGGTGTTCAAAGAATGCACAGACGGAGTATAAATATATATTGCATTATAAAATAATTCAAATAGTACGCACGCTCTGATTGGCCATAAAACCATTTTACATGAGCGTATGTAAACACGGTTTTTGTTCCTCTTTCATTAGTTATTTTATAAAAGAAATGTAAAATGGTTTCCATGTTTACATAGCCTGATGTAAACACTTGGGAGGTTGGGAGAACACAAGATAAGCGTGGGAAACCACGAAGCGAAGCGGAGTGGTTTCCAGCTTATCAACATTTCTTCAATGTTGCACAGTTATTGGACAGTTGGTACCCAACCTGTTTAACAGGTTTTGCTCTTGCTTGCAATGGTTTTTTATTATGTGTTTTGCATTGTCTCCCACTTTATAAGAAATGCATAAAAAACAGTGGTTGGATAATAAATAACTTATTGATGATTTGGTGTGTAGTTTTGCTTAGTATTTTTACAAAATATGGTACAACTCATAACATCTCGATAAAAAACAGCCTCCCTTTGGCACAAAAATATACTTAGACATTTGTTTACCTTTACCAACTGAGAACTTAAACAAGGAATCCAACTAGGTATCCCAGATCATCTCTCCCCAACATATTGTTGGCAACTCTGTTCATGGGATCATGAAAACCAATGTAATCCCCAAAGAAAAATTGGAAGTTATCAGAACAATTCTCCATACTCAAAAATTTTACTGATATTAAACGGCATATGCCAGAAGTGTTTGTATAAATCACTGGATAACTTTGTTTGCGTTTGTTTTTCATATTTTGTCCTTTCAGGCAAATTAGTTGATTGCCCACGGTATACTCTTCAGTAACACATTTTTTTTTAAATGTTTCTTGCGAAACTGCAAGTATAGTAAAAGTTGCCATGACATCTTATCCAAATAAGGCTTTAAATCGAACATTTAATCGGGGTATATTTGCCATCGTATCTCTCAATAAAAAGTGTATTTTACTGAGTTAAACATCACACTAACCTGTGAAAGCTAACGTAAACTGGAGAACAATATTTTAAATGAATATGTACACATTCATAAACCCCACTGTGAGAACGTGCATTGTTTTTGTCCGTAAATAGGTTAAGCTAAAAGTTTACATTTCAACTTGTAAGCAACTTATGGAGCAACTTGATCCGTATGTGTCCTAAGCTTTATAATGACTCACCTTTCACGAGGGAAAACCTCTTCCACGAAATCAGTACAAAGGAAGCCGAGATATCTTGTTAAGTTCGGTAGTCAAAGTGAAAATTGAAAAACAAATAATGGCGAAGTTGCTATACGCCACGGTTGTTGATCGCAATGTTGATCTTCGAGTTTTTTGCTCTGTATTCACTTAGGCGGCGATTCAATTTCACACCAAACACAAGTGGAATCCTTAAAAAAAGAAAAGGATGACGTCCATGAGAAGCAATTCGGATGAATTGTTCGCTGCCACAGGTCACAGATCCGTTTTGTTCTGATCTGACGTAAGAAAATGCCGTAGTCAGTTTCGCAACCAAGCGTGAAGGAACTGGTAACCATGGTCGCTGGTACCCCTCCCTCCTCTCTCACGACGATCACGAAGAATTAGATAATTCGTCGTACAATAACGACCATGTTGTTGTTATTTTTTTCTAACCAAATTTGAAAAAACTAAGTCTCTGACTCGTTACCACACAACAAATTGGTTGAGGTAAGAAAAACAAACCCAAAGGTTGAAGGGAAAGGAGGGAGGGGGGGGGGGCCGGTTAACCGCTAGGAGGGGATGGAGAAAGGGATGGAGAGAATAGAGGTAAAAGCGGAGGGGAAACGAAATGAGAAGAACAAGAATGATGAGGTAAGGAGGGTGGGTGAATGGGAGAAAGCTTTCCAGATAGGGTGGGAGATGAAGCCAGAAAAGAGATAGCAGGATTAAGAATGGGATAGAGCTAAGGGAGGCAGTGCAAAAGAGAGTAAAGAAAAGGAGAAGGGAGCAAGAAAAATGGTGAGAGGGCATAGATTATGAATGCAGAGGAGTTAGAGGGAAAAACAAGATTGGTAGCTTGGGAGAGAAGACTTGGAGGCCGGTCATTATTCAGCCTCCTAAGAAGGAAGGGGTGGGGAAGAATTTTGGCTGTGTCACGATAAACTTACCTGACCCATAAGGCTCTGTAATATTCTTATGTTCCCCCTTGACCCTCAGGGCAGTTAATCGGCCGTCAATTTTCTTTGTTCCCCTTTTATACTCTGTTTGCTTCGACTAATCCCCTATCCCTTCTTTCTGAAAACTATGTGATTCCCCCCAGTTCCTCCACACACCCATCCCTCCCCCGAGGAAACAAATAATGACTGGTGCCGTAATTTCGCTTCCTCCACCCGGGCACAGTGAAGTGACTACCCCTTAGACACATGATGAATGAATAATTTATTTACCACATAAACTTTTTGCAGTAAGGGAACTTTGATAAATAATAGAGATTCTCTCTGCTGCGCCCCGTTTCTCGTTCGGTTGGTACTGCAGGACAGGACACCTTTTCATTCTGTTCGATACCGCAGCATCATAAAAACGAAAGCTGGATGGAGTCAAATACCAATTTCTCTGGCAGAAGAAAACCGGAAATTAATTTTCTTTAGAAAACCTGTCCACTTAACAAATCGCCAGTGGTTTAGCGTGGTGTATACTCTTATCGACAACGATATTCGTCATCACAGTGGTCAAAATTTATTCCTGACCTACTCGGTTGAGCCTCACTAAACCACTTTCGTTTTGTTTTTACAACAATATTATTTACGTCAAATAAAACGACTCTTTCAGTGCGTGACCAAGATCTTGACACATTGACGCGAGAAGCGTTGTCTTTACTGTTAATTGGCCAATCAGATTGCGACATTACTGCCAATTGTGGTACATCTGATTGAGTACATGTCTGTCTACAGCTGCACATTAATATCTTTGAATGTGTGAGGTCAAGCTAAACTTAAACGATTGTCAGAAATCTAGTATGTCAAATATGTCTTCGGTCATCGCGTGTAATTGGTCAATGTTTAAAATAGCATTTCAATCAAAAGAAAACTTTTTGAGGCGATTTTTAATACGTGAAGCTAAAGCCATGGTTTCTAGCCCTTAATCATGGATGATAACACTTTTAGTTACATGACGATCTTCATAAAAAGGTTCCGTGCTCTGTGTGTGTGACCTCATTTACTGAACCAAAACAGCTACCATTTTAGCACAACTTCTGCTCTCATTATTTAGAGGGAATTCAAAAGACGAGTGGCCGCCAAAGAGGAGGAAGAAGAGCAGGTAGCTTAAGGGAGAGGAAAAGGAATGGTGAAGGATTGGAGAAAAAAAGATCCGCACCAAGCAACGTTTGTTTATGCTTAATATCTTTTTATTTTTGATAGTTAATGTACCTAGTAAACCTTAAGAGGGGAAATTAAATGAACATCTAGAGATACGTTTAACAAACCGATAATCGTATTTTTGTATCAGAGCTATTTGATACTGCTCGACTGCTATTACTCAATTGAATCCTAATGAATCAGCGAAGCCAGAGCGATTGAAAATTGAATACAGGAACTGAAAATGCATAAGTGAGGTCAAGTAAACCTTCAAGACGACTAAGTGCCTCATAATTGCTGGCTGAAATTCCATAGGAGACAAAAATTTTGAAATTGGACATAGTAAATAGAACATTGGCAAACTGATTCCGGCCCTTAAGCAGGAGTTCGTCTTTCTTGCGTATCCTGCTGAACTTTGTAACTTTTGTTTAATGATTTTATATTAATGATTGCAATTGGGAATCATCTTAAGCTGGAAAGTTGTCAATAAACGTTTCTGTGATTCTTTTCCTACAATTTCAGTGTTTGATGACTGATTAACGACTAATATATTTCAAATGATTGCACAACCGCCGTACAAACTCCATGAAGAAGTTACTTAGTCACACTAAATAGCAATATTAATGAAATCCGAAGTAGTATTTCACGCCTGGTTTTTATTGATTAGAATCATTGAGCGGCTTGTTGTTATTCACCCATGCATAATGACTGAAATCTACTCTTGTCACGTTGAAGATTAAAGAGAGATGGTTCATCCGATATAAATATAACCAGAATTCGTAAATGTAGTGTGCACTGTTACGTTATATTAACACGTTTTTGCGTCACATTAATCGACAAAAATGTCAACAACGATTTAAGCCCTATCCTAAAGAATTAGAAAATAAGATACTGAATTACATTTTTGTTGTATAGATTTGAATATGAGCAGTCCCTCCTTCTCAGCGAGGTCCGTCGCGCGAGTGAAAAAGTTGTCAGTGAAAAAAAAAAGTGATGTTAGGGCGCCTCGGTGAGCTCTAAGAGTGAGGCGCTCGAGAAGTTCAAGATCTTTCACGCGACAGACCGCCAAAAGGAGGGACTCGTAGTCAAATTCATATAACGAAAATGTAATTCGGCAGCTTATTTCCTAAATCAAAAAGTAATATCTGTTAATGTAAGTAAGTGATAAACAAAATCAATAATGATCGAAACAATTAATTCCGTGGCAAGAGGGACCAACTTTACACCGCATCCTTTACACCGCATCAAATCACTCGAAACACAAAGAACCAAAGGAAAGTGCATTTAGTTTATATATCTAACTGTCATGAAGAATTATAATTATTTTGGGGATCAAATGTAAAAAATTTGTGTATCAAAGGAATATTTCCCTCGAACCGATTTGAATAAAGGCTAGACCGACGACAGCAAATTACGGCAAACGTAAGTACGGAAGTAGTGTTTCACACTTGCCAGGACTAACGGAAAGTTCTTGTAGCGCACCGCCAAACTTTCGTAATGCATCATGCCCTGTTTCAAAAACTGATCGATAGCTTGTGTAGTTAGCGTTTTAGTTTGCACTTTCAAACGTTAAGCTGTGAGACTGCAGGAAGTTTCACATAGTAAATTAGTGAAGAAAAACGGAAAAAAAATCTTTTTTACAAACATCAATGAATAATAAACAGATCCCATTTTGTTTGCTCTTTCTCCACTAGGTGTGGACGAAAACCGGAAGTTTGGGCCACTTTTCCCAAGAGTTTTCGACAGATTTTCAGGTTCCACCGTTTAAAACTTAAAACGCTTCCTTAAAAACAGGACTTGTGTGATAATTGATGGATTTCATTGGAATCGATAAATTATTAGATGAAGGTAAACGAGTCCTTCTCGTTTTATTTTTTAGCTCCACGAAAATGAAAGCAAGATAGAGTCTAACACAAATTTCTCTCTCTGTAAAAAAGGACGGGTTACGGTCTCTTTCCAAGGCCGGTTCCAATAAACCCATTCTACGCACAACTTTTAGAAATAAAGATCTGACCTGAGAACAAATGGCAACCATCTTTAGAATCACGCTCTTCTTAAACACGTTCAATGGAAGTGAGCAATTGGTCGAGACCATTCCAAAGGTCAGCCACTCTTCCGAAAATGTCCATCATCTGATTAAAAACATGTCTGTCCACAACTACACAATATGCCTTTGAATGCGTGAGTTAAAGGAAGACTTACACGATTCTCAGAAATCTTGCATGTTGAAATGCCAGGGAGAGCTCTCATGTAATTGGTCAATATTAATAGCATTTCAAAGGTGTGACTACTTCGCAATTTGTTTTTCGCGTGTTTTGTACGTGAAGCGATGGCCTTATCAAGCCTTTAATCATGGATATCAAAACGTTGCTTGCCAATCTTCACGAAGAAGTATCCTGTTCTGTGTGTATGGTAACATTTACCGAACCAAAACAGCTACCATGTTTGCACAGCTTTTGCCTGCATTGTTTAGAGGGAATTCAAAGGACGAGTGGCCGCCATGATGTCATAACATGTCCTGAGTGTCGAAGAGAGAGTCAAGTCCCTGGAGGAAAACTCAAAGATCTGCCCACCAACTTTCGCATCAACAGCTTACTAGATGTGTTGGCCATAAGGGAGTGCAACTCTACTGGAGTCAAATGCGGAAACTGCGACAAACGAAGAGTAGAAAGTTTCTACTGTTTTCAGTGCTACTCGTTCTGGTGTGACGAGTGTATTACAGGCCACAATATTATCCGAGCAAATAAAGAACACCGAGTTCTCGCGCTTAAAGATTTTGAAGATCAAGACATCGAGGTTGTCTTAAAACGACCAGCATTTTGTTCACGACCGGGCCACGAAAAGAAAGAACTGGAATTCTTCTGTAAGAAATGTCAAGAAACCGTTTGCAGTTCATGCGTTGTGACCGCTCACGATGGACATGTTAAGGTACTCCTAGAAGAAGCGGCAAATGAAAAGAAATCGCAAGTCATGTCCGCGATTGAGTCCAGAAAAGCAAATGTGCAAAAGATGAGAAACAAAATATCTAAAATTGATGAGGCCTGTCATAACATCGAAGCAAACGTCGCAAAAGTAAAAAGAAGCGCGCAACAGTTTGCTGAAAGCATGATTACTGTCATCGAAGCCAAGAAACAGCAAATCTTTTCTGAAGCGGATCATGAGGCGCAACAATCTCTGCAACGTTTGCGAGCACAAAGGATCGACATTGAAAACAAGGTCAAAAACATCGAAACAGCAGTAGGAAAATCTGAAACACTAATAAAACGAAGCACAAACGCAGAGCTTGCACAGATAGATAAAACACTGAGCACAATAATCCCGAAAGAAGTCGATGATGAGCGAGAAGAAGAGGACTGTGACCTTGAAGGACTACGTCAATTTATTTTCGAGGAAAACGAATCCTTAAAGAAAAGAACGAACGATGAAGGAATCGGCTGTATTCGTACGTTTTCCAACAAGACCAAAGTGGATCAGTCGATTGCTGAGGGAAAAGGACTCACGGAAGCGATTGTTGGAATTCAAGCGAACTTTGTTCTCACAACAAGAAATGCTGAAGGACAACAATGCTACGAAAAGCGTGACCGAGTAACAGCAGAAATAAAAAATCACCAAGGCCATGACTGTGCAGCAGAAGTTCGAGTCCAAAATAAGAAAGATGGAAGCTACAAGATCAGCTATTTTGCCAAAGAAAGTGGAAGACTCAAGGCGGTAGTCAAAGTGAATGAAGAACAAGTTCGAGGCAGTCCATTTCCGGTTCAAGTGAAACCCAGACAGTTCAGACCCGTGCTATCTTTTGGCCAACAAGGTTCGCCTACTGGAATGTTAAGGTCACCCTGGGGAGTGGCAGTGAATGAACGCGATGAAATTACAGTGACTGAACGCGGTAAAGACAGGGTTCAAGTTTTCAGTAGTGATGGAACTTACTTACGGTCGTTTGGTAGAGAGGGTGATAAACAGGGAGAGTTTGATAACCCAGCCGGGATAACACTACATGAGACCAAGAACATTATAGTCGTGGACACCCGTAACCACCGTATTCAATACTTCAATGAGCAGGGTGAGTACCTGAAACAGTTTGGTTGTAAAGGGAATCTTGATCACCAGCTGTCTAATCCCCTTGGTTTATTTGTATGTAGTAAAGGCAATATTATTGTTGCTGATAGCCATAACAAATCAATTAAGATCTTTTCTTCTGACGGCCATTATTTGAGTAAATTCGGGGGTGAGGGTTTTTTTACCTTTCCTTTTCACTGCATACAGTATGACAAATATCTGATAGTGTCAGACAATGAAGAACATTGTATCAAAGTGTTTGATAAAAATGGTTATTTTTTATACAAATTTGGAAAGAAGGGGAAGAGGGACGGGGAGTTCAATAAACCTTATTGTTTGTCAGTTAACAAGGCAGGACACCTGATGGTTTGTGATGCACATAATCACAGAGTTCAGGTATTTGAGCTGAGCGGAAAGTTTATAACAAAATTTGGATCAAAAGGAAAGAGTACAGGAGAGTTTAATATCCCTATCTCTTCTGCAGTGCTTAGTGATGGTCGAATAGTTGTGTCTGACTTTTACAACCATCGCATTCAGATATTTGAATAGATATCACATCACTATGCCTTACCAGATTTGAATTTATTTTTTCAAACCTTTAAACATGAAACTGCTTTTGACAGGCGATTTATATTTTATGTAAGAATCTTCTGAATGGTCACTGAAACTACAACACTACCTATTACACCATGAATTTCAGTGATTGTGCAGTAAACTAACTGTCATCTGTCAGTCAGCCTATTTAATAACCTCTATTAGGTCAATAATTAAATTGGTTACAAAACTTCTGTTTGATAGTAAGTTGATTACGAATAAAAGGCTACAAAATTCAGTTCTACTTCCTCATTAATCACACTGAGGGGTTCAGTTTCAATTAATTCTACATCCAAGATAAAGATCTTGTTACACCTATAATTATTTCCTTAAATATTTCCAACACTAAGCTGAGTTGGGAGCCTATTCCCGGGTTGAACCAGTGGAGCAAATGATCTGTTTTATGACAATAGTAGTAAATTCTGTAGTTACTTAATTAACAATGTCATGTAAAATTGTAAATAATCAAACGGTAGAAATGTGTCATTAAATTTTTTGTGATTGTATTTTCAAATTTGCTGTTTAGTAATTGCTTGACAAAAACAAATAAGAGTGATTTGTAACTTTCTGACTGATCTATGACCAATTTATTCAGGGAGGTTGCAAATCCACCACATTTATTATAAAGGAAAGCTAAGATAATAAAATAACCTCAATGAATTTTTAAGATTTGAGGTAATTTTCCATCGTTCCATCTTTTAGGATTTTGGGTAAATTTCTGCCATCCCACCATTCTGTCATTCCATCCTTCAAAATTACAAGTTGACCCACCAGAATGTTTACTAAAAGTCAGCCATATGGCAATTTCTAAACAATATGCACTTGCCGCTGCACAAAAGCATCCTTGCAAAAACAGAACTTGAAGATAACATGTCATCCTCACATGTGAAAATATCACTGTTGCCATAATTACATATAAAAATTGCACCTTTCATTGTAATTCATTGTATGGATATTTCATTGGTGTTGATAATTAATAAATTGAATACTACACATGGCTACTTGGAGAAACAAACTTTCTCTTCTTGTGTAGAAAAATATCTCAACACTCAAAGAGAAATTTCATAACTCTGCATTGCCATGTAATATCTTTTACATATCATAACTAGTGAATTTTCCACAGCCCTCACAAACAGTTTCAAGAAAAATGCAAGATCCTCCATAGGTAATGGATTTCCACCACTGAATACATAAACCAAGAGGCTCACCCTAAGTAGCTGTGTCTTTCACAAATAGGAAAATTCGCCTACCTGCGCTTGTAGCTTTCTGAGGAGCCTCAACCCATAAGTTAGGTGAACCCCTGTTCAGGACTTTCTGTTTATCAGGCTGAGCTGAAGTGAAAAAAAAACAGTGTCATTGAGTTTCCAGTGGCCTCTTTCCTTGATGTAAATGAAATAATAAGAATCACTTTTAGTAAGCCAGGTCACAAGCCAATTTTTTTGTTGTTGGGTTTTTCTTAACCCTTTAAATCCCAAGATCTGATAGTCAATTCTACCCTCTAGCTACAAGACGTTTCCCTGTAAGTTAGTTATGAGAATTTGATGTTAGATCAAGATAACAACCTTACTAGATAAGTGTGAATATTCTCTGTCATTACCTGCTTACTAGATAAGGTAAGGATATTATACATGTACGGATAAGTTTCATGTTGATCACTTCTGGGAGTTAAAGGGTTAATTCTTTCAATTCTAAGAGTAAGCATGGAGAGGAGAGATCCTTGTAAGGAGGTTGAGCTCTCAGATTCCAGCTGTCAGTCAAGGGATTAAGGCTGTTGTAAGGACAAATCCTGTTTTGCTCACTGATGGAGTTTAATTTCCTCACTGATACAATTACCTATTTCTGTTAGCTATAGTTCTGATTCCTAATGACTGGTGCTTAATCCAAAACTATCCTGTCTTCACAATTTTCAGCAACTTATCACCTGTCTCTTGTACTAACCACCCCTAGCAGTGAAAGGGTTAATAGACTTTTGCTCAAAAGCATTTTTTAAAGTTTAGTTTGTGCAATGATTCATTTGTGTTAAATTACTCTGGCCCAAACACATCCAAATACACAAACAAGGTACTTAAATTGAAACTTAATTTATGGTCTTCACTTCACCTTCTCAGCAGTAGCTCACATTGATTTTTGCATCAAAACTTTAGGTTCATGTGACAGTTAAATTAAAAGATAAAGAAGACTATCAACTACACTGTCATGTAACTTAAATATTTCCTAACAAGGCTGCAAAACTAATTTGCCAGTTTAAGGCACATACTCTGCTAGACCTGCCATTTTATACAATATCAAAAAAAAAAAAGTCATTGATGGAATTGTATTTAGCAAACAAAAAAAATCTCAAAAAATTTTAAAGCCAGGTTGTGAATTTTATACATTCTCTTGGTCACAATTACAATGACAAATTAACAGATAAGTTAACTCACGTGTACCTTTATTCTCCTCTGAAATAGAATATGATTGAATTAAATATAATTAATTATTATAATCCAACTACACTAAATAGAGTACAAAGAACACACAGACAAAGTAAAAAATATGTATTGCACAATCATTGGACAGTTACTACCCAACCTGTTTGACAGGTTTTGTCATTGCTTGCAAGGGTCTATTTGCATTCTGTTTTGCAGCATCTTCCACTTTATAAAAAAATGCATAAAAAAGTAGTTGGATAATGAATAACCTATTGATGATTTGGTGTAGCTTTGCTGAGTATTTTTACTAGTTATTTGTATTTTAATAAGCCCACATGGCTTGTCAAAATATGGCACAACTCATAACATCTAGATAAACAATAGCCTCCATTTAGCACAAATACATATTCAACAAATATTTATTTGACTGTCTGCCCTTAACAACTGAGAACTTAATCAACAAATCCAACTAGGTACCCCAGATTATCTCTCCCCAACATATTGTTGGTAACCCTGTTCATGGGATCATGGAAACCAGTGTAGTCCCCAAAGAAAAATTGGAAGTTATCAGAACAATTCTCCATGCTCAAAAATGTTACTGATATTAAATGGCATATGCAAGAAATGTTTGCATATATTACTGGATAATTTTTTTTGCATTTGTTTTTCATACTTTGTCCTTTTAGGAAAATTAGTTGATTATCTTCTGTACATTCTTTGGTTAATCAATTGTTTTTCAAATATATCTTGTGAAACTGCAAGTATATTAAAGTTGCCAAGACACCTTATCCAAATAAGGCTTTAAGTGTCCCTGTCTGAGAAAGTGTTCCAGGGGCCAGAAGTAATGGTCAACCAATTTGGCTGAAAATTGGCACAAAAGTTGGGTGTGATAAGATATTTCAAAGGCCATTTTGGTTCACTTCTTTGACTGTTTGCTCTGGAGTTTCAGGGGGGTCCCATTTGTGGCCTGTGGAGCACCAAATTTAATCCTTCTAGATGGCATTTTGAAAGTGCTATGAAACTCCATTGGTAAATTGTACTGCCAAGTGAATTTGACCATGGACTCTACTTTTTCAAGTGATTAGACAGAGGGGCTTGGGGCTTAAGTTAGGTCAAATTTGAGGTCAAAATCACTACCCAAAATTTCCATTTTTCAAAAAACCTTTACATTCAGCTGCATTCTTGCATAACTTTCCTTCCAAATGCAGTATGTACTTTTGTGAATCATTTATCAAAATCAGTTGAGAAAAATTTGGCTTATTGAGGTTTGTTCGTTTTTGACACAAACTCTCCATCCCCCTCTAAGGGCAAGCAAAATGGAATTTTGAGCATAATTCATGCTATAAACAGACCAAACTCTTAACATAAAGCTTTTATTTTGTATTTGGCGAGTGAACGCGAAACATTAAAGCCAAATCAGTGTCATTTTTTAGAAATACCTAGACTCATAGCTTACAAATGCTCAAGAAGGCCTCTGATTAGCACCACAAACACCCAGCGGTTTAGCAAAATAAAGGTATCTTTTTTCCTATGAAAACCTTGTACCCATCATAGAGCATAAATGATGATGTTCTTGCCCAGATATGAAAATATTTTTCAAAGATGCTTGAATTTTCTCTGATTTACATACATACATACATACATACTTTATTTGTCACGTAGGTCGATAAATGGCAGCTAAAAAGCTGATGTGGACCTACAAAACTAAAGAGTGTCTACAAAATTTAAATAATAACAATAACAAGTTGCGAAATTATGGTAAGTAAGAAAGGATGTAAGACCTAGTAAGATAATATACAGTTGATTTACAGTAGTAATAAAAAGTAATAAAATAAATAAAAGTAGTAAAATAGCTTTAATATATGTAATTTACAACGTCTTTATTTATGTTTGTTAGGCCATATTTCCATATATATTTTACTTCAAGCATGCTAAGTCTCTATATTTTGTCCAGCCGTTTTTTAATTGAAAATAAAGTGACTTTACAATAAAACGATCGTTAGAAGATGATCTACGTCTGACCTTAGAATAAGCTGAATAGCTCTTGCAAATACCCATCACTAAGCGAGCATGACCATGCATACATAGCTTATGTGCCGAAGTGAGCACCGTCCAGGTGACTTGTGATTCATCAGAGATCTTAGGTACTTTAGAACTGAATAAATGGAACCATCCAACAAAGAGGGAATCCACATTCAGAAGAGCTGGATGGAAGAAAATTACTGTTGCTGTTTAAATGAAATATTCCACACGAGACACGATACTATGTCAATCGGGAGTTACTACATCACGGGCAACGAGTGGGGGATGAAAAAAAGACCGAAATACGAGTGGCCAGCGGGGAAATAAATTTAGTACTTCATATAGAGACATATACAATACAATACAATATTTATTTGCCATATACGACATTTACACATGGAAAAAAAAAATGAAGAAAATTGATGACAGAAAATAAATGGCGAGAAAACCTGAAAGAAACCACGAGGTTATAACAAGTCAGGCTTTCTCACTTAAAATAACTAATCTTATATTAGAATTACAATATGGACTTATGGTAATTAACTTTGACCGCGCACACGTACACACACACACACGCACACACATATTAAGTAAGTTAGTTAAGAATTACTGCCTTACAGAAGCTAATACTTAGAGAGAAGAAATTCCTTAAGCTTTCTTTTAAAAGAAGCGGAGGAGGGAGAACTAGTTATGTCAGAATTTAACGAATTATAAAAGTTTGGACCTTGAAAGTAAATTGAAAACTTCCTGGTGTTCGTTCTGCACAGTGGCAAACGGAAGGACTGAGCATTCCTAGTATTATAATTGTGGATTTGACTATTCAGTAAAAAAAGTTATTGAATTTGGAAGGGAGTGTAGAGTTCTCGAATGAAAACATAAAAGTACCTAATTGAAACGAATGGATATCATGAAATTTTAAGAGTTTAAGTTCCTTTAAAATAGGGCCAGTATGGGCAATGTATGTAGAATTGCTTACTATTCTTAACGCACGTTTCTGTAAGGTTACAATTCTTTGAAGGTTTGACTTATAGGTACCAGCCCAAGCTAAATTGCAATAATACAAATATGGAAGGATCATAGAATTGTATAAAGTACTAAGGGAGTGAGTAGAGAGAAAAAACCTAGATTTATGAATAATACCTATAGATTTGGATAATTTATTTGCTGTTAAGGATATATGCGATTTCCAGGTCAAATTGTCATCTAATAAAACACCCAAAAACATGGTCTCAGAAACACGAAGAATAAGCTGCTCATTTATGAAAACTTGAAATTCAAAGGATTGCTTCTTTTGCCAAGGCTTGAATACCATAAAATTAGTCTTGGCTAAATTCAAGGAGAGCCGGTTTGCTGTAAACCAGGTTGACAATTTGTTTAATTCTCTATTTAATGTGTTAATTAGGTAAACAGGGTCATTATGGGAGATAAATAAGTTTGTATCATCAGCAAACAAGATTGCATCAAGCAGGGAAGCATTGTTCAAATCATTAACATACAGGATAAAAAATAAGGGACCAAGAATAGAACCTTGAGGCACCCCACAGGGAATCCCCTGTGGGGCAGATCTAACGTTATTAAATTCGACAAATTGTGTCCTCTCAGAAAGATAACTTTTGACCCATTCTAGTGCCAGATATCATATAACATATCCTAACATATCAGTTATAGTTGCCGAAAAGCCGAAATATCAACAGTATACTTGACTAAATAAAATGTTAATTATTTTAACGCCTGGATCTTCTGAAAAAAGGTCTCCTAAACGAGTGGCTCTGATCATAAATATTTAAGCATGGTAAACACATTAGCCTTAACTTGGCTGTTTCTCGAAGCTCAGTGTTTTCTTACATGCCTTTTTCACGTGAAACGAGGCGATTGAATATATATATAATAAACACTAAAAGAACTACAGCTGATGGAAATTTAAAATTTCTTATCTAAAGGCTGTGGAAACAAACTTATTAATGACTCTAAAAATATAGAAATCTAGAACGAAATTTTTTTAGAGTTGCTTAGCTTTTCATTTTTCCGGAATCGAAAGTCGAGATTGCAAAATTCAAGTGAAAAGCAAACCGACTGTGATTTACGCCTTAAACATGTCAAGATTTTTTTTTCTGTTATGCAGCAAGTTACATATCGTAAATATCATTATTCTTGGTGCCTCTCCTAGTGTCACCGATGCCTTTCCCGATGCCTCCGTTGGTTAATATAGCAATAAAAATATTGTTTCAGTCAAAGCGTTTGGAAAATTGCTAAACTTTTGAATTAGCGAAGTATAACCTGGTAACATTTTGGCTTTACAACACGATTGTTTTTTGCAAGTTACAAAACGTAAATATAATTCTTCTTGGTGCCTTTCCGAATGCCACCGATACTTTTCCCCATACCTCCATTGTTTAATACAGCAGTAAAAGATATATTTGACATCAACACTTTTGAAAAATTGCTTCACATTTTATTTAGCGAGGTATACTGTTAACATTTTGGCTTTACAACTCTATTGTTTCTGCAACTACAACTGATATGTCTCCATATGAAGTATTAAATTTGTTTCCCCGCTGACCACTCGTATATCGGTCATTTCTTCATCCCCCGCTCGTCGCCCGTGATGTAGTAACTCCCATGTCGGGAAATCAGGCCTGCCATTTTGGACGTGAGAATATTGGGACTGGACCGAGTTTCCATTCCTCCCCCTCTATCCAAGCATAAATATTTGTGTCCCTAGCAAGTAGTAAAAGTGTAGAGATCAGAAGTTTCTGGATAATTTTACGATGGCGCTTTGTTCCTTCGGAGGGGTAAATGATCAGTGCGGTGCCGCGTCATGGGCTCTGCACGAAACACGAATGACTCCTTTGTTGTCTTGCGATAATGACATGACTTCTTGGTTAAAACACAAGTACAAGGGGTCAGGTGTGTCCGGGACGAGAGGAAAACCGAGTGATACCAAAGCTACAAGTACAGGTAATTCAAAATATCAGAAAGGGCTTATATACGCGCATAAATGTGGCAAATGGCTTTCACGATTTAGAGTCATCGTCTTCAAAATTCAGGTTTCCTTTACTTGCCTGTTTCATCGACGACATGTGAACTTGAAAAGTCTTTGCAAAATTTCTGCATTGCAACTTTTGGATGAAATTGAAATGTTTAAAAACCTTACCTCCGCGCCGATTGCTAGTTGTTATCTGAAACTTGATTAATACACTTGTTGGATATAAAAAATATAGGTCGACCGTGATAGAAATAAAAAATTTTAAGAGAGCATTATGACTTTGCAATGATGCCAGCGGTTGAAAATGGGCTTCGTAATGTCGTCTAAAAATCGAATTTCGTTTGCAATATCGGATTTAAAACGGTAAAAACGAACGATAAAATCCGACGTTTCGGAGTAGTCATGACTCCATTATCAAGGTAAAAGTTTAAAACATGCAAATAACAGTATTTAAGCGATGTGGCGCGAAAAATTAACATAATAGCTGCGAAGATTATACAAATACTTTCGCACGAATAGAGTCCGATTGCACGTTCAGGTTTGGCTTTAAAGTTCTTATATGAAGCATTTCGTACAATAAGCAGTCAAATTTGTTCCTGCACTTCTTAAGAACTTCGAACTTCGAAGTAACCCGCGTTACTCAAAACTCAGTGTTGCGTGACTCCTAGACTTGGTCCAGTCCTCTCAATCTCACGCTCAATATGGTATGTTTCATATAAACTGCAACACAAAATATTTGTTATCCAGCTCTCCTTACTGTGGATTTCTTATTTACTGCCGAATGATTTGATTTATTCAGTTCTAACGTACCACGGAAATCGGATGGATCACAAGTCCGCTGGCCCCGGTTGTTCGAAGGTTGGATAGCGCTATCTACTGGATAGAGCTCTATCCGGTGGATAACGCTATACGATTTGCCATCTCTTATCCGCTGGGTAGCGATTTATCCGTTGGATAGTGTTATCCGCTTTTAATACAACTGGGCCCTGGACGCTATCAACTACAACTTGTATGTATCATCCTGCTCTTTTACTGATGCAATCATGATTATTTACAAGAGCTAGCTCGGCTATCAAAAGTTTAGCCATAGATCTTCGGTTAACGGTCGTTTTCGTTAAGCTCACTTCATCTTGCATTAAAAAATGGGCCTGATAAAATATAGAGATTTTGCATGCTTGGGAGTAAAGTGTGTATAGAAATATGACCTGAAAAATGTAAATCAGAGGAAATTCAAGCATCTCTAAAAAAGATTGTCATATCTAGGTGAGAACACCATCATTTGGCTCTATGATGGGTTCTGGGTTTTCAAAGAAAAAAAATACCTTTCGCTAAACCGCTGGGATTTTTGTAGAGGCCTTCTTAGAGCATTTGTAGGCTATGAGTTGAGGTATTTCTAAATAATGACACTGATTTGGCTTTAATGTTTCATTTTCACTCACCAAATACAAAATAAAGGCTTTATGTCAAGAATCTGGTCTGTTTATAGCATGAATTATGCTCAAATTCCATTTTGCTTGGCCATAGAGGGGCATGAGGAGTTTGTGCCAAAAAAACTAACAAAACCTTAATGAGCCAAATTTTTCTCAACTGAGTTTGATAAATGGGTCACTAAAGTGAAAATTGGATTTAGTACGAAAGTTATGCAAGAAGGCAGGTGAATGTAATGATTTTTTCGAAAAACGACAATTTTGAGTGGTGATTTTGATCTCAAATTTGACCTTACTTTAGCCCCAGGCTCTTCTCTGTCTAATCACTTGAGAACAAAGTTATTTTTATGAAGTAGAAACTCCACTATAGTAGAGTCCATGGTCAGATTCATCCGGCAGCACAATTTACCAATGGAGTTTTATAGCACTTTCGAAATGCCACCTAGTCAGAGAAGTGAGCCAAAGTGGCTTTTGAAATATCTTATCACACCCAACTTTTGTTTCACACCCAACTTTTGTTTCACACCCAACTTTTGTTTCACACCCAACTTTTGTTTCAGCCGAATCGGTTGAGCACCACGTTTGGCCCCTGGAACACTTTCTAAGACAGGGACACTTGAATCCTCAGCGATAATTCTAACATTTAATCGCGCTATATTTGCCATCATATCTCTCGATAAAAAGTGTATTTTACAAAGTAAAACATCACACTTACTTGTGAAAGCTAACGTAAACCGGTGAACAATATTTTAAATGAATATGTACACATTCATAAACCCCACTGAGAGAACACGCATTGTTTTTGTCGGCAATTGGGTTAAGCTAAAAGTTTACCTTTCAACTTGTAAGCAACTTATGGAGCAACTTGATCCGTATGTTTTCTAAGCTTTATAATGACTCACCTTTCACGAGGGAAAACCTCTTCCACGATTTCAGAACAAAAGAAGTCGAGATATCTTGTTAAAATCGGTTGTCAAAGTGAAAATTGAAAAACAAATAATAATGATGAAATTAGGAGATCCTCGCAGCTAAGAACACTACTGAAACGAGTAGTTGTAATAGGACCTGAAAAAAATTTTCAGGCCCGTACGGGATTTGAACCCATGACCTCTGCGATACCGTTTTTTTCAGGTCCTATTACAACTACTCGTTTCAGTAGTGTTCCTAGCTGCGAGGATCTCCTAATTTCATCTTTCCACCGCAGTGCAAATATGTGAATTTTCATATATCTAAAATCTAAATAATAATGATCTTCGAGTTTTTTGCTCTGTACTGTCTCTTAGGCGGCGATTTAATTTCCACACCAAACACAAGTGGAATCCTTAAAAAAAGGAAAAGGATGACGGCCATAAGAAGCAATTTTGATGGATTGTTCGCTGCCACAGGTCACAGTTCCGTTTTGTTCTGATCTGACGTACGAAAATGCCGAAGTCAGTTTCGCAACCAAGTATGTAGGAACTGGCAACCATGGCTGCTGGTACCCCTCCCTCCTCACTAAAAATTGATATTTGTGAAAAACTCACACGACGAAAACTAAGAAGCAGATTCGTCGTACAATAATTACCATGTTGTTGTAATTTGAAAAAAATAAGTCTCTGACACGTTACCTATACGTACCTCATAACAAATAATAATCGATTGAGGTAAGAAAAACAAACCCAAAGGTTGAAGGGAAGTGGGGGTAGGCGCTAGGAGGGGATGGAGGAAGAGATGGATAGAATAGAGGTAAAAGTGGAGGGGAAACGAAGTGAGAAGAACAAGAATGATGAGGTAAAGATGTACGGACTGAGAGAGGGCGAATGGGATAAAGCTTTACAGAAAGGAGCCAGATAGGGGTGGGAGATGGAACTAGAAAAAGAGAGCAGGATTAAGAATGGGAGAGAGCTAAAGGAGGCAATGCAAACGAGGGCAAAGAAAAAGAGAAGAGAGCAAGAAAAATGGGAAGAGGGCATTAGAGGAATTAAAGGGAAAAACAAGATGGATAGCTTGCGAGAGAAGACTTTACTATTCAACCCTTAGGAAGGAGGGGGAGGGGAAGAATTTTGGTTGTGTCACGATAAATAAGGCTCTGTGATATTCTTATGGTCCCTCTCCTCCCTCAGGGAAGTTAATCGGCAGTCAATTTTCTTTAGTCCCCTTTTATACTCTGTTAACTTCGACTGATCCCCCATCCGTCCATCATTCCACTTTTAAGGCGGAGACGAAAGCTCCGAAAATGATAGTTCGTCTCTCTTGCGTTTCTTGCTGAAACTTTTAACTTTTACTTAAAGATTTTATATTAAAGTAAATTCCAGTAAATTGGTAGATGTGCAAATGCGCCAAAAAAGTTGCATTCTTCTTCCAGTCACCGCCCTCGTTTAAAACGTATCTGCTTATTACTGGTTAAAGGACTGAGTGGAGTCCAAGTCGGTTCGGTATCATACTCATAATTAACAAAATCGGACGACTTAATTACGAACATGATTAACAACGGAATTGGACGACTCGAAGTCCTGTCAACAATTCATTAACACCATGAGAAATTAAATTCGAGTAACAAACGTTTTCATCAAAAACAACCCCTAACTCGGCGAAAAGTGTGACAGTATCGCGCTCAAATGAACGTTTCATCCCGGCGAAATTATGATCAAATCATTCGATCATAATTCGTTCTGAAATCGGGCTAGTGATATCTAATCACGTTCTGACTAATTGAATCATTCACATATCTGAGTAGACAACATCACTTTGACAAACCATATTTGAAACTAATTCATCAAACGTTCATGCATGTAACTGCTGTTGGCTAGTGATTTTTATCATCCTCAAGAATCTTCTCACTGGTCATCGAAACTTCGACAAAACCTTCAACCTGCGAAGTTGCAAATTTCAGAGAATCTCCATCAACTTTAGTGTAGTTTTTAAATTCATCTCGTTTATAATCTTTGTTTGATCAATCATTGAACATATTTCAATATTTTCCTTTGATATTATGTTAATAACGATGTAAAAGCTGCAAAAATGCTGCTATATGTTCTTACTATAATCATATTTAAAAATGTAACACGAAGTAACGCTACATCAAAGATAAAGAGTTTGTTACAGCTATTACTATTCCCTAAAATAATTATAAAGCTGTAAATTTGGAACCTTATTGCTGAGTTTAATTAATAGAATGAATGAACAGCTTACTGACAATAGCAGTAAATTTTGTAATTGAGTAATTGACTGTGTCATTCCGATTTTTAAATTATCGAAAGGTAGAAATGTGTCAATAAATGTTGTCACATACTTTGCTGTACAGTAATTTTTGATGAACAAGAAAAAAAGAAGAGAGTTTAAAAGCTTTCTGACTGCAAAGCAGTACAGTAAAATCGACGAGGGCTGTCATAACATCGAAGCAAACGTCGCAAAAGTAAAAAAAAGCGCGCAACAGTTTGCTGAAAGCATGATTGCTGTCATCAAAGCCAAGAAACAGCAAATCTTTACTGAAGCGGATCATGAGGCGCTACAATCTTTGCAACGTTTGCGAGTACAAAGGATCGACATTGAAAACAAAGTCAAAACATCGAAACAGCAGTAGGAAAATCTGAAACGCTATTAAAACGAAGCACGAACGCAGAGCTTACAGAGATAGATAACACACTGAGCACAATAATCCCGAAAGAAGTCGATGATGAGCGAGAAGTGGACCGTGACCTTGAAGGACTACATCAATTTATTTTCGAGGAAAACGAATCCTTAAAGAAAAAAACAAACGATGAAGGAATCGGCTTCATTAAAACGTTTCTCAACGTGTAGTATATACAATAGCTTAGCCTACACAAAGAACAAGGATAGCTTCGTCAGAATTTCAGAATAATACAACATAGTACGAAGCTAACCATTACCAGAGTGCCCCTCCTTGAGTAATTTTAAAAGTTTGATAATTAAATATTTTTATTTGTAATTTTTATCCTCTGGAAATCTATAAACATTTTATCACAATTGTATATTTTAGCCTTTTAAATGTTCTTTAGAATTTTTATAATTTTTACTCTAATTTGAAATTTTTTAATTGTACTTATTTTTCAGATTTTAATAAATTGCACATATCTTTATTCCCAAGGGCTCCTATGGATACCAGCCTCGTTGCTTAATGGGCTGCCCTGGTTAAATAAAATTGCTTACTTACTTACTTACAGGAATATATTTACAGTAACCGTTGCATGTTGTCTTTTAGTAGCATTTTAAAATCACATGGTGAGCTGAATGCTACACGCATTTAATTGGTTTTTACCGCTGATCTATTGGAGGACAGACGCATAGATGACGTTATCATTAACGACATTTTGCTTTTTTATCATATAGGGCAAAAAATATTCACCATCATTTTCACCTCTGCGTCTGTCCTTAGTCAGCCCATAAATCCATACAAGTTTGACATATCCTTTTTAGGTACGAATCGTGTCTCCAAAAACTGAAAACTGCTAAAAAGCAAACATCTTCTTCAAGAATTAAAGCAGCAATCGGATATTTACCGACAAAGATTTTAAGAACGTATTCTAAAGATGAAAGAGCGAGATGGCTGGAAAAGTCGACGACTGTATCTAATTATTCAAGCCGAATTATGGGCTTTTCTACAATAAGTATACAGTAATCTGGTCTAATCCCACTTAATTAGAGATAAATATAATGTCACATGTAAACTACCAAGATTAATAACGGAAAAATTAACTTAGGTGGATGGCGTCATAAATTCAAAAGGAGTCGAGAAAAGGGATGTGGCAATTTGCGTTTCGTTGGTCCAGTTCAATAAAACGACGAATGCTAAAAAATATTATGCTATCAACTAGTAGCGTGTTAAAGTCTGTTAACGATGTCCTTTTAGCGGGTGAAGCCATTCCGAAAAGCTCATTATATACTCCTTAACTGTCTTTTTTCAGAGTGTTTGTCCTTTGAATAAAAACAGGATTAATTTTCATAAACCGGACACAGAAAGAACTCTCTCGACATATCTTAAAGAGCACTGCTTTAGGGATTTACTAAATTTTCTAGTCAAGTTCAAATTTGATGATAAAAGATTAACGAAAGAACAATAGAGAAGCAAGAGTTTCTAATTATAGCAGCTGTTGAGAGTTTTTCTGCAAAAAAATTCTTGGCCTTTTAAGAAATATCTGCTGCCAAAAAATTAGAGACTTTGAGGTTTGACCGCGACAAGGTGAGGCCCGCGAATGAGCTTAAAATATCAATCGTCTAGTTTCGAAAATAATCTTAGTGTACAAGTTGATACAACAACTTCAAAACTTTTCCAGGTTTTTTTTTTCATTCTTGCACTGTTTAATTCCAGGAATGTTTCTTTGTTGTTGTTCAAGTGTTTGCCCGGTAAAAGGTAATTTACTTGACTAATTGGTGTGAGGTGCTATTGTTACACAAATCGCAACATTTGAATAAGGACACAAGGGAGCGGAAAAAGTCTCTGAAGTTAAACGGAAACTACTTAGATATTCCATCTGTTTCTACGACGAAAAGAATTTCAAAATTAAAAGATGGATGCAATAAACTCGAGGCCAATAAAAATAGGAAACTTAAGTGCGAATTCACTGCTCTGGTATAGAAAATATATCTATCTTAATTGCAGCAGCGCAGCTTTGGAAATAAAAACGGAAAAGCAATTAAAAGTTTCTGCTTATCTATGCAAGGTTGGTGTGGAAACTATCGTATGAAAAGAAATTAAAGCTACGAGTATAAACTCAGCTGCTAACTACCATGAAAACCAATTTTTCCAGAGAAACCATTAACACTAATATTTACCTAAAAAAACCAGTAATAAATAACGAAAGTGTCGCATCACTGATTAAACAAACCCTCAGGGCTTTTTCTTCATAAGAATTCTAGCCACTCACCATTTCCCCAACCGCATGGTCTCTTCACACTTTCAAAGTCAGGACAACAGTCCGCGGCCGTCTCACAGAATTCATCGCAGTGGCAAATAGTATTATGAACGTAGTCCTCCATGCCACAACTGCTGTTTCTGCCGCTGCAACATTGAAGAGAACCGCCATGTTCTCTTTGATCACAGCAATGAACGGGGCCTCCGTTTTCTTCCTGAACGCAAGCACCGTCGGCTAATGAACACTGCGAAATACTAAGCGCCAGAACGAGCATCAAACCTTGGCGTTTCGTGTGGTCCATTTCTCAAAACGTGTTGTTGCTCTCGCTTGAGCCGGACGTTTGGAAGAAAATCTTAGTAGTCAATCGCAGTGTAAGTCAGCGAGTTTCCTTGCTTTGAATCCTTGAAATAGTTTCAACTTTATACCACAAACAAATGGAATTCTCAACAAAAAGTTGACGTACGAAATATATATCAAATTTCGCAGTCATGTGAGGAGGAACTGGTAACCAAGGCTGCTGTCACCCCTCACTCCTCTCTAAAATCGATGTTCTTTAGAATTCTCACAACGACTAAGGATTAAACAACAATAAGGACAATCGCGTTCTTCTCATTAGTGATTAAAAAGCGAAGCCTCTGGCTCATGTCCATGATAAATAAACTTTTTACAATTAAATTAGCTGAAAAAGCGAAACTTACCGTGAATGAAGGGAGGGGAAAAAGAATTGTTGGAGGAAGGAATAGAAAGACGTAGGAGACTGGAAGATTTCAGTTTCCTCTCTCAATTGTGATAGGTAACTTGAATTTGTTTGTTTAATTTATCAACACACTTGATAAATTAGTGAAGAACAACTAAAATTCTTATTTAAAAAATATCAATGAACAATAAACCATCAAGTAGACTACGTGCACCTTAATAACCGAATCTCATTTCCTTTTGCTCTTTCCCCACTGGGCGTGGACGAAAACCGGAAGCAAAGGGTACTTTTCCCTGGCGTTTTCAACAGATTTTCAGGTTCCACCTTTTAAAATTGAGAGTGCTAACCTAAAAAGAGGACATATATTATGAATGATAGATTTCATTGGAATCGATAAACTAATAAATGAAGGTAAACGAGTAATTTCATTTTGTCTGATATTTAAACTTCATGAAAATAAAAGTAAGATAGAGATAATCATAAATTTGACCGGTTCAAATAAATCCACTCTACGCACAATTTTTAGAAATACAAAAAACCTTAGAAAAAATGGCAATTTTCTTTAGAATCACGCTCTTCTCAAACACGTTCAGTGAAAGTCAGCGATTGGTCGAGGCCATTCTGAAGGTCATCCATTCCTCCTGAAGCTGTCCATCATCTGATTAAAAACATGCCTGTCTAAAACAACATAGTAAAGCCTTTTAATATGTGAGGTCAAGGTAAGCTTACACAATTCTCAGAAGTCTTGCATTTTGGATATGTCAAAGACAACTCTCATCTAATTGGTCAATATTAATAGCATTTCAATCGCATGTCTACTCTGCAATTTGATTTTCACGTGTTTGGTACGTAAAACGAAAGCCTTATCAAGCCTTTAATCATGGATATCAAAACGTTGCTCGCCAATCTTCATGAAGAAGTATCCTGTTCTGTGTGTATGGTCACATTTACCGCACCAAAACAGCTACCATGTTTGCATAGCTTTTGCCTCCATTGTTTAGAGGGAATTCAACGGACGAGTGGTCGCCATGATGTGATAACATGTCCTGAGTGTCGAAGGGAGAGTCAAGTCCCTGGAGGAAATCTTAAAGATCTGCCCACCAACTTTCGCATCAACAGCTTACTTGATGCGTTGGCCATACGGGAGTGCCGTTCTACTGGAGTCAAATGCGGAAACTGCGACAAACGAAGGGTAGAAAGCTTCTACTGTTTTCAGTGCTGTACATTCTGGTGTGACGAGTGTATCACTGTGCATAACTTACTCCGAGCAAACAAAGACCACCGAGTTCTCGCGCTAAGAGATTTTGTAGATCAAGACATCGAGGATGTCTTAAAACGACCAGCATTTTGTTCACGACAAGGCCACGAAAAGAAAGAATTGGAGTTCTTCTGTAAGAAATGTGAGCAAGCCATTTGCAATTCTTGTGTTGCAACCACTCACGATCGACATGGTAAGATACTACTGGAAGAAGCGGCAAATGAAAACAAATTGCTAGTCATGTCTGCGATTGAGTCAAGAAAAGCAAAACTGCAAAAGATGAGAAACAAAATATCTAAAATTGACGACGAGTGTGATAAAATCGAAACAAACGTCGCAAAAGTGAAAAGAAGCGTGCAACAATTTGCTGAAAGCATGATTGCTGTCATCGAAGCCAAGAAACAGCAAATCTTTACTGAAGCGGATCATGAGGCGCAACAATCTCTACAACGTTTGCGAGTACAAAGGATCGAGATTGAAAACAGGGTCAAAAACATCGAAGCAGTAGTAGGAAAATCTGAAACGCTACTAAAACGAAGCACAAACGCAGAGCTTGCACAGATAGATAAAACATTGTGCACAATAATCCCGAAAGAGGTTGATGATGAGCGAGAAGAAGTGGACTGTGACCTTGAAGGACTACGTGAATTTATTTTCGAGGAAAACGAATCCTTAAAAACAAAAACAAACCATGAAGGAATCGGCTGTATTCGTACGATTCCCAACAAGACCAAAGTGGATCAGTCGATTGCTGAGGGAAAAGGACTCACTGAAGCGATTGTTGGAATTCAAGCGAACTTTGCTCTCACAACAAGAAATGCTGAAGGACAACAATGCTACGAAAAGCGTGACCGAGTAACAGCGGAAATAAAAAATCACCAAGGCCATGACTGTGCAACAGAAGTTCGAGTCCAAGATAAGAAAGATGGAAGCTACAAGATCAGCTATTTTGTCAAAGAAAGTGGAAGATGTGAGGCGGTAGTCAAAGTTAACGAAGAACATGTTCCAGGCAGTCCCTTTCCAGTTCAAGTGAAACCCAGGCAATTCAGACCCGTAATATCTTTCGGCCAACATGGTTCGACGGCTGGAATGTTAAACCAACCCTGGGGAGTGGCAGTTAATGAACGAGATGAAATTGCAGTGACTGAAATCGGTAACGAAAGGGTACAAGTATTCAGTTGTGATGGAACTTACCTACGGTCGATTGGTGGGAACGGTGATAAACAAGGAGAGTTCAGCTACCCAGCCGGAATAATTTTAGATGAGAAAAGTAACATTATTGTGGTGGAAAATGGAGCCCACTGTGTTAAATTGTTCAATGAGCAGGGTAAGCAAACAAGGCATTTTGGTGGTGAAGGAAATCTTGATTACCAGCTATCTAATCCTCTTGGTCTATCCGTAGACAACGACGGAAATATCATTGTTGCTGATTCAAAAAATAAATCGATCAAGATCTTTTCTCCTTTTGGCCACTTCTTACGAAAATTAGGGGGTGAAGGTTCTTTCACCTTTCCGTTTCACTGTGTGCAATATGACAAATATCTGATAGTGTCAGACGCGTACGAACATTGTATCAAAGTGTTTGAAAGAAATGGTAATTTTCTGTACAAATTTGGAAAGAAGGGGAAGGGGTATGGGGAGTTCGATAACCCTCGTTGTTTGTCAGTTAACAAGGCAGGACACCTGATGGTTTGTGATTCTTCAAATCACAGAGTTCAGGTATTTGAGCTGAGTGGAAAATTTTTGACAAAATTTGGATAAAAGGAAAGAGTAAGGGAGAATTTAATCGCCCTGTCTCTACTGCAGTGCTCAGCGATGGTCGAATAACTGTGTCCGACTTCGGTAACAATCGCATCCATATATTTGAATAGATAGACATCGCTGGAACGTGACCGATTTTAGTTAATTCTGTCCTGTAGTCACACAAGTAACAGCTTTCAGCCAGCAACTAAATATTTCAAAGGTAACCACCTTCTGCATGTATGGTCATTAAAACCATAAAAATAACCTTATAATTTTGTCGAATTTTGTCTGACTTTAATAACCATCGCATTAAGAAATTTAAATGACCATAACAATGACAAAAGTAAAAGCCTTCAGACAGTAACCTTTGGCACTTTATTAAAGCCCCAATATAAGCAGTAAATTTTGAGTTGCAGAGAATTTGGATTAATTTAGCCTGTTGCCAAGAAAAAAATAGTAAAATAATGACGCTTGCTCTGCAAGCTGGGGTTTACCTAAGGTTAGTCTGTAAGTCAACTTTGTGAGTAAGCTCTGTTAGGTCTACACTTTGCACTTTTCATTACTTACGTTTTATATTAAGACTATTATCTTCACAAGCTACCAAAATCAGACCCAACTCGACAAATACAATCATCCATAGTGATGTACCTGCAAGTAACAAAATCATTAGAGAAAAGCATTTTTCATAGCTATCATTCATTCCATTAGATATTTCCAACTCTTCAAATTTTGAGCTTTTACGGCTTATCTGGGAACTTAGGCCAGAATTCGACAAACAGTTCATGAATAGTTTAGTGAGAATAGCAAATTTTATGATTGCAATTGTAAATCATCTTGAGCTGAAAACATGTAGTATTTTTCATCTTCCGCACTGAATTTGTAATTAGATAACTTATACGACTACGTAGCTCTTTTAGAGGCGCTACCTTGGGTACGCCCTTTCTTCTCCGAATTTTGTGTTTATTCTGCTGTTATGCAACAGCCTTCAAGGACTATTTTCGTTTAGGATACCTTTTTAAGTATGATTTTAATTCTGTTACTAAGTTTATTATAATTTTTATACTGTCAATCTTGTTTTTGTTCTGCCCAAACTTGACTGTAAGACCAAGAAATTTAAGTTAGAAAGACATTTTGTAAAGCGTAAACATCGCGAAGGTATCTATTTAGTATGCGAACTCCGTTTTGCGTAGCCCAACGTGATTCGCTATTTAAGTGTAAAAACATGACGAGGGTCAGAGATTGACAGCTCAGTAAGTGTCACCTTTATAAACGGTGACCCACACTTTCCTCGGGAGATCAGAGCGAGTCTTCGTTGTAATAACTTGTGTAGAAGAGAGAATAAAGAAAGAGACAACAAGACAACTAGTGTTAGAGCAAATTTTACTCTTAACAATATCTATAAAATTACTTTCTCAAAATTATTCCCTTTAATTATTTCCATAAAATGGTAAGTAGTATAGTTGAGATGGCTTTCAAAGTGGTCTCATACCGCCATCTCCTATGCTACTAATATTAATAGTATTTTAATCGTATGGCTACTTTGCGATTTGTTTTACGCGTTTGATACATAAAGCGAAGGCCATATCAAGCCTTTAATCATGGATATCAAAACGTTGCTCGCCAGTCTTCATAAAGAACTATCCTGTTCTGTGTGTATGGTCACATTTACTGAACCAAAACAGCTACCATGTTTGCACAGGTTTTGCCTCCACTGTTTGGTAGGAATTAAAAGAAACAGCGGCCACCATGATGTCATAACATGTCCATGTCGAAGGGAGAGTCAAGTCCCTGGAGGAAACCTTAAAGATCTGCCCGCCAACTTTCGCATCAACAGCTTACTAGAAGTGTTGGCCATAAAGGAGTGCAGTTCCACTGGAGTCAAATGCGGAAACTGCGACAGACGAAAAGTAGAAGGTTTCTACTGTTTTCAGTGCTGTGTGTTCTGGTGTGAAGAGTGTATCACTGTGCATAACTTACTCCGAGAAAATAAAGACCACCGAGTTCTCGCGCTGAAAGATTTTGAAGATCATGACATCGAGGATGACTTAAAACGACCAAGATTTGTTCCCGACAAGGCCACGAAAAGAAAGAACTGGAATTTTTCTGTAAGAAATAAGAAGAAACCGTTTGCAGTTCATGCGTTGTAACCGCTCACGATGGACATGCTAAGGTACTCTTAGAAGAAGCGGCAAATGAAAATAAATTGGAAGTCATGTCCGCGATTGAGTCTAGAAAGGCAAAAGCGCAAAGGATGAGACACAAAATCTCTCAACTTGACGAAAGGTGTGACAACATCGAAGCAAAAGTCGCCAAAGTAAAAAGAAGCGCGCAACACTTTGCAGAAAGCATGATCGCTGTTATCGAAGCGAAGAAACAGGAAATCTTTAATGAAACAGATCAAAAGGTGCAACAATCCCTGAAACGTTAACGAAAACAAAGGGTCGAGATTAAACACAAAGTTAAAATCATCGAAACAGCAGTAGGAAACTCTGAAACGCTTTTAAAACAAAGCACAAACGCAGAGCTTGCCAAGTTAGATAAGACTCTGAACACAATAATCCCTAAAGAAGTCGATGATGAGCGAGAAGTGGACTGTGACCTTGAAGGACCACGTCAATTTATTTTCGAGGAAAACGAATCCTTAAGGGCGAAAACAACCGATGAAAGGATCGGCCGTGTATTTACAACCTTCCAAATCAGCGAAACCAAAGCGAATCAATCAACTGCTGAAGGAAAATGAATCATTAAAGCGATCGTTGGAATTGAAGCGAGCTTTGTTTTAACAACAAGAAACGCTGTAGGACAACAATGCTATGAAAAGCGTGCCCAAGTAACAGTGGAAATTAAAAGTTAACAAGGGCATGACTTTGCAACGGAAGTGCGAGTTAAAGATGACAAAGATGGAAGTTACAAGATCAGCTATTTTGCCAAAGAAACTGGACGATATTGATCACCAGCTGAATACTCCTCGTGGTTTATCTGTAGATAATGAAGGCAATATTATTGTTGCTGATATGTATAACAAATCAGTTAAGATCTTTTCGAAAGGTGGCCATTATTTAAGCAAATTGGGGCGTGAGGGTTCTTTTACCTTCCCCTTTCACTGTGTACAATATGACAAATATCTCATAGTGTCAGACCACGAAGAACATTATACCAAAGTGTTTGATAGAAATGGTATCGTTTTTGTTCAAATTTGGAAAAATGGGGGAGGGGAATAGCGAGTTCAATTTCCCTAAGTGTTTTTCAGTTGACAAGGCAGGACACCTGATAGTCTGTGATGGAAATCACAGAGTACAGGTATTTGAGCTAAGTGGGAAGTTTGTGACAAAACTTGGATCAAAAGGAAATTGTGAAGGAGAATTTATTCTTCCTCTTTCAACTGCAGTGCTCAGCGATGGTCGAATAGTTGTCTCTGACTTTTTGAACCATTGCATTCAGATATTTGAGTAAACATGAGAACACTTACCAAATTTGAATTAATGTTATCAAACCCTTAAACAAGAAACTGCTTTTGACAAGCTATTTATCATATGGTCAATGAAACTACAACGCCACCTATAACATCACAAATTTCAGAGATTGAACGTTTAAGTACGTTTGATCTGTCAATAAGCCTAGTCAATAACCTTAATTAGATCAATTATTAAACAAGTTTTAAACTTTCGTATGATATCAAGTTTAAAACGTTGCAAAAGCTACAAAATTTAGTTCATTTATTCCTCATGTTAATACTGAGAGATTTGGCTTCAAGTAATGATACATCCAAAATAAGGATCTTGCCGGTTTCAGCTGTAATAGTTTCCTTAATATTTCCAACACTATGCTGAGTTGGGAATCTATTCCGGAGATAAACCAGTTGAGTGAATGGACTGTCTCTTATATAGTAGTAAATGTTGTAATTTCTTAATTAACATTGTAATAACCGCTTGTAAATATTCAAAAAGTAGAAATGTGTGAAGAAACGGAACACGAATCTCAGAATTGAACCTTGCGAACCTTAAGAATTGAACCTTGCCAACCTTAAGAATTGAACCTTACGAACTCAACACTGTTTATTTACACACGCATAGCATATATATATTAGAATTGAGTTTAAGCCTTCGAGAGAAATTGTTTTTCTCGAGTACGGATAGTTTTTTTTTTGACGAGCTAGAGCCTTGGAATCTTGTAAATCTAATTCTAGGAGGATATTGCCAATAAAAACCTTAACAATGAGTACTCATGAGGGGCTCATTAAAAAGCGAAACAAATTTGGGACTTTGGCAACCAACCGCTTAAATGCGGTGCGGCTTAAAACGTCTTGAAACAGGCTCGATTTAATAGGATATTTAATATCAGTCAGAGGTCATGCCTGGTGATTCTTAATAGCATATTGTTTGAAATCGATCAACTTTTGTGGGATCTTGCGCGGTTTTTAGTACACTTCACGACAGTCTCCTTCGCTGCCGTTCTCACGATGTCACGTTGCGTGACATCTCAACTCAATCGTTCACCACAAGAATGTGTGACTACTAGCTAAGTCACAACTTCCTTGAATAGAAGTGTGGTCTGTTCTTCGATGGAAATCTTTCAAGTCACGCCAGAGACTAGTAGCTACTCGTGGCCCATGGGAAAGAGAGATAGAAAAAAGCTCTGAAACCTTACAGGCAGTGTTAAGCCAAACATTTGTCGCTGATGTAATTTCGATAAAACTGACCGTGTTGTGCGACATTCACTCAAAAATCCTCCGAACAAAATTACACCATAAATATCAGGACAACATTACCATAGAGAATTAGAAAATATAAATAGGTTAGAAGTACTACATGCACAGTTATTTACGTACACGCTACGAGTGATTACAGATAATCAAATTTCTGAATGAATTCAACTCACCTCGTGCTTACGGTTAATATCTTGTTAAACGCTTTGTATATATTGCTTAATTCTCCCTTTGCAAACGATAAACTGCTGCGTTTTCCGGTTACATATCGCAAATTCGTATGCAAGAAGAGAATGTTTCATTATACGAACTGGACACCAGCGACAGTCACTGATTCAAAACTCACAGCTGTCAATCGAAGGGCATGCGCAAGAGGATCGATATCAGCCGGCTGGCGCCGATTTCCCGCGAAAAATTATAACAGGTAAGATAGGAACAACAGCTGCTATGCAAAACATGCAAAGAAAAAGTCAAACGTTCATAAAATTTTGAAAAAGGCAGCACAAAAAGCGAAAAGGAAAACTGAGAGTACACAAAGCTTATTAAATTACAGGTTTCATTTGGGTTTAGCATCTTTTTTTGGTTTATCAAAGAGATTATTAACTATAATCTCTTGGCTTTTTAAAAAACATTAAAGGGTTTTCAAACACCACGATTTACTCGCATGTGTGGTTATTTTATAACTCTTGGAAGATAACATGGTTATTTCAGCCTGAATGCACGTCCCCTCTAAAAAGTTTGTAATGTGGTGTGTTTAAGTTCCATCGGCTGTTCAGGTTAGGTACATCACTCACTTCCCGAAAAACTATGCCTTATTTGCTAAGACATTAACCATAACAGTTAACTTCCACTAAAATTAATATAATTATTTGTTTGTAACAGGCTTATGAAAGCACTGACCTGTTATGCAATCTCAGTGGAGTGTAGGTGGTAGAGATTTTTTGTTTCATTCGACTACATGTTGATACAGCGAGGAAAGCATTCCAACACGACTAATTCCACAGTGGGTATCAGAGATGCCAACCTCTGGAGATCTCAAATCTGGAGATTTTTTTTCGGACCAGCACTCCTCCTGATCGAATTTGCCAATGCGCCCCCCCCCTCCAGAAAATTTCCTTTTTTGACTTGTTCTCTCCTTCTCAACTTCCATTTTGAAGATCATCCCCTCCAACCACCGCCCCCCCCCCCCTCTTCTGTATTTTTTCCAGTTATGCCAGCCGATTTGCCATTTATCTCGAGGGGTCCATATCTCACCGGTATACACAGAAAGATATCGGGTGATATTCGATATTGTTTTTATTACGTTGTGGTTCCCAAACTTCATCCGTATCCTCACACCTTTCATTAAAGTAAGAAACAGTGGACAAGAAGAGTCACCTCGTTTAATGTCCACTGCTAAATCCCCATTCTTTTAAACCATGAACGTAGACATTATTTGAATGGCTACGCTCAACCAGGATGCATTGTGGGGATGATGTCATTTGAAAGTGATTAAATAAGAAAACTTACACCCATGTCGCAAAAAGTAGCGTTTTGTCAACAATGCACAGGATGGTAAAGGGTAAAAATCATCACCAAAAGAGTCCTTCAAAATGAAAATATGTAAACTTGAAGGTAACGAAGCTTCAACCTGAGTGCTATGTATAGTATGTTGAAAGTACCGCAAGGACTGCATCAGCTTAGATATACAGCATGTTTGAGTGTAAGTGGAAAAGAAGTAATTGTGAGTGTGAACATCTAAAAATCTGCGTGAGGCTATCTGAAAAAGTAAAACTGAGTTAAATATCACTACTGTGCTACGATTGCCCCTAAAACTTTACTAGAACTAAAACAATCACATCTATACAAAAACAACAAAGTGAGCCTGAAAACTAATTGTGACCTGTTTAGTCTTCGCTCATACTAATATATACAGTCACGTGACGGCAGAATCTCAGTACCCAGCAGCCCACCCACTCTTCCTCGGGTCAGATTTTCCTGTCAGTGTCCCGTCATCATTTGTGGCCGCAGCCTGCACCACTGCGTAACCACTGATATTCCTGACATTGTGCCCAAGCCTCTGTAGTCCTTCTTGGATGGCAAGGGGCATTTGAAAGTCTTTGTCTATGCGGATATACATCGGCATTAGCTGGTGGTGGAGCCTGGGATCAACTACAGCCTGCGAAAGGGTACGGTTGAACCAGAGGTAATTCATCATAACCTGGAAGTTAATTACACACGGTAAGGCATCTTTTGGTGAGACATTAGCCCTTCCGCTTGCAAGATTTAAATATCAATTCTCCAAACGGTAAGCTATACATTTCTTAAAATCTTGGATCAGAGAACTTCTTATTAAACCAAAAGGATGTCCCCTAGTTGATAATTTTCTCACCTCTACATATCTATCTTAAAAATGTATTGATATTATAGCGGAGCTCGTAGAGCGTAGCCCCATAATTATACAAAATAGTAGTAACCCATCAAGCCGAAAAAATTTAAATGTACGACCGTACGACCGACCGTACAAGGTGCTACTTTTAGCATGCGCGGCCAACTGTACCACGGGTACTATCTTATAATCAGTCCTCTACACGGACACGGAGAAGCTGCGAATGAAAATCCATCAATATCAACACGCACTTTATCCATAGTAGGGGCTTTAGTTTTGTTGAAGAGACGTGCGAGAAAAAAAAAATGCGAGCTCCGCTTTTAGGCTTGCCTAAATCTATATATTAAGAAGAAGTTCATATTTGGTTGCTACTTAGAGTAAGAGGTTTAATCAACACTCTAATTCCTGTGATCTGTTTTTGAAAATTGTGTTTGATCTGCAAAAACATGTTCTCGCGGGAAAACACCATCGAAAAAATATAACGCCGGAAAAGCTTGCTATCTCCAGTCAAATGAACACTCCCGGTTAAGTGTCTATTTGCACCTTATTCGCCGGACTAACCTAAATATTCATGTAATTATCATCTACTTTGTATGTGTTGCATTTGTAAAGCTCAGCAAGTAGTAAATTTCCAGAACATTTCGTGTCCTTGTTGTTAATGTTTCGAAGAAAATCGTGAGAATTAGTTACCAGGAAAAGTTTCATTCCATCTTTCTCTGGAAATATATTTTTCTATAAGCACATTTTCAAAACTTTTCGCCAAATTAGTCGATACAATTTTCACTGGGATAGACCATGGGCAACGAGCTCAGTAGCGATTCGGTTTATTTGTCTTTTTATACATGACTTTAGATCGGTAACACGATAGGGCCACACTAAAATAACTTGTTGCTACCTTACCAAAGAGATGGCGGTTGTTATTTTCGTTCCACCGGACGCTCCAATCACCAAACGAGCTGTTCCGTTCTTATCTAAAAATAGCGAAGGCGCGGTGGAGGACTGGGGCCGTTTCCCAGGCACAATCATGTTAGACTCGGACGGTTCAACACCGTACGCGTTCTTCTTACCAGGAGTAGAAAAGTCGTCCATTTCGTTGTTATAGATGATGCCTGTACGAGTTGAACGATATCTCGACCCAAAGCTGTGAGTTTGGAGTTAAAAGAAAAAAATAAATAGATAAATGAGTGAAGGAAAAAAGAAAGAAGCAGAGAAACAAAGACAGAAAAAAGATATTTGAAAATCGTGACCATCACGACGCTTACTTTCCGAGAAGACAACTCTTTCTGTAAAGAAATCTTCCATCTTAATTCTAAAGGAAATTCTCATGACAAAAAAGACGGAGGGGGGGGGGGGGCGAACCCTAATAGAATAGAATCGCCACCGTACCCTGCTTCGTTGATAGGGCAGATAAGGATAAGAGGCCAGGCTACAAGCACATGCATATCCCTATCTTTCCCCACCCCCGATCCCCAGCTGAATTTACGAAACCCCACTACATCGGATACTCACAAAAGATTTATCGTAGTGGTTGCAGAAACAGCATCGCCATTTTCGGCGATAACAGATAAATGTGAAGTTCCTTGATGGCTGGAATTGTGATAAAAGTCGCCGTAGTGTTTGTAATCGGAGAATGTCTGGTTGTCCCAAATCTGCTGGCGGATGGATTCGGCAAAGTCGGCGTCAGTCATGTTTTTGACGATCTGCGAGATGTAGGAAAGAAGGTCAGTGTTATTCTTAGGAACTAGCACATGGCTGGTCCACCAAAGGATTCTCGATAACTCAGTTGGTAGAGCATCCAACGGAGAAAACGGATCTAGCAGACTCGTTTTTTGACTCCTTGGAACTTTTAGGACAGCTGGTTAATAATTCTAAGCAATGTAACGCGAGATAGCTATCTCAGATAAGCCACAGGACTACCCTACCTCCGTAACATTTGCAAAGTCTTGGTCACCCAGTAATGCTCGGTAAGCGTAAGCAAACTTGAAAGCCTCCACAATTCTGTGATATGTCAGGGTTGAGTTTTTGATTCCATGCCGATCCCAAGGTTTCATATTGTATCCTATAGAATAAAGAAAAAGTGACGGAAAACCTTGACTCTTTTCAAAACGTTTGGTCGTGGACGTTGAACGGCGAATTACCATAATCCTGAATAAAAATAAATCTTGAAACAACTTGAGGAAAAACAACATGTGAATATCAAAGAGCTAATAAGCAGTACCGTTCTCAGGACCTTTTTCCAAACCAGGTCCGAGCCCCTCCCCTGACATGCCTCGACATACCTTTTAAGATATTGAGGATAAAACTTAACACCACGCCACTCCCCGGGGGTGGAGTAGAATACCACGAGTATTCTCCGAACTTTCCTTCCATAGGTTTCCTGAACTTCACTTTGTAGTTCTTCAAATCTTCCCGGGTGAAAATACCACCACCATCTTTAATGTCTTGTACAATATCTCTAGCTAGTTCTCCGAAATAGAAATCCTCTGGATTATCACGGATTCGTTCCAAGGTTCGTGCAAATTTCGGCATGTATAAAATTTCTCCTAACTTCTTTAGTTCACCATCTTCATTGAAAAGAAGTTGCCTTCGAAAAAGAAAAGAAAAATAATAAAATTCGACTAAACACTTTTTTGAGAGGAATTATCAGTTTTTTAAGGTCGAACGTGAAGGTCTCTTTCGAAGATTAGCTATTCAAATCATACAATTTAGAAATCTAGATCAAAGCTTAGTTCGAACATTGGTCGAACATGCGTGATAACATGGGTTATTCTTTAGATAACATGTCGTGTTACACTTATCCACTGGATAGCAATCACGATCTGGCCTTCGAAGTATTACTAGTAGATGCTATTACTGGTACATGCTATTAGTAGTGCATGCGGAATCTAGTCCCCAGTGTTCCAAAGTCAGTCAGGATATCATCAAGAGACACACGTCCACTTCACCCCAATCTTTACGCAGCAAAAGAGGACTGAGAGTGCCGAATGACTAGCCTGGGACTTAGAGCCATCCAGACGGCTGCTACCTAAACCGTAAGGTTTGTCCAAGGCCGCGGGCTTTAGGGAATGGTGCTCCATCCTTTTCATAGTGATGGTTGTTTTTATAAGCCTCCTGTCATTGCTAGGAGCCCATCATTATAATATACGAAACCAACGTAAATCGCGCGCTCTGTTTGATCAATTCAGAGGAATTTGCTCATGATTGAAGAAAAGCACCGACTGTTTATGGATACAAAGCTCAGAATGAATTTCAGGAAACGTGATTACATTTATCTTCGATTGTTTTGACGACTTAGGCAGCGCTGCAGATCGGCAATGATTAGCTTTCGCGCGACAAAACGTCTGGTCGTGTAAGACCACACGAACATTTTTAGTTCGATAAAAGGGGAATTCTTTAGCTTCAATGTATCGACGTCATGTTATAAAACAAATGATAAACACCACAGCGTACACTATTGAGAAAATCATAGGATCCATGATTTTCTCTCGGTTATGGATGCACGCGGAAGATTTGCAAAGCACGAGAGAAGCGTAAGAGTCGCTCGAGGAGATAGCCGATGGCGACCTGAGCTTCTTGAGTGCGTAGCAACCTCCCGCGTGCATCCATAAGCCAATAGTGTAGGCTATGATGCAGCATCTAATTTCTTGAACTAACCAACTTATGTGAAGACCTAATTTCAGAGCAGCTTTTCCCGCGTGAGGAAGGATATTTATACATGTTCTTTGTTCATTAAACAAACCTCAACCCAGGATCTGCCTTGAGGCGCGGTTTTACACTTGACCGTGTTGCAGCGTAATAAGCAGAAGGTCCAAAAGGAAATCCGTCCCTCGCCATGTCAATGCTCGGTTGTACTAAGTCTTTCCACAGTATATTACCCCCGTATTTCTTCCAAGCTTCGTAAAAACCTTTTACCTCACCTGGTACACCCGCAGCTGCTCCGCCTGGATGGGAAAGAGACAGAAATTACAATAGAATTATTTACTTGGCACTGAAGAGGTATAGTCTCCTACGTAGACGTTGTTTGGTTACGTCACGCAACGCGCTCTTAGGTAGGGTAGATAGCACGTTGCGTGACGATAGCCAGCAATAGCTGCGAAGGAGACTAAAGAGGTATAACGAAATTGAGAGGGAAAGAGGATCGGGAAAATTTCTCATAGAAAAGTAACTTACCGATTCTAGAGTCCAATTTTCCTCCTACATACATCGTTCTGTTGGCTTTCCCTGGGGCTTCTTCACGGAAGTCGATTACCTCCACAGACCTTGTGCCCTTCTTGTACACAACCATGAACCCACCACCGCCCACACCAGCAGAATGCATATTGTAGACTCCGATGCAAAACAAGGCTGCGACTGCTGAATCCATTGCCGTACCTCCTCTTTTAAGAATGTCACGGCCTATCTCCGAACAGGGACCAGCATCCGATGCAACTACGGCATGTTTGTAAGGCCCATCTGCTCCCGGTGGTGCAGTAGGAGGAGGAAGGATGGGCTGCGAAGTAGGAACGTCTGGTTCGGAGTCTCTGTCTCTCGTGAAAACTATTGCAAGTGTGATGATGATGGCTACCACAACAAGAACGACGAGGACGAGGATGATGATCATCCGTCGCTTTGTTGATCTGTTGAACACAGTAACGTGAAATCAAGATTGAGATTGTAAAAATAGTTTATGGCTGGAACGACGCGACCTCTATGAGCGAGAAGACTTTGCGCGTAAAGCTCAAACAATTGGCAACAAAAGTTACGAAAGTTACCTAATGAGTCTCTTGGCCGAGACGAAACACGGCGAATGATTTTATTGTTGAACAGTAGTGACTACTTTTTGATGTCATGAATCTTCGCATTTGCGCCTCCATCGAAAATGAGTCCATTCCCCCCCGCCTACATTTTAACTAGCGGTTAATGACTTTTGTCAAACGAGTTGGGACCACTGGTTACATAAAACAGGATTCCTGATTTGCTTGTCAGTTTAGCGCACTTAATTGACACGTGGACTCGTTGGTCTGTTTATTCAAACAAAGTTCAGTTAGCCGATGGTTGACAAAACCGCCTCCTAAACAATCCTAAATTTCGCTGGACCTTTTATCTGGACTCATCTTTTCTGCGGACAATGTCAAGATGGTCGAAAGCTGACAGTGTAAGGACATCAGTTTATTTAATTAAATTAAGCCCCTTAAAGAGAAAGCACGAAATCCATTGCGTAAAACCGTGGTTTGGGTTGGACCTTGTGTAAAGAACAGGCCCATTAGGTTTGAAAAAATTACTTGAGTATGATCATCACTGGCTACAATTTGGGGCAAAAATAAGCACCTCCTTACTTCGGAAAGACTTGCTACGCAGATTATTTTCAGTCGGCATCTTATGGTCCGTTGTCAGGGTTAAATTACTTGGCAAATTTTATTTCAGTTTAATTTCGAAACCCATATTTTCATTTGCAATCACAATTTTTGAAACTACTGTATTTTCTAATAGTTGCTGTTGTTGCTGGATGCCTATATATGAATCAACTCTACCTCGACATCTCCTGCTAAAAATGAATTCCTGTTTGCAGCGCGTTTGTTGTGCTGAATCATGATACACACGCAAAGTCCGAATTTTGAACTGTCAAATTTATTGACCCTGATAACACGCCATAGCTACTTGATAGACTACGATAATGTGTATAGCGCTCTGCAAGACAACCTTTGTAGGGAGGGGGGATGGCAGAAGCACACAGGCTTATAGACGGTGATGCTCGAGTGAACAAATAAACTGTGACAGTTATTTCGTTGCCGAAAATCAAATAGCTTATCTCTGTATAATGTCCTCCGACAACCTTTGGATGAATTTTGAGCTTTGTTTTTTAAATTTTAATCAGGTAAGATTCATCTTTAAAGAAACTCGAGCCGAACACCTCTTTTAGGCGCTTCGGCGCCCTTTAATCTTGTCATCGACATGGATGACCTTACCTGTATTTCCAAATGTAGATGACTGCAAACAAAACGCGAGGGGTTTTTTTATGAATAATTATTTTTCACTTATTTATTCAAGAAACCAATGTTTGCAATATTTAAAAGTCACGCCATAATACTGCGATAGTATATTTTTCACTTTTATATCTTGTTATCAAGATCTGTGAACATATTTCCGCAGCATGTGACTCTTACTCTTGGTATACTGTTTGCGTTAATAGCAAAGTTTGTGATTGATGCTTAAAAATACCTAAAGCGTGAGTGAAAAATTTTTTAACTGATCATGTTCACAGTCAGGCCCTCAAGAATTGACGCAACAGGAAAACGCATCTTCACAAATAAAACAAAGAAAGAGTGTTACACCACCACAAAACAAACATTTCAATTGTCACGCCATGTGGAATAAACTTGAAAATTTCTGCTCTGAATGGTACAAAACGAATCAAACAAAACACTCTGATCTTAACGTGCCTGGACAAATTCTTATTGAAGTTAACTCAGTTCTCTTAAAAAAGAAAATATTCCCTGGTTCACTACGTCTTACATCCATTGTCTGTCAACACAATTATTTGTTCTCGTTTATTGTAATAAACATCAGAAACAGGAAACAGTTTTCGAATACAAACCAATCTTGCTATCTTTTATTCTCGAATAGAATTTGAAATTCGATTTGTTCTGTTGTTATCGCGCCGCTCGTGTCTATCGGTTGGTGTTTATCGCACGGTTTCCCAGAGCAACATGTTTCCTACGATAAGCATCGCCTATTGATCAACAACTGCTGTTAGCAGGTTCACGATGACAGAAATCAACTTCAGTTTCGTTGATAGGTATGTTTTGTATATGACAATACTACTTCTGTCACACGACGCCGTCTCTTTCAGCTTGGTGTCTATTTTCCACCTCCACAGCTTTATTAGAAAAGCCCTAGCGATCGAAATTAAGAAGTCCAAAGTCCTACTCGTCCTCTGAAAAAGACGCCTTGACACTAATTTAGAAGGCACTGACAGGCAAGACAAAATTTCAAGATAGTCCTGTCTCCATTTGACACGATAGTCCTCCACGATACGAATTTTACCTCCCCCTTCGGACCCCTTCGTTATCCGTAAGCTTGCTTCGATTCTTTAAATGTACGTCTTCAAATTGAGCTTCTTTTGCTTAAAACAGACTCTTTTTTGCAGCGAAAGCGCCTGCTAATTGCCGCGAGCATTTCCTAGATTTCTCCAAGGGCAGTTTGTTTGACTCACCTTTCGCGGTGTTTTGGTTCACCCTCAAATATAACTTTGTTATCACCACTGCTCATGTTTGTCTGAACTTGTTTTGTCGCCTTCACTGAGCTAAACAACAAACCTGTCGCAAATTTGGATAGGAGCCACGTAACCGTTTTGCAGGGCAACAAAGGATGGCGGTTCCGGTTGGCGTAATTTTACCGCGTCTTCAAAACATGCTAATGTAATACAGGTCTCTTTTATAACAGCAATATGATATTCATGCACATAATAATAGATTGGACACGCATGCCGAACTAGACAGGTGTTCTTGTAGAAACAATGACACTGGTTTGACAGTCCTTACCCTAGCCAGATTCATTGTCTAATTATCACCGTCAAAACATAATAATTGTTGATATGACGACCATGACAGCTCTGTAGCTCAAGGGTTGACCATCGGAGCTTTCGGAGGTTCAACTTCACGTGAGGGATTCAGATGTTTTTTTTTTAATTTTTGCCCCTCGTTCCTAACAAAACGAGTAATGCAGAAGTTGATAAGATATTAAACAGGCAATTTTTATTTTAAGTAAAATTCAACAGCATTTAGGCAAAATACAGGGTTATTATCAGTTATCGGAAAAAGTTATCAAAGCTGTATTAGAGTTTGCTGTAGGCAGGCACGTTTTCTCTATTGGGCTGCCTGAATGAAATAAGGATGTAATATTTTTTTACGTCACGCAGGAGTACCTGACACAGTGCAACTTTTGTTGCAGTTAGTGTAATAGTCAATCTTTCCTCACCCTGAATTTAATTTGGTCGTATTTATAGTTCGTTTCTTTCAGTGCAAATGGTTCAGAGCAATTTTCCGAATGAGCATCGAAAGCAGGAGTCCATGGGCTCCTATCGAAAGTAATCCGTGATTGACTTGGCTTTGCTTATCTTTACTCTCTGACTGTTCTAGAAACTCTCAGCACCCTTCTAACCGATTAGATTAAATCTAAAACCATTTTTGCCTGGCATAGAAATACAGTAGTAGAACAAATTACAAGGAGTAAGTGTTAAAAGTCTTTCCGACTCCTTTTATACAAACGGGGAAGAGTAAGCCGAGCATGAGCCGCGCGAGAGCATAGGGCAAAGGGAGCAAAGAAAACGACGAGCAGAGAGACGGGGTAAGGAAGTAAAAGAATGAGCCATTCTTTCCCCTCCCTAACCTCCCCCTTCTGTTGCTTTTTGGGCACGAGTTTTACCCCGACTGATACCCTCACACGTTACCGCTCAAGGTTGAATGAGAGGAAATGGAAAGGCTTACAACGCGGGCTTCTTCGCCTAATTTTGCATCCTCTTCTCTCGCTTAAATTATTAGGCAGTTGTCTCATTATCAAAGTCGCTGCATAGTCGTAACCCTTGCTGCCAAACGGATCAACCGCATAAAGCAGAAAATTCTTGTTCACGGAGAAAATAAGATTACTATCAGTCCATTTCTCCAACCTTCATCAAACACCACCGGATCAAATCTACCGCATCGAGGGAAGCTCCCTTTTCTCGGTGAAACTGGAAAATCTATTAGGGCAGTTAACATTGAGTTTAAGTGCTCGATAATATTGTGTTACAGAAAATTTAGTAAGTTTTCATTGTGTTTGGAACATAGTTACGCAAAAACTTTTCATGTTCAACCATTTTCGATTCATTCAAGTTCTTTCGCTCTAGTATTTCAAAAAATATAGAAAAGCCACAGTAGTTTTTGAATCGCAAACTAGTACATTTTGCTGGTTACTTTGCCTTTCATTATACATCTCAGTGTCGGTGCCTTGATGACCATTACTACTGAAATCGCATGTAAATAAAAGTGTCAATGTTCTCTCTGGAAATATAAATATAAGCGTTGATGATCTTTCTGAAAATTTGGTTCTCATGGAAGTTGTCGGCTGATAAGTTGGCTTTCCTTACATAGGACAATTTTCTCACGTTGCCATATTTCCAAACTTAACACCAACATCGCATAAATAACTGAACAGAAATTATTACTACTTCTCACTTTTATTTCCTAAGCTGCTCTACCGCAATTAAAATAGGTGTTTTTAATATCAGAGCTGTGAAATTTGACTTAAGTTTTCTATTTTTAATGGCCTAGAGTCTATTGCATTCGTTTCTTAGTTTTTAAATTCTTTATTTAAACGAAATTGCTCAACTACAAAGAAAAGTTTTCCGCCCTTTTGTGACCCTAAATTATTCAAATATTGCAATTCGATTAATAGCAGAACCTCGCACCCGTTGATACTTGATACTAGGCAAGTAGATTGTAAGGCTTTTTCGATGACGAAGTTGAGTACGTTAGAGGTCATGTCGGTTGTCGGTATGAGCTAAAATAATACCTTTACGGTGGCCAATTTACGTTATTAACTGAGTTGATAATACCAAATTACCCTGTTATACTCTCCCACCGACGCAGCACCACAGTTTCTTTAGAAACTTATCCCCTTTTGTAGACTTCGAGTTAACCCTTTAATTAAACTCCCATGATTGACCAAGAGAGAATTTCTCCTTACAATATCATTACAATATCAAGCAGAAAAGTGATGAGAATAATGAAAAACGTCAGGGGATTAGAGCATGATTAGTTGATCAAATACCAAATTCTGCGAACTAACATTATAAGAATTGTATGACGGACAGTGAGCAGAATTACTCATGCGATCTGGGAGTGAAAGGTTTAAAGCGAATTTAACACAAGGCAAAACTAGTGCGATGACGTCTCAATTCAGCGCCACTAGCCCGCAATCTCGTTGTCTGACAAAGAGTAACAGTATAGCAGTTGACATATCGCAGTCAACAGCTTCAACCTGTTTTCTTTCCACTTTATACATCTGTATTGATAACCAAATAGGACAATAAATATCTTAACGAAAAGCTTAATGGCAAAGAGAAAGTGTCTTCTATTGTTCTAAGACATCGCTCATCAAATTACAAAAGGAAACTACACAAAAGTTACAAAAATTTTCGTGGTTAATGGGTCTTTTCCCCTCTGCAAAAAAAGCTTCGCCGGAGTGCTAAGCAGCAGATAACAACAAATATGCTCAGATATGTTTCTAACTACATTATCAGCTCTATTTTAAATCATCTTCAAAATCCTGCGGCCCAGGAGCCCTTTCTGGGATCCGCCTTTCCGTAAAGTTTACCATCAGGGCTTGTGGCCGCCGCCTGTACCACTGCAGAGGAGAATTCTGTAATGTTGTGTCCAAGCTCTTTCAGTCCCTCTTGAACTGCAAGGGAAATGGGGCGGACTCTTTCGATGCGAAGGAAGTTTGGTAGTAGTTGATGATGGAACCTGGGTTCTTCTACGGCTTTTGTTAACGTTTGATTGAACCAGAAGTAGTTCATCACCACCTGTTCCATTCAAAAACATAAATTTCTACAGTAAGTACAACCACGTTCCAAAGAAAAAAAAAGCTTGAAAAACAGTAGTAGGATGAACACAATTTTTTTTTGGGGGGGGGGGGGGGGGAAGCAAGTCATTATTTATCACTTGTGGGGGATAGGTCAGTGAATTTTGGGGAAAATAAAATGGTTTTCGGGTAGGACGGAGGGGGAGATCAGTTGTCATTTACAGAGTATAACTGGGGGGGGGGGGAGGGCTGTAGAAAATTGACTGCGCATGCCAACGAGGGGCGGAGAAACAGAACCTTAGGGGGATCAGGTATATTTAATTGGAACAAATTTCTACATTGTTCCAATTATTCATCTATTTACTCATGCATTAAGAAGAAATCCGTTTCACGGGGGCTGTTCAGTACTCTCTAAATATAGGGTGTCCTTTTAATAATTTAATCCCTTTAGAGTGACCATCATCTATTTTTTTCTCTTAAAAATATCATCCCTGAATCAAACATTGTGGTCAGGAGAATAAAGGAAATGATCACTAACAAGAGAAGGTCTTGATTGATAAACTAATTCCCCTTGTCACAACTATATATATACCCAGGAACGGTAAGCAGGATAGTATGGGGAATACGCATTCTGATGTTAGGGTGTGAAAGGTCAACATGCGTTCACTTGATAAAAATTTCACTTAAGTCAATACATCTTACCAAAGGAATGGCAGTTGTAATTTTTGTGCCTCCCGACGCCCCGACAGCTAGTCGGGTAACGTTATTATGGTCTACAATTATGGTGGGAGTCATTGAAGACATGGGTCGTTTTCCAGGTTCGATGAAGTTGCTCGGTGATGGTTCCACACCAAAATAATTAATTTCACCTGGAGTCGAAAAGTCGTCCATTTCATTGTTGTAAATAATGCCAGTACGCGTCGAGCGATACTTTGACCCAAAGCTGCGAGTTAGCAGTTAAAGAAAAAAAAAAGACAGAATAAATAGTTTAATATGATAAGGTGTGAGACTTTGGATTCACTTCTCAGAAGTGCAAGACGTTTTTTTACTTTAATAATTTAATAAAGTGATCAGAGAATTGCACAGATGAAGCCTTCAAAAGCTTGTTAAGGGTCTATCGAGTGTGACTCGTAGTTACGGCATCCGACCAGCTCCGACACCTTTTTCAGTTTCGTAGGATTATTCGACACTCCATTGATGCTAATACCAGGTTAACTGCGTGCAGAAGTAATTTCTATTTTCCCATAACAACCTTGGTGTAATTATGCTATCAAACAACTTAGTCTCAGAAGTTGGAATAGGTTTTTTTTTTTTGGGGGGGGGGGGGGAAGGAAGCTGATTTAGGGAGAACAACGTCAAGGGCTTTGCAATGGGGGTCTTCGGGTGCATGTGACCCTTTCCTTATAAGCCTCTTTTTAAGCTAACAATCTACAATGGTGAAGTGGCGAAAACTGGTGAGTACCCACACAGTGTGACACTTCCACCCCCCCCCCCCTTCAAAAATCCTGGCTACGCCCATGAAGAGTAATCGCAGGAGATCGTGACTTGTTTTGAAAAGGTCAAAGAGAGTTAGCAAGTCGCGATTAGTTGCTTTCTTGCATGTGATTGGTTCAGACGGTAACGCAGAATCTCATAACAAATCTCGGAGCGTATAGTACAGTAAAACCAAACAATCTGGTTTACCTTCGACACTCATTCGGAAAGTGCTCATAGGTTACGAAAAGATATATGATGTAGATATGTTTTCTTCCCCTAACACTGAGCGTTTCTGAAAAAAAAGGTTGTATATGGCAAGACTTACTAAAGATTTACTGTGGTGGTAGCGGAGACAGCATCCCCGTCAGGAGAAATCAGAGACAGGTGCGTAGTCCCTGCGGGGTTGACGCTAGAATAGAAGTCCCCGTAGTGTTTGTAGTCGAATGTTCGGTTGTCGTAAATCTTTTGTCTTAGACTTTCTCCGAACGCTGAACTGGTCATATTTTGTACAATCTGTTGGAAACAAAGATTGATGTATTAAGCGCTAAACGCTGATTTCGCTAAGAAATATTTCAGTATCACTACAAAAGATTTGCCAAAAGTTTAAAGGTAGGGGGCAAACTCGGATATTTATCGCCGATAGAAGTAGAAGGGAAATGTGGAGTAGGTTCAGAGCCACCTTAATTTGCTCGATAATTTAAGCGGTTCTCAATCTACACGACAGATTTTTTTTAAACTTGGAAAAAAGATGAGCACTGATTAAAAAGATTGCAATAATGCAGGCCACTGAATCAATTTTTGAGTCCTGAGCATATATAGTTAAAAGTAAGGATGTTTACAAGGGGATGTAGCGTTTCCATTTTAGATTTTTCGTTTTAGGGAAGGGACCTGTGACCGTAGTAGAGGAGGAAAACAATGTTATGTTAGTGTCGTCCATGCCATTTTAATCAAATATTGACATAAAACTTCTAGAGCAAGGGCGCACATGGTCCCTAAGCAACAGCAATCGTGATTACAAAAAGTAAGAAAAAAATCCAACATTAGCAATAGCATAATACCAAACATGGATATCAAAGTTCTGTTACTGTCACTAATTCGTCACATCTTAACTAAAAAAAATATATATATATGCTTTCCAGCAGTGATAAATTGAATGAAGAGAATTTATGAATTTTTCACTTATGATCTTAAATGAGGCCTTACCTCTCCTACGTCCCAGAAGTCTTCGTCTCCCAGCAATGCCCTGTAAGCGTAGGCAAACTTGAAAGCTTCCACTATCCTGTGATAAGTTAGCACTGTGCTGTTTATATCTTTACGGTCTGCAGCAGTCATATTGTAACCTGTGAAACAACAGTGATTACCGCTTTTAAAAGTTTCATTACCACGTGCGAGACAGAGATAAGCTGCTCAGCAAAGAGAGTGATACATTCTAGTTTTTATTTTGCTATGCTTTCTTTTTGCTATCGAAGTTCATAACTAAATGTATTCAACTCTGAACTAGCCATTTCAAATGATACAAATTAATTGCGTCATAACAACTTTTAGATTATGCCGCATAAGCCCTTAGATTATTTTGGGTCGCTGTTGGATTAATTTCAGTTTCCAGCCTTGGCAAACCTTAGTTATCACAATGTTTTTTTTTTATTTTTAATTCTAGGTGACTCAGTGACATCTAGCTCTGTTCTGGTTTATCATTGTGAATGAACTACCTTTGATACCTCGCATGCTAGTATTAAACTTTCCACATAATCCTTTCGTGGAATTCTCAAAGATGCCGGCTTGGAAATCGAACTTCAGGACTTTCTGATCTTAACCTTAAATAGATTAGCCTCTTACATGCACTCAATCAGTAAAACGTGGCGGGATTGTAAATGGCACAATTGCTGCAGCTGCGCGAAAAGGAGAGAGGGTTGGGTCGAGTCACGTTCCTTGCGCGACCCGACAAACTCGATTTTTTTTGTTTTGCTCGTGCCTTTCGTTTCTTTCACTCTGTTTTACCAAATAGTTGAACATCAGCAACGAGCTATATGAAACAGGAAAAAAAAACACCAGAGAGACTGATTCAGAAGGAAATTACGACACCAGCACACCACATACCTTTCACAATGTTCATGATTAACGACAAGACGGCGCCACTACCCGGAGGTGGGTTCGTATATAAAGTGTAATCATCCATCTTTACTTTAAGTGGCGTACGAACTATCGTTCGGTAGTTTTTCAAATCCTCCAACGTAATGATGCCCCCACCATCGCGAATGTCTTTTACTATGTCCTGAGCCAGTTCGCCGGTGTAGAAACTACTTGGATCATCACGGATTCGCTCCAAAGTTCTACCGAGCTTTGGCATTTCCAAAACGGCTCCTAATTCCTTCAAGTTTCCTTTACTGTCCAACAGTAATTCACTGAAAATAGGCATGCAAACAAAAATGAGGTTAACTAAAGGAGAACAATGTATTCAATTCATATTCAACCTTAGCATGTTTTATAGATATGTAATTATTAAAAAAAAAACCAGTGTTTCCACCTCATAAGCTTTCATTTACGACAACACGGACTAACTAGTTATCCTGGACTCCTTTTCAAGACAATTACTCTTGAAAGAGGACAAAGCACAAGAACTAAAGAGAAAAAACTATTTTGAAGCACAGTTAATCAATGCTACAATTCCTTAAGGTATACTTTAAGCTAGGCCAAAGTAAAGTGTTTTTTGCGGTTCCGAGATTACTCCCGACAGCGAAGACGAAATCACCACGAGGAAACTAACCACAAATCTTTCATCAAATTCTAGCAGACTATTATACTTAAGAGCAAGATTAAACAAAAGTATGGCACGAAACTTGCAACATAAAGTTTTTCGTCGGAGGGGCGCTCTTAATTTTGAGCAAAATCACACAATTTAAAGAATTAGTGTAGACTGAGTAAGTAGGTGCATTAGTGAGGCCAATTATCAGGCCATCGCGACCACGCTAACCCACCTGATCCCTCTCACGGTAGTAACCCATTTTTTACCTCAGTCCAGGATCTTTCTTGATCGCTGCCAACGTGGAATTACGGCTTGCCGCATAATGTGCAGCATGTCCAAATCGAAATCCATTCTTGGCTAAATCAATAGCCGGTTGGACTAGATCCTTCCAAGGAAGCCTTCCGTGTGCCTTCCATGCTGCAAGGTATCCGCTGACCTCACCTGGCACACCTGTGGCTGAAGCTCCTACAGTAAAAGGTGGGGAAAGGGGAGGTTATCTTTTAGCAATGAAACTTTTCTTATAACTGCTCAGTTTAACCTTGGCCGGGTTATTGTGTTGTGTTCTCGGGACCTGTAGCCTCATATGTCATTATGTGTTGTAGTGATGCGTTGTAGTGGGCCTTGTGCCCACAGTTCATCACGGTTCCCGCAGGATGCAGGGACAAGAAAGCGCTATGAGCGCTTCTGAACTTTTCAAGTGTACATGGACGATAGGTTAAAACGCATTTAAGAGTAAGCGTTTTCAAAAAGGAAACGCAGTGAGGTGATGAACAAGCTATTGTGGGTGAAAATGATTTCCTCGTTTTGGCTAAGCGTGGGCGGATTCCTCCAAAAGGAACAAAACCTGTATATCTCACCTAATTTGGAGCTGAGGCTGCTGTTGACATACATATTAGCGCTTGCATTCCCAGGAGCAACTTCTCTGAAATCGTACACTTTGGCCAGTCCTAGACTCCTATTATACACGGTCATGAAACCACCGCCACCGATGCCGGCCGAGTGCATATTGATAATACCTATACAAAATAGGGCAGCAATGGCAGAGTCCACCGCTGACCCATTCTTCTTGAGGATATCTCGTCCCACTACTGAACAAGGGGCGGCGTCCGCTGCTACTACTCCGTGAGTGTAAGGTCCATCGGCCCCTGCGGGAGCTAGGGTGAGGTGAAAAGACATGATCGTCACAATTAGCCACAGTCAAGAAAAAGTGTTAGATGCTTCTTCAGGATAAAAATCAATCGTGTTAAGGGAAACCGCAAAAAAGATGGTTTCCAATTTTTTAAAAATATCAAAGCAAACTTAAGTTTTAAAATCAGTCAGTCAGACTTGATTAAAATCTTGGGAAGTACTGATAAATATTTCGAGAAGAACAAGTTTTTTTTAAAGTAATCTCTTCTATTTAATTCTCTCCTAATACAAAATGCAAAGGAAGAAATAAAGTCATCAGAGTGTACACTAAATCTAGGAAATAAAAACCTGCATCACCGTTGTAAAACTTTCAAAATGTTATTATGAATTATTTTGTTATGAAATTTAAGAACGATTTCCAGCCGTGCAAGCGCACTGGCTTCAGTACCTGTCCAGCCTCTTACCTCCAGTAGGTAGCGGCGGCACTATGAACTCAGTAGGCCCCGGCACAGTTTCTTCTTGTTTTCCTTGTTTTTCTTGTTCTCCTTCTTTTTTTCTCAGCACCAAGGCAAGAACAATAGCGAGAATTATCACAATCACAACGATAATCGCTACTGCTATGATGATTTTCCATTTTTTGGAGCTACAAAAGTAAACAGAATGTTTAAATCACCCCATATCAGAGAATGTCTCTTGCAAACCACCTATCGAAATCTGAAATTACGGTTTGAGGATAATGGCATATACGCATCGACCGAGGAAGCCGATTTGAAAATGACAATAACTTGTGAAGATGCATGTGTCGCACCAGTGAACCGCAGAACCCTCAGGGATTCAGTTCGACAACATGATAATAGTGTCGGATCAATGTAAGTGGGGTGTTAAAGAAAACCACGATGGCAACGCCAACGGGAACGGCAGTAGACAAAAGGTTCAATAAGCAAAACAATGGCTGTACACGTGCGTCATAAATCTTTGTAAATTTCTTTGCCTCCTTTGCAAAACAACAACGTGAAAGAACAAACTTTGCGTAGTCTGGTAAGCGTGAACGACGACGGCTAATTGTTTTTAATTTTAATTGTAATCCTGTGTTCCAAACTCAGTTTTCGAGATAGTTTTGACAGTGAGAAACAAACTTAACTACTTAAGAGCAGTGCGAGATTCGTAGGTAAAACATAAGTTCATTTTTTAACTGACATTGTTCACGGCGTCGCCGTTGTCGTTTTGTAAACTCCTAAGTACCTGAGCAACTTTGCACCTACCCTTCTCCTAACCATTAACAGTCAACTGATAACAAATTAGGGTTACTTTTGCCTTAGGGGAGGGGTAAGTACGCATGCCGTTGCTCAGATACTGACATTGGTCCATAATCTTCATTGCTTTGTTTCTGAGGTGAGTGGAGAGGAGGGGGGGGGGGAATTCTTTTAAGTATGATTCTGTTAAAGCGAGCTAATTCTGTTTCCGAGATTACGCTTTGTAAAAAATAAGATAATGTTTGAAAACAAGCCGGTGGGGAAAATGGGGAACGTGCGACCCTTCCCAAGTGATGGTGATACCCGTGGGACTTTTTCTACCAACTCTCATCCCATAGCTATCTTGGCTATTTGCGCTCTGCGCACCAGCAACTAACCCTCCCTCCCCACCCTCCTAAAGATGTCTGGTGCCGGTGTCCTAGCGGATACGGACCCCCCCTCCGCGGATTTGGACCCCCCAACATCCTTAACGTTCTAGTAGCAATAGATAATACTTTACGTTCCAGTGCGTACTAAAGTATGTTTCTAATTCAAAACATGCGTATTGCCAATGCATACGAACTGGCAGCCGGAAAGGACTTGTCGGATGTTTCTTTTGACCAAGGGAAAATGGGCAAGCATTTGGTGTAATGTTTGGAGAAAGGTCGTTTTTGAACCTTTTCCGCGATAGTCGAACACCTCTAGATTCAATAAGTGACAAACTTGTGACACTAATTTATTTTATTGTTCAATGCCCGAGTGTTGGGACGAAATGGCACAGTGCGAGTTGTGCGAGTAATGGTTACACATGAGCTGCGAGGGATTTAAGACTGCCTCGGAGGGCGAGTGGCTCTGCATTGTCTGCAGACCGCCAGACTCTAGACGTCTTCGTAACTGTTAAGGTGTTATTTCGGATCCCTCAACAGTAAATAATCGCTAAAATTAGGCAATAAGATTGAGTTCGATGTAATAGTCTCCACTTTTGTTAAGACGTAGACATTAATGTTGATTTGCATCTGGAAATAAGCTGAGAGTTCCAATAGTTCAGAATAGAACATTTTTACTCATCATAGGCTTTACAAACGACTTATAGTATGAGTAGTTACTTCGTTCTTGTTCAGAAACTGTTTAATGTTATTTAATTAGAAAATCAGATTGAGTTATTTTTGTGACTGGTCGCAATAGTTTCCACTACTGTTATGATGTTTCGTATCAATGTTGATTCGCATCAGCAGAAGCAAAGATTTATTGTAACAATTTCAATGGTTCGAATGCAGTAGTTTGTTCGCATTTAATTCTTGCGTACAGTGTACGACTCGCTATAATAAATGCGGCAGAATTGCAACGAAATGGCTGTTTTTCTTTACCTTTATTGAGGAATGTTGTGTTGTGATTGAAAAGAACATCGAAAAAAAGGTTGCAGATAGAATTAGATACCAAATATGATACAAACGATGCTTAAAAGGAAAATTTGGTAAGGGGGGGTCCATATCTGCGAAGGGGGTCCATATCCACCGGTCCAAATCCGCGGGGGTCCAAATCTGCTGTGTCACCGGCAAATAGTTATTTATGCAAATTTAAGATTATAACAAATTTAATTTTCCTTAATGAACCGTAGCTAATATTTGTTCGATAAGCAGCCGAACAAGTTGTCTAGACTATTTTAAAGGGCCTTTGTTCTGACAATCATACTCGTCCAATTGAGAGTTTATAACAGTTTACGAAGACCACAGACCGAAATGCTCTTAAGAGAGAAATGTTCACCATTTAAGCACCACAGTAATAAACAGTAACATTATGAAGCCGAAAGAACAGGTCTAGTTCAACTGGTGTGTTTAACTCCGATGTTGACAAGCGACAATAGGTACAAGCCTTCATTTCATACACAGGTTTTCTCTTCCTTCTCTTCCTAGGGCTTCTGATGTTAAAACATCTCTTATGCGTATCCTTATGACGTAAACAGAACTGTAATTTACGGTTCTGTTTATGTCATAAGAAGAGCCATGTTTGACAGAGTAATTGTTGGATAATCCAGCGAACAATATGATGGCTTTGTTTTCTTTCTCCATATTAAACACAATAACAGCAAAGGAAAAATATCAGCACTCATGCAATCAACATTGAAATCGTCGTTTCTGCTCAAAGCTATTGCAATCGTTGATCTTGAAATTCTCGAAAAACTGTGCAATAAACCTGCTGCTTCTTTTGTATCTCACGTACTAACTGATCCAAATAAACATTCTCATGGTTTTGCGCAAATTAGTAGGAATCATCACAAAGACTCTTGTTTCGAGCACGATTACGGTGCGAAACAATAATACGTTCGAAATCAACTTCGCGGAATTCAATAGCGATTCAACACGTCAGTCTCACAGAGCGAAGATGTTTACCAGGAAACCGATCATTCTAATTGGAACTTTAAGTTCCACACAACTAATAAACGCTTAAACGCTGGCAAATTGAAATAAAACTTAGAGAGATGACTAAGTTGTTTGGAGAACTTTCTTTGAGATTACAACTGCTCCGGAGCGAAAACTTCTACCGAAGTCCACATTCTGTACATATATGTTATTTGCCGGCTGGGAGGTCCGTATGGTGAAAAACTGTGACCGAGGTCTTGAAAATGCTGCCCGAGGCCGTAGGCCGAGGGCAGCATTTTCAAGGCCGAGGTCACAGTTTTTCACCATACGGACCGACCCTTAGCCGGTAAAGAACATATTTATTGTTTTTAAACTTGACAAAATTCTTTCCGAAAGAACCCGAATGATTTATGGCCGTAAATACGGCAAGATCTTCCATAGACTGAACAATTTTTGAGTGAGTAAATGGTAGTTAAAATACAGGTGATGCAAATTTAAGAGAGATGCCTCAGCGAAACATTTTCATTTCCGTAACGATAAAGGTGATTTAAAAGGCTTCCAAACAAACTTTGAAACATTATTTTTACAAGTATCTGTCACAATCTGACACCTGTCAATTAGAGAGCGCGCAAGAAAAAAAAGCGTAGGAACATTTGAAAACAAACAGAACTAGTTTGGCAAGGACTGTCACGACAATGTTTTCTTCAAAATCAGTTAATGATCTAACGGAAAGTATTATTCACTCTCATCGACCATTCATTCATGTACGAAGATTTACCTCTGTTCATTAAGTAAACGGCGAGGAAAGTAATTGTGAGCAAATTCAATTTTTTTTATTTTGAAGTTGTGAGAGTTTGCTCGTTTGTTTGCTGTAATGGCGTGTTTAACTCTGATCTTTCCTTCACAAAAACTTAATTCGAACGGCACACTCCAACGAGACACAAGGGAATGTAATGCGGCCTTTTCTCAAAAAATTCCTTCAATTTCTGTTGTGCAATTTAAGGTACAAATTTCCAAATTGAACGGAATTGGAAAGACTCACCAGGAGCGTATATTTGTTGTAGAACTTAAATTAAAACTTCGCTCGCTCTTTCACTATGAACAAATTGCTCGAGAAAATTCAGATATTAAATGAATGAAAGTTCCATCGTTCAGTTTAACTGTAACCAAATACCTCACGTTCCAACTTTCTGGGTACTTTTTGTGAACGATTAAAATTAATTGCAGAAGGTTTTTAGGCCGCTTATCAACCAACGTAATTACACTATTGTTTATACAAATTCATTCTGAAACCAATATTTTTCTGTCAACCAAAGTGATTTGATAGAGAGAAAAGAGAGGATTCATAAGTTATTTATCGGCTTGAGGTAGTGACCGACGTGTTTGCTTAAAAATACTGCCCAGCCGGAAAACGAGGTATATTTATGAAGAATTACAACGAAAGTTGGGATGTCTCGGCGACTCACGAAAGCGTTACCGTGGCCCGTGGGCAGAGATAGGAAAATACTGACCGGGTAAAGAACCAATCAGATTGCAAGATTCGTTACCGTGCCCTCTAAAAAAACAATAAGAATTTTTACTCACATTTTGGGACGTTCCTCAAACTTTAATTCCACCTTTTGGTCTGCATCTGGGCCGTCTTCAACCTCCCTGTGAAAGAAAATTGCTCAACTTACAATATGCAAGATATCAATCTCTGAGCAAATAAATAAAGTCGAGCTCGCCATACGTTTTAAAAAAAGGTTATAAACAAACGTCAGATTGAGAAATATTGCACTTGAAATTACCGTAGCGGTTCAAATTCATTTTTTTCCATCTTGCGATGAACGAGTGCACGTGGAGTTTAAAGCCTTTTGTCTGCAATAGAATTGTCCTCGTTGGTTTTTGCCAAACGTTTACCTGTTGTTTCCTTTCAGCTGTCGCCTTTGTGCAAAACAATTTTTAAGAAATTCACACGAGAAGGCCTGTGGCGAGACAGGCAATGACCTTTTTACCGTGAATGTTTTCGCTTTCAAAACGAAACAAATAAGCCATTTTACAGTTATGTACTTAGTTGCCAAGCCTTTGATTTGGAGTGAGGCTGAAAGTGACCTTGTTGTGATAGAGACCAGTATCTAGCTACATGATAACAAAATAATTTGCATTTGAAAAGCAGCAAGGTTTGTATCATAACAAGGTCACACTTAGCCTCATTTCTGTTCAAAGGCTTGGCAACCAAGCACACAACTATAAAATGGACTATAAGTGATCCCGAGAAAGGAACTACTTTGAAGTTTTAAGCAACACTAATTCACATTTTAATTCAAGGCTTCAAGTGCCTTCAGGATATTGTACACAATTAAAAATTGTTATGCTTGACGTCATCGCCAAGAACACAAATTATGTGTAGAGCGCACAAAGTTATTAACTAAACTGTAAAACACTGTGAGTGGAGTTAGTGAGGGTGTTACAAATTATTTTAATTTAAAAATTTCAAAGTGCTTCACTCACATCTTGTATTTCTGTCCTTCCATGTTACCTCCAGCAGATACAAACCTTATAATAAAAATATGAAGAACGCATTTTCAAATTTTGTTAAATATAGTCAAACCTGTTTTAAGTGGTCACCCACGTTGAAAGGCGCAGTGAATACTTGAGACAGGTAGACCGCTTAATACAGGTTCCACATAATAGGGATATTATATAGAAACGATGATAAACGTAGATAAATAGATAGGTTTAATTTCTCTTGAAAGATTATTCTTAGTTTTCGTGACCGTTCAATACAGGTGGAAGAAAAGTAGGCCGTTGGGACTCAGTAAAGGATGATCGTGACCGCTTGATGAGGAAAAAAATTAATTTTGAGTCTTTGAAAATTGACTGCTTAATACAAGGTGACCGCTTGATACGGTGCCGCTTAATACAGGTTCGACTGTACTACTTCAGTAAAACTCATTTTTGTTTGTGTTGTTCGGATTTGTCAATTTTTTTTCTCACATTACCATTTCAGGTGTTTTGGTCTCCGCTGTCCTCATAATGGTTCATATACCATCATTATTAACCCTTTAAACTCCTAAGAGTGACTGGTATCTAATTTCTCCTTACAACATCACCCCTGAATCACACATTAGTGTCATGAGAATAAAGGAAATGGTCACTAACTAAAGAAACTCTTGATTGTTAAACAAATTCTCCTTGTCAGCACATTAGTAAATGTACAGAGAACAGCATGGAGAAAATGAATGCTGATGTTAGGGTGTAAAGTGTTAAGCCAATAAAAATTGAGTCTATTACGCAAGAGACCGGTCGTAGATTGTTGCCTGGGGGGAGGGGTGAGGAGGATTTTGGTCGTGTCACAATAAAATTTACCTTATGCCTCCCTCTAAGCTGTGTATATTCTAATGACCCCCCCCCCCTCAACCCTTATAGACAGTCCCTCCTTTATACTCCGTTAGCGATGGCTAAGAGAGTGTAATCTCTTGCGATGACTGATTCCCTTCTGCTCTCCCTAAAAAAAATAGTGTGATCCCCCACAAAAAAACGTCATTCGACCCATGGCTCCTGAGATCAAATTTATCCTCTACTAAATTTTGCACAACTAACTCGACACAGCAATTTAGAATTAGTATGAGACCAATATTAAACTAGGAAAGTCAAATATCCGATGGCGTTTATAATCCCATTTTCTTTCTGACGATCCCAATAATTTTGGCAAGAGTGTTCAAGGTTTCTTGGTTACCGTTGGAGCTTTGTTTGAAAAAATTCCGTTACGTTCGAAGAAAGGCCCGGAAATGCTGTACCATTTATGGAAACATTAAAAGTACGTGAGTGCATTGTACTTATTGAAGTACTTCTCGTGAGGGCAATACAATTGATTTGAAACATGACACGAAATGCCTCCGAAAAAGAAAGATAAAACGCGGGTTCATCTTGAACCGCGTGACATGTGCAAGTAATGGCTTCTTTTGGTAATTTACGAGCGTAGGGAAAAGTACTCGACGAAATTCGCAAAAATTCGAAATATTAAGCCTCCTCCTGCTTTCAATTAATATTTTGCTGTCTCACGGCCTTTCCGCTGTACCAGACAAAACTAGTGAAGTCCTAACAAAATCAAAAGAGAAATTTTGTCATAGCACATTTTGTTTTCGTCTGTTGCATCCGCAGTAAATTTCAACACGGAAAATTGGTCTGTGGTTAAACAGTAACTCGATTCCTTAATGATTTGAAGTTAGAGCGGTAAATTCATCTCAAAAATCTAACTAAAACGGTAAAATGTTTCTAGCTTCTACAGATCTCGTTAACCTAGGCTGGTCGCAAACTTTCCCCTCAATTATCTCGATAGTAAGTTAATTTCAACTAATAGAGCCAGAGAAGCAAGCCCATCGTTACGTTAGTCACAAGACTAGTGTCGACTAGTGACGTTCCATCTTTTACTACATCAAAGCCTTTCGAAATACACAGAACATCCTTGTTTTGACTTACCTTAAACTGAACTGAAAAACGCCAGGTTTGCAATTTAATTACTCTCTGGACCGACGTCTTTTGTTCCTTTGCGTTATGGATTGTAGCAAACAAAACCGAAAATCGAGTACACCACTCCACACTGGCCACTCCAAGTCAAAGTCTGGTCCTAATCTTTCGTCACTCCTATTGATTTTCTGCAGACGTAGTATCCACTCGTTGTCACGCACATCTCAAATCCACCTTCCGGGGTCCCGTTTGGCCTACGTGTAGCAAGTGAGGGAGAGGAGAAATCTCGCATCCGTTTCACCATGGCGGGGAGGGTCTCTAACCTACGTGATCCTGTTTGTTTACTGTTTCGAAAAGGATTGTTTTCTTTCGTTTGGTGCGTTTACGCTCAGGATCAAGGTAACAGGGTTGTAAATTGGAATATTATGAAATCACATCTTCGACAAAGTTTAGATATTGAGTCATTAGAAAGAAAGGAAAGGCTTGTTGAAGGCCTAATTGTAATAACTATCCTAAATGTAATTAGTCCTAAATCAACATAACATTTGGTCCTAAATGTAATAAAGTCCTAAATGTAATAAAATTTAATCCTAAATATAAAAAGCCTCCAATGCAATCGTATAACTCCGCTAGTGCATTGTTGTTGTAGTGGACATTCATATTGAGATGTTAAAGTGACAGCTGTTGCACCAAAAAATCTTCTGACCAGAATTCATGTCACATTGCGGGCTCGTTGATGTTAATCAGTGTCTTCTCATTTGCTAGACTTAAGTCGAGAAATACTGGCTGCAAACCGTTATACTGATAAACAATATAGCATCAAATAACAGCTGGCAAAACAATGAATACGCTGACCTATATCTCTCCAAATATCACTGGCTCAGACTCTCAGGTACAATAGCCTTTAGAAAAATGGGATAACGTGACACTTGTTTGATCAGTGATCGAGTTAACAAGTCACAAACCAGATTACAAACTTGGACGAGGGAGTCCGCTGACTTGTAGGACAATTTGCAGGCTCGAATATACAATTTTCGAACCTGGGATCCCTTTATGGCTTCACTCCACCTCGGTAATCGGGTCATGTGCCATGTAACTATAAGTGCAAAATGACGAGCTTTCTTCTTTCATTTATTTTTTTGTTTATCTATTCATTTTCTCCCCTCACGGCGGGGAGAAGAGAAAAAGACAAAAAAAGAAATAAGATCGATTTGAGATCGAAAGTGGAATATATGTTCTCTCTTGACCAAGCTTATTTGTTTTCATGTCTGTCAATTTGATGCCAAAAGCACATCAGTATAAGGGTTTGTGGCCACTGCTTCTCGACTTACGTCTCTAGCAAATAAAAAGACGCTGATTAATATCAACGAGCCCGCAATATGCCGTGAATATTGGTCCGAGGATTCCTCGATGCAACAGCCGTCACTCAAACATCTCACTGTGAATGTCCGCTACAACAACAATGCACTGACGGAGTTAAACGATTGTATTGGAGGCTTATTACATTTAGGACTAAATGTTGTTATATTTAGGACTTCATTAAATTTGGGACCAAATGTTATTACATCTAGGACAGTTATTACATTTAGGCCTTCAACAAGGTTCTCTATTTTATTAGGCGCATTCCAAAGTCAGGTAACTGAGTAAACGAGGGAAAAACGCATTGGGAACGAAGGTATAGGGGAACGATGTCTTTCAAACGTAACTTCCCCGCGGGTACCCAGTTCTGTTGCTTAGAATTATTGTGACCAGTAAAGGGAACTAAGCAGTACTGTGATCTTTGCCACGCTTCCGACGTAAATATCCGTTTCCGTTGAAATTGCCCATTCCTTCGGGTGCAGTCGACACCTTCCCAGGGAAGCTCTCTGTGATCGACCCACACACGTCAGATGTGGAGGTTAGAGACAGTTGATTACTTCATATCTCATTTTGATTTGGTGATTGGTTATTAAACTATTGGCCTCTGTAGGAACTTTACTTGTTACTGAAGGTATGGGCATAAAGTAAAACAGAGCCAAGTTCTACCACTTTGGGTCATCAGGCCCCATCCGTTTAACACATGGAAGCAGATTGACGAAGGGCAGATAGTCAAAAATTCAAATTGTCTTATTAAAATCTCCAACACTCCTCACTTTCAATTGAAATTGTTTATTACACTGGCATAAAATCGTTAATTAGAGTGATGTTCACCAGGTTGTGGAAGAAATATTCCATCAAACATCTCGGCAGACACTTTCGCCTTACCATGAGTTCGAGCAAGGGACATTTTAAATATAGCAATAAGTTTGAAAGAACAAGTCAAAGCGAGCAAAAAAGGGAGTCCCCATGAAGAGTTACAGTCTGAAATTCATTTTTCGTTTTGCCGCAAACGCAAATTACTATTTGCTATAACGGGGGAAATTCCCGAGACAAGTGAATAAACTTTGGTTCTGGTGAAAACGACTAAAAACAAAGACTTTATAAGTCGAGTAAAGATTCCAGCCTGGATGTTTAATATCTGACGGTATCTGATTCAAGAGATTTATTTCCGTTTTCACGTAAACTCATCCTGATTTACAGAGTAATCAGGGAGTAAAATTAAAATAAAGAATTAAAACAAAGGAGAACCTTATTAACATTGCCACATCGCTGCACACCTTACCGACTTCACTTGCATACAACAAACAACATCACACACACACATACACAATCTTTCCACCGTAACTACAGAAAACCGTGACTTCATTCTACCGAGATGGATCGGGCAGGGAAGTTGTCTCTCTAGTTCAGTCACTTTCCCACCCATCTCCACTATCCGCTGCCCATTTCCTATCGTCCATCTCCCCATCTCCTGTTGTGTGTGCATTTTAACAAGGCCTAATGAACAATAGCGACGTTGAGACCCTTCTTAAGCGTCATATTGTTAAATTGTTGGCGAAGTTTCTCTCGAAGCTTCCGTCGCTGCTGTGACACTGACGATTGGTTCGCTTTGAACCGTAGAATTTCCTGCTTGGATATACAGAGATCTTCCTCCGACGAAAAACACTCCTACAATGTAAAATGAAGAACGACGACTAAGGTTAATCGATAGTATATCAATTCGGAGAAAGGCATCCTGTTGGTCACGATCCCAATATATTTGTGTGACATATCCTCAGTCACGCATCAATTTATGATCGCGTGACCAGTCGCAACTGGCTCAGTGGTGCACAGAATTATGTTCAAGGTGACGGAGAATACAAAATTTTACCACGATAATAAAAACAAACGAAGATAAGTTAAAGACAAGCTAGGAGGAAGTAAAGATAGCTAAGGATGGAGAAGACTTAAGCTGACTGTACATAAAAATTAAAAAAGACTATATGAACTTAAGCTTACTTTTTCAAGAAGCACAAATCGTGACGCTACAGGAAGTTTGAGATCAGGGGATATTCTACCCTTGGGGTTATCGGATCCCAGGGAAAACCTAAATCGCCATAGGGCGACGGAAGTATAGTTAAAAATAACTCACCATTGACTCTGTTCCTCCATCCTTCCAACCCATTAGCTTCAGGAGCCGTTTTTCTTTGTCATCAATATTTTCTACAAGCCTTTCTTGCTTATCATGTCTCGGCGAATTTTGCTAAAGAGATATATAAAAACATTATTGAACACTAGAATGAATGAATGAATGAGTTAATGAATGAGCGAATACTTTCACTGACTTAACGGTGAGGAAGAACAACGCAACGATTTGCAAAATTACATTTGAACATCTTCAGTCACGTAAACTTCACACGGTAAAAAAGCGTGACCGCCTAAGTTAGAGTGACAAGATTGCATGACGATTGAAACTACCGCACAATAACCCTTTAACTCCCAAGATCTCATTAGTAATTCTCCTAACTGTCTGTCATACAGTTCTTGCAATGTTAGTTTGGAGAATTTGGCATTGGATCAACTTACAATCCCCTAAATTATATTTTTCTTTATTCTCATCACTTGTCTGCTTGAGATTGTATTGATATTGTAAGGAGAAATTCTGTCTTGGTGGCTCATGGTAGTGAAAAGAGATAACTAATTTAAGCATTCAATAGTGTAGTTCGATCGTTTGGGTAAGTGTAGTCCTGAGAAGGACTGTTGTCGGTAATGGTGACCGACGTTTCGACAACCTGAGAGGAACTTATCATCAGAGTCAAATCCACAACAACCTTTCACTTGACTCTGATGATGACTTCCGCTCAGGTTGTTGAAACGTCAGTCACCATTGCCCACAACAGTCCTTCTCAGGACTACACTCACCTGGAGCATCAAACTACACTATTACATGTTACCCCCGGGTTCAAACCATTTACTGTATTAATCAAGCATTGTGAAGGGGTGTGGATAGGAGGCTTATATGTTTACCTTCTTCCCCTTGCTTTTGCCCTTCCTCTTTCTTCCCTTTCCATTATGAGCTAAGTAATCATGATGAACTTCAAGTGAACAGCTTTTGTCTGAACAAAGTGCACATGTGTCTCCTGGTTGAAAGTAGAACAGCATTACCATACTAGATACATAAAATATGTCAGTTATAGGAGTTACATGGTAAAATAAAACACGTACATGTACTCCCTAGTGTGACCAAAAAGAAATTTCTCCTTACAATATTAACACAAATTCAAATAAAAAGGTGATGAGAAAGAAAGGAGAAAATAAACTTGGGTATATTGTTTTAATTGACAAAAAATTATCAAAGCCAAACTTGTAATAAATGTATGAAGTACAGAGCAGAGAATTGATCTTTTCATCTTGGAGTAAAAGAGTTCAGGGCACTTGGACATTAAGGAACTCAGTAGAAAAAATCAGCAGATGTTAGAAAGATCATCTATGTACATTTACCCATGTTTTCTGAGGTAATTTTCCAATGTGTCAAGCAGAGCATTGGAGTCAATCAGCATCACCTGTTTGAGGGAAAAGAATTTGTTAGTACATTGTGACAATTAAGTGCCTTTTTATCATCTTTTGGTCAGTGGGAAAATTGTAAATGATTTCATATCAGTTTTATAGTCAAGTATTCCTGTGCATTTAAGGTGAGAGTGTCTCTCAAAACAAGAGAGAAGTGCCATTAGTAACTGATGTCTTTTACTATTTCAAATAAAGTCAAACCTCAGCTTCTGGTAGCTGATTTTGCCACACTTTTTAAGATTAATTGTAGGATGTTTTGGTTGTATCCCACTTTGTTGCAAGTCTTATGGGTCAATGGAGGACATTGTGATCCAACGTCACAGTGAAATTAAGTTACAACATTTCAATAGAGCTGAGTGTCATAGTCTTACGGAACAGGCCCCAGTTGCATAGAGGGCATACACTGTATGAGGCTATCCTATAAATAAATCCCTATCTAGCAGATCAGTGATAGTGAAACATACTGAGCTATCCACTCAATTGAAGTGCGGAATTAAAAAGAAAAATTCCAGTTACTTATTACAGAGCAGACATAAAAGAATAGGTTGTCAAAACTTAAAACATTGGTAAATTTTTACTCTGACAAGGACGGCAAGTGTCGATGACTTTTGCACAAAGGTTCATTGAACAGCAAAACCTCAACAACGTGATCAATTATGTAACTCCACCCATGGGAGCCTAAACAAAACAAACAACACACTCTGTAGGATTTAGATCACTGTCATATCACAGTGTTCGATTTGATTAATAACAACTGAGCATTACTGCAAATTCCACAGTCCTTCATCCACCGTCAATCAATAGGAGGACTCAGCTGGTGGTTGTTTAGAGCACTTGATGAAAATAAGAATGATGGATCCACTTAACCCTTTACACCCTAAGATTGACCAACTTCTTATTTCTCCCTACAATATCAGCCCTTAATCACACACTAAGGTCATGAGAATAAAGTAAATGATCACCATGAAAAGAACCCTTAGATTGGCAAACAAATTCTCCTTGTCTGCAATGCCTTAGGAAATGTATAAAGAACAGTGAGGAGAATATGCATACTGATGCTAAGGTGTAAAGGGTTAAAAAGGAAAAGAGCATGGGTTTCTTCTGTTATTCTTTCTCAAAATTCATGCAGTCTCACAACTTAGCACTTGAAAGTACACATTCAAACTTTACCTAAACAAGTTATCAATCAGATTTTGAAGTAGGGGCATGATGCATTATGAAATTTTAGTGCTGCACTGTAAGAATTTTCAATTAGTTGTTTCTAGCAAGTGTAAAACACTACTTTCGCCTAGCATGTTATTTTTTTTCTATATATTCTAATTCAAAATCTGCACATCCTCATACCATAAAAACAATGGTTAGACATCCACTTACAATGAATAAGTCTTTTTACAATCTCCTCTTTTTTTCTAGTTCATCAAACACTTTCTGTACAGCAAAGTCTTTGAACCATTGTAACAACATTTATTGACACACTTCTAACTTTTAAAAGTTTAAAAATTGGAATGATGTGGTCAATTATTCAATTACTGCTATTGTCAGTTAACTGTCCATTACAGTGGCCAGTAAGAATAAAACAAAGTCACAAAACCTACAACACAAACACAAACTTAAAACAGAATCACAAAATCCACAACACTAATACAAAACTCTACAAGTTTGTGTTTGTGTTGTAGTTTTTGTGACTCTGTTTTGTTCTTACCAGCCACCGGTAAGTCCATTCACTCTTCTCATTAAACCCAGTAGTAAGTTCCTACCTCAGTGATAAGTTTCCAAATTTACAAAGTTAAAAATAGCTTAAGGAGGAGTAATGGCTGTAACAAACTCCTTATCATACCATAAAAACAATGGTTAGACATCCACTTACAATGAATAAGTCTTTTTACACTCTCCTCTTTTTTTCTAGTTCATCAAACACTTTCTGTACAGCAAAGTCTTTGAACCATTGTAACAACATTTATTGACACACTTCTAACTTTTAAAAGTTTAAAAATTGGAATGATGTGGTCAATTATTCAATTACTGCTATTGTCAGTTAACTGTCCATTACAGTGGCCAGCAAGAATAAAACAAAGTCACAAAACCTACAACACAAACACAAACTTAAAACAGAATCACAAAATCCACAACACTAACACAAAACTCTACAAGTTTGTGTTTGTGTTGTAGTTTTTGTGACTCTGTTTTGTTCTTACCAGCCACCGTTAAGTCCATTCACTCTTCTCATTAAACCCAGTAGTAAGTTCCTACCTCAGTGATAAGTTTCCAAATTTACAAAGTTAAAAATAGCTTAAGGAGGAGTAATGGCTGTAACAAACTCCTTACCTCTGATGAGCATTACTTGTTGTTTCAATCCATCAATCATCCCAACTTTATTTATCAAGGGTGGCATGAAACAGTTGCAATGCTGAATTTTACACTTGTGGCCCTCCTACAACATTTGAGTGAAATGTTGTTTCATTTCTAAACATGATTATACTAAGAATTTATAGCAGCATTTTTAATTTGTAGTTTTACGTCATTATAAACTTGATCTCAAAGAAAAATATTAAAATATGTTCCATGATTGATCAAACTAAGATTGTAAACAAGATGAACTCAAAAACTACACTTAAGTTCATGGAGATTCTCTGAAATTTTCAATGTTGTAGGTTTTGTTAAAGTTTCAATAACCAGTGAGAAGATTCTTGCAGATCATATAAAACACTAGCCGATAGCAGTTACATGTACGAAAGATTTGATGAATTAGATTCAAATATGTTTGGGCAAGGTGATGTTATGTCTACTCAAATATGTGAATGCAATGGGTCAAATAGTCAGAAACAACTACTGGTATGCGACCGTCGCATAAGCACTGCAATAGAGATAACAGTATTAAATTCTCCTTCCTTATTTCCTTTTGATCCAAATTTTGTTAAAAATTTTCCACTCAGCTCAAATACCAGAACTCTGTGGTTTGAAGTCTCATAAACCATCAGGTGATGTGCCTTGTTAACTGACAAATGACATGGGTTATTGAACTCCCCATTCCCCTCCCCCTTATTTCCAAATTTCTACAGAAAATACCCATTTCCAGCAAACACTTTGATACAATGTTCGTTTGCATCTGACGCTAACAGATATTTGTCATATTGTACGTAGTGAGAGGGGAAGGTAAAAGAACCCTCATCCCTGAATTTACATGACTGATGACCATCAGGAGAAAAGATCTTAATTGATTCGTTGTACCTATCAGCAACAATAATATTGCCTTTATTATCTACAGATAAACCATGAGGATAATCCAGCTAGTGGTCAAGATTTCCTTTACCACCAAACTGGCTCAGGTACTCACCCTGCTTACTGAACAATTGAACAAGGCTGTTGTATCCACCACTATAATGTTATTATTCTTATCAAATGCTACTCCTCTAGGACGAGTGAGTTTTCCCTGTTTATCACCATCTCTATCAAAAGATCTTAAGTATTGGTTTTATCACTACTGAATACCTGAACCCTGTGGTTACCAGTATCAGTCACTGCAATTTCATCGCATTCATTCACCGCCACTCCCCAGGGTTTGTTTAACATTCAAGCAGACGAATCTCGTCAGCCAAAAGATAACACAGGACAGAACTGTCCGGGTTTAACTAGAGCCAAAGAGGGACTGCCTCGAGCTTGTTCTTCGCTCACTTTGACTACTGCCTCTTATCGTTCGCTATCTTTTGGGGAAATAGCTGAACTTGTAGCTGCCATCTTTATTACCCTGAACTCTCACTTCCGTCGCACAGTCATGGCCCTGCCGATTTTTAATTTTCACTGTTATTCGGTCACGCTTCTCGAGGCATTGTCCTTCACCATTTCTTTATGTGAAAACAAAGTTCGCTTGAGTTCCAACAATCGCTTCAGTGCGTCCTTTTCCTTCAGCAGTTAATTGATCCGCTTTGTTTTCGCCGCGAAACGTATTCACGTGCACGGCTGTTCTTGTTGTCGCATGTTGTCCTTCGGTGTCATGACGTCATGGCGTTTACCAGCTAGTCATTTTCTCAGTATTCTTCATTTTAGTCTAGTCATTTTGTTTTTTACTGGGATACCTGTGGTAGCCCAGTCATAAAATGCCTTTGTTTTTTACTGGGATACCTGTGGTAGCCCAGTCATAAAATGCCTTTGTTTTTTTGTCGTCTTTTTTTTTTTTTTTTTCCTCCGCCACAAAATGGAAAAATTGCGCAATAGTACCCAGAGGTCATTGGGCCCTCAACACCATGACAACTAACTGTGATCCAATGAGGTGTTCACATGCTGATCACGCGTGCTATCTTGATGATGATTGACGTTGTCATGCACGGACAGGGCCGGGTCACATGACGAACACGAGATTTTTGCCCATAAAACTATTTTGTCAGTCGTTTTGTATTTCAACGTAATTGGATTACGATCATCTGGAGCATTATGGGGCAAACGTTCAAAATACTTACAGACGCATACACAAGTCGTATTGTTCGCGGCCAATCCACACAAAAAGATGTTATTAAGCGGTAATTTTGGATCGGACAGAATCGCGAACGCTTGAAAGCCATGAAAGCATTGAATGCCTTGTATGCCACGTATGCCAATGTCTTAGTTGAAAACGTAAACTCGTTGTAAAAAGCAAAATCTGAAATCTGAAACCAAACTGCATATACTCTATGCAATCTATTGAACAACACTACTACCGTGAGACTGAAGAACAAAATTCAAATGGATGCAAACTGCTTGTGAAGAAAGACGCCATGTTGGATTCACTTGATGCCAGGGAACGTAGCTACGATAACAGTGCGAATGGTATTAATTTCACGATCAGAAAGGTGAATCTTATGTTTGTTTTCATTGTAGTTGTATGGATATTCTTTTTTAATAAATACATGATCCAAAATCCCGTTTTTTTGTGTGTATAATGTTATTATGTCAAGTATTGTTTACGCAATTGTCTTGTCACAGGCGACCCAAGGTCACGTTTCGAGAAAGAGCCAATGATTAATTCACGAACGCGTCACGCGTTGTGTGACTCAGAGCAAGTTATTCTAGGAACCGTTGAAAATTTGAACACGTTATAAGGAATAGTATAGGGAACGAAATATGGTCGATTTACAACGATAAATATTTCGAAATATGAAGATTTTTCTCGAAAAATCAATAAAACTTACTCATACCTTGTGTATCCGTTGTAGTTTCTGGCGATTGTTGCCGTTTTAAGCTTGCTTTACCATCACTATTATTCACGTCATCTACTTTTATTACATTGGTAAAATCTGTACAGACATCACACCAACCAACTCGCGCGCAAAGTAAGAAGGCTATGTTGAAGGCTTGAAATTATATTACGATCGATTTTCATCAAGAAATGGGCCAGGAATTTTCCACAATAGTGCAAATAATCGTGAAGGCTGATCGCGGAAAAGCGATTGCGTGACGCTCGGTAAGCTGTAAGATGACATGTTATTATATACCAGAAGTAAAAACTCTTCAGATTCTCAGTCTGCATTTTTTACCCACTCTGCAGTCTATATTTTGTATCCGGTCTGCAGTCTGCTGTCTACATTTTGTACTAACAGGTATCCGTGGCACAAATACAGTTTATTTTTGGTTACTTTTATTCGCACAACACACATAATCTACCACAAAATACCTGTGTGTGAGGTAATTCGACATTTTCATTCTTTCCCGCGTTAATAATCTTCTTTCCTTTTGTAAGAATGTAGACTACTTACAAAGTTTCAAGTAATCCACCCACCCTAGAAAAAATAACTCTTGCATGCATAGCATGCCTATGTTTTGAGACAGGTGTGTGTCTTTGGCCAGGATCCAGTACCATCCAGGTATCCCAGTTACTCTGCTCACAGGGTCTAGTTTGTCGTCTTTTTTTTTTTTTTTTTTTTTTTTTTTTCCTCCGCCACAAAATGGAAAAATTGCGCAATAGTACCCAGAGGTCATTGGGCCCTCAACACCATGACAACTAACTGTGATCCAATGAGGTGTTCACATGCTGATCACGCGTGCTACCTTGATGATGATTGACGTTGCCATGCACGGACAGGGCTGGGTCACATGACGAACACGAGATTTTTGTCCATAAAACTATTTTGTCAGTCGTTTTGTATTTCAACGTAATTGGATTACGATCATCTGGAGCATTATGGGGCAAACGCTCAAAATACTTATAGACGCATACGCAATTCGTATTGTTCGCGGCCAATCCACACAAAAAGATGATATTGAGCGGTAATTTTGGATCGGACAGAATCGCGAACGCTTGAAAGCCATGAAAGCATTGAATGCCTTGTATGTCTTGTATGCCAAGTATGCCAATGTCTTAGTTGAAAACGTAAACTCGTTGTAAAAAGCAAAATCTGAAATCTGAAACCAAACTGCATATACTCCATGCAATCTATTGAACAACACTACTACCGTGAGACTGAGGAACAAAATTCAAATGGATGCAAACTGCTGGTGAAGAAAGACGACATGTTGGATTCACTTGATGCCAGAGAGCGTAGCTGCGATAACAGTGCGAATGGTAATTATTTCACGATCAGAAAGGTGAATCTTATGTTTGTATTCATTGTAGTTGTATGGATATTCTTTTTTAATAAATACATGATCCAAAATCCCGTGTTTTTTGTGTATAATGTTATTATGTCAAGTATTGTTTACGCAATTGTCTTGTCACAGGTGACCCAAGGTCACGTTTCGAGAGAGAGCCAACGATTAATTCACGAACGCGTCACGCGTTGTGTGACTCAGAGTAAGTTATTCTAGGAACCGTTGAAAATTTGAACATGTTATAAGGAATAGTATAGGGAACGAAATATGGTCGATTTACAACGATAAATGTTTCGAAATATGAAGATTTTTCTCGAAAAATCAATAAAACTTACTCATACCCTGTGTATCCGTTGTAGTTTCTGGCGATTGTTGCCGTTTTAAGCTTGCTTTACCATCACTATTATTCACGTCATCTACTTTTATTACATTGGTAAAATCTGTACAGACATCACACCAACCAACTCGCGCGCAAACTAAGAAGACTATGTTGAAGGCTTGAAATTATATGACGATCGATTTTCATCAAGAAATGGGCCAGGAATTTTCTACAATAGTGCAAATAATCGTGAAGGCTGATCGCGGAAAAGCGATTGCGTGACGCTCGGTAAGCTGTAAGATGACATGTTATTATAAACCAGACGTAAAAACTCTTCAGATTCTCAGTCTGCATTTTTTACCCACTCTGCAGTCTATATTTTGTATCCGGTCTGCAGTCTGCTGTCTACATTTTGTACTAACAGGTATCCGTGGCACAAATACAGTTTATTTTTGGTTACATTTATTCGCACAACACACATAATCTACCACAAAATACCTGTGTGTGAGGTAATTCGACATTTTCATTCTTTCCCGCGTTAATAATCTTCTTTCCTTTTGTAAGAATGTAGACCACTTACAATGTTTCAAGTAATCCACCCACCCTAGAAAAAATAACTTTTGCATGCATAGCATGCCTATGTTTTGAGACAGGTGTATGCCCTTGGCCAGACTTGAACTCACTATTTCAGTATACTAGTCCGACACGCGTAGTATCACTACACTTGATTCCACGGATCCAGTACCATCCAGGTATCCCAGTTACCCTGCTCACAGGGTCTAGTTGTCTCAGTTTATGGATGATCATATCTCCTTCTTGAGAACAGTCTGTCGACTTCATGACAAAGGACTTTCAAGGAAGACAGTCTGACAAAAGCTTATTCAAAAATGAGCTTTCCGTTCAATTCAAAATGATATCGACCAGAGTTTTGAAGAAATTTATCCCAAATGGGTCCTCTCGGTAAAGAAAAGAATACTTTATCAAGTCCGAGAAAACTCAGTTCGACAAAAAATTATTTCAACTTCAAACAACCCATTATGTGGACATCTCATCGTGAACAAGACTGCTCTTATGTGAAAAAACCTAGAGGGCGCCCTCCATATCAAGCAAACAAACAACTGGTGTCTAAAGCTGATCGAGCCGCGTTCCCTGAAATTCACCCAGAACTTCCGCAATTACGAGACAATTCCGATTTATGTGGAAATTGCAGATGAGATTGAAGCAAATACGTTATTTGATCGGTCACTACCTTCCACGAGGTGCTTTTTAGACATCTCACCGGAAAGGGCACCCTTAAAGCCGGTGTCACAGTGGATTTGGACCCCCGGATCGCAGATTTGGATCCCCCCACCAAACTTTTCTTTTAAGCATCAATTTTATCATATTTGATAACTAATTCTATTTGCAAGCTTTTTGTCGATGTTCCTTTCAATTACAACACAACATTCCTCAATAAAGGTAAAGAAAAACAGCCATTTCGTTCCAATCCTGCCGCATTTATTGAAGGGAGTCGTACAGTATACGCAAGAATTAGATGCGAACAAACTACTGCATTCGAATAATTGAAATTGTAACAATAAATCTTTGCTTCTTCTGATGCGAATCAACATTGATACGAAACGTCATAATAATAGTGGAGACTGTTGCGTCCAGTCACAAAAATAGCTCAGTTTATCTGATTTTCTTATTAAATAACATTAAACAGTTTCTGAACAAGAAGGAAGTAACAACTCCTACAAGTCGTTCGTAAAGCCTATTATGAGAAAAAATGTTTCTATTCTGAACTACTGGAACTCTCAGCTTATTTTCAGATGCAAATCAACATGTCTACGTCTTAACAAAGTGGAGACTATTTCATCGAACTCAATCTTATTTTCTAATTTTAACGATTATTAACTGTCGAGGGATCTGAAATAACAAACTTGCAGTGTACCATGTCGTCTCAACACTTGGGCATTGAACAATAACAAAATAAATTAGTGTCATAAGTTTGTCTCTTACTGAATCTAGCGGTGTTCGACTATCGCGGAAAAGGTTCAAAAGCGACCTTATCCGAACATTGAACAAAATGCTTGCACATTTTGCCAGTTCGTATGCATCGGCGATACGCATATTTTGAATTAAAAACATTTTAGTACGCACTGAAACGTATTATCTATTTCTACGAGAACGTTAATGATGGTGTTTGACTCAGTTCTGTTGGGGGGCGGGGGTCCAAATCTGCGGAGGGGGGTCCATATCCGCTAGCGGATTTGGACCGGGGGTTCCAAATCTAGGGGTCCAATTCCGCTAGGACACCGGAACGGTGGAATGATGGAATGGTGGAATGGCGGAAAACTACCCAAAATCCTAAACACCGAACGGCGGAAAATTACCCCAAGTCCTTAAAGACGAAGCGGGGGAAAAATTACCCGAAATCCTAAAAGACACAACGGCGGAAACTACCCCAAATCCTAAAAATTTTTTGAGGTTTTTCTTATCCTAGCTTCCTTTCATAATAAATGAGGTATAATTGTAACCTTCCCAGATATATTGGACTAAAATCAGTCGGAAAGTTTCAAATCACTCCTTTTTGTTTTTGCTTAGTGATTACTATACAGCGAAGTTTGCAAATGCAATCACAAATACTTTAATGACACATTTCTACTGTTTGATTATTTACAATTTTTGAGTTTAAAGCCTTTTTCTGAGTTAAACCAGTGGAGCAGATGATCTGTTTTATGACAATAGTAGTAAATTCTGTAATTACTTAATTAGCAATATCATATAAAATAGGTGTAACAAGATATTTATCTGGATGTAGCATTAATTGAAACTATAGTGTTGTAGTTTCATTGACCATTCAGAAGATTCTTACAGAGAATATAAATCACGTGTTGAAAGCAGTTTAATGTTTAAAAGTTTGAAAAAATGAGCTCAAATCTGGTAAGGCATAGTGATGTGATGTCTATTCAAATATCTGAATGCGATGGTTATAAAACTCAGACACAACTATTCGACCATCACTGAGCACTGCAGTAGAGATAGGGCGATTAAATTCTCCTTTTTTCTCTCCTTTTGATCCAAATTTTGTTACAAATTTTCCACTTAGCTCAAATACTTGTACTCTGTGATTCCATGTATCACAAACCATCAGGTGTCCTGCCTTGTTAACTAACAAACAACGAGGTTTATTGAACTCCCCGTCCCCCTCCCCCTCATTTCCAAATTTGTATAAAAAATTACCATTTCTATCAAACACTTTGATACAATGTTCATTTGCGTCTGACACTATCAGATATTTGTCATATTGTATGCAGTGAAAGGGAAAGGTAAAAGAACCCTTACCCCCGAATTTACTTAAATAATGGCCGTCAGGAGAAAAGATCTTAATTGATTTGTTACCGCTATCAGCAACAATAATATTGCCTTTATTATCTACAGATACACCGAGAGGATTAGACAGCTGGTGATCACGATTTCCTTTACCACCATACTGGCTCAGGTACTCACCCTGCTCACTGAACAATTGAACACGATGGTTACTGCTGTCCACGACTATAATGTTATTAGTCTCATGTATTGTCATTCCGCATGGAAAATTAAATTCTCCCTGTTTATTACCTTTTCTACCAAACGACCGTAAGTAAGTTCCATCACTACTGAATACTTGAACCCTGCTGGTATTACTATCAGTCACTACAATTTCATCGTGTTCATTCACTGCCACTCCCCAGGGTCTGAGTAACATTCCAGCAGACGAACCTTGTTGTCCAAAAGATAGCACGGGTCTGAATTCTCTGGGTTTCACTCGAACCGGAAATGGACTGCCTGGAACATGTTCTTCGTTTAGTTTAACTTCTGCCTTACAACTTCCAGTTTCTTTGGAAAAATAACCGACTTTATAGCTACCATCTTTAACATCTTGGACTCGCACTTCCATGGCACAGTCATGGCCTTGCTGATTTTTAATTTCCACTGTTACTCGGTCACGCTCGTCGTGGCATTGTCGTCCTTCAGCATTTCTTGTCGTCAAAACAAATTTCGCTTGAATTCCAACGATCGCTTCAGTGAGTCCTTCTCCTTCCGTAGTTGTTTGATCCGCTCTGGTCTCGCTGAGAAACCCTCTAATGGAGCCGATTCCCTCGTGGATTGCTTTTGTCTTCAAAGCTTCGTTTTCCTCGAAAATAAGTTCATTTAAATATTCAAGGTTGCAGTCGACTTCTTCTCTCTCATCATCAACTCCTTTCAAGAGTGTTGCGTTTTGTGATTCATCGAACTGTGCAAGCTCTGCGTTTGTGCTCCGTTGTAATAGTGTTTCAGATTTTCCTACAGCTGTTTCGACCATTTTTATTTTGTTTTTAATCTCGATCCTTTGTATTCGCAAACGTTCCAGGTACAGTTGTGCCTCATGATCCGCTTCAGAAAAGATTTCCTGTTTCTTGGCTTCGATGACAGCAATCATGCTTTCGGCAAACTGTTGCGCGCTTCTTTTTACTTTTGCGACTTGGGTTTGGATTTTATCACAGCTTTCGTCAAGTTGAGATATTTTGTTTCTCATTCTTTGCACTTTTGCTTTTCTGGACTCAATCTCAGACATGACTTGCAATTTCTTTTCATTTGCCGCTTCTTCCAGTAGTATCTTAACATGTCCCTCGTGAGTGGTTACAACACAAGAATTGCAAATGGCTTGTTCACATTTCTTACAGAAGAATTCCAATTCTTTCTTTTCGTGGCCCGGTCTTGGGCAAAATGCTGGTCGTTTTAAGACATCCTCGATGTCTTGATCTTCAAAATCTTTGAGCGCAAGAACTCGGTGGTCTTTATTTGCTCGGAGTAAGTTATGCACAGTGATACACTCGTCACACCAAAATAAACAGCACTGAAAACAGTAGAAACTTTCTACTCTGCGTTTGTCGCAGTTTCCGCATTTGACTCCAGTAGAATTGCACTCCCTTATGGCCAATACATCTAGTAAGCTGTTGATGCGAAAGTTTATGGGCAGATCTTTAAGATTTCCTCCAGGAACTCGACTCTCCCTTCGACACTCAGGACATGTTATGACATCATGGCGGCCGCTGTTTCTTTGGATTCCTGCTAAACAGTGGAGGCAAAAGCTGTGCAAACATGGAAGCTGCTTTGGTTCAGTAAATGTGACCCTACACACAGAGCAGGATACTTCTTCATGAAGATTGGCGAGCAACGTTTTGATATCCATGATTAAAGGCTTGATAAGGCTTTCGTTTCATGCATCAAACAAGCGTAAAACAAATTACAAAGTAGTCATGCGATAGAAATGCTATTAATATTGACCAATTACATGAGAGTTGTCTTTGGCATATTCGTTATGCAAGATTTCTGAGAATCGTGTAAATTTACCTTGACCTCACACATTCAAAGGCTTATTATGCAGTTGTAGACAGACATGTTTTTAATCAGATGATGGACAGTTTTCGAAAGAGTGGCTGACCTTCAGAATGGCCTCGACCAATCACTGACTTTTACAGAGCGTGTTTGAGAAGAGCGTGATTCTAAAGGAAATTGCCATTTGTTATCGGGTCAGATCTGTATTTCTAAAAAATGCGCGTAGAATGCATTTATTTGAACCGGCCATGAAAAGAGACCGTTACCCGTACTTGTTTATGGGGAGAGAAATTTGTGTTAGACTCAATTTTGCTATCATTTTCGTGAAGTTTAAATACAAGACAAAATGAGAAGGAGTTATTTACCTTGTTCTATTAACATATAGATTCCCATGAAATATAAAAATAATAATGTATATCCTGTTTTGAAGTTAGCATTTTCAGTTTGAAACGAAGGAAACTGAAAATCTCTTGAATACGCCAGGGAAAAGTACTCTAACTTCTGAAAGATTTTGGTCGTGTCACAATAAAATTTTCCTGATACCTCCCCTTAGGCTGTGTATATTCTAATGACCCCCGCCCCCCCCTCCCCCCCCCCCACCCTTATAGACAGTCAATTTTCAATAGTCCTTGCTTTATACTCTGTTAGCGATGGTTAAGAGAGTGTATAGTCTCTTGCGATGAATGATTCCCTTCTGTTATCCCTAAAATCCATGTGTTCCCCCAATAAAAAATTAAATAAATAAGTAAAATCATTCGACCCCTTAAGCGATAAATGATAACTGGTCATGGCTCCTGAGATCTAATTTATCCTCTAATTAATTTTCCACAACTCGCTGGACAAAACAATTTAGAATTAGTATGAGACCAGTATAAAACTAGGCAGGTCAAATGTTCGATGGCGTTTATAATCTCATTCACTTTCTGACGATCCCAATGATTTTGGCAGGAGTGTTCAAGGTTTCTTGGTTAGCACTGGAACCTTGTTTGAAAAAATTCCGTAAAGTTGGAACAAAGGCCCGGAAATGCTGTACCATTAATGGAAATACTAAAAGTACGTGCGTGCTCTATACTTATTAAAATACTTCTCCTAAGGGCAATACAATTAAATTGGAAAATGACACGAAATGCCTCCGAAAAAAGAAAGATATCTTTGCCTCCTGTTGTCAATTAAATATTTTGCTGCCTCACGGCCTTTCTGCTGTACCGGACAAAACTAAGAAAGTCTGAACAAAATCAAAAGAGAAATTTCGTCATGACAATTATTTTTCGTCTGTTGCATCCGCAGTAAAAATTTCAAAGCTGTCAAATTCCGGCAGCGCTTGATCTGCTCAGAAGACCAGCCAGTATAGTTTTTTTAAGGATTCCAACTCCAATTTATTCATCAAGTGACGACATACCAACAGGTATTTTCTTAGCATACCCTGACGTGTACTGATCATTATACGGACCTTACACATCCTTATATTTACCGTATACAATTGTGTATACTGACTGTATACGCCTCAAGGAAGGGTTCTTATACAGA